>NC_138209.1:6683582-6851082 GCF_964194415.1 Vipera berus | reverse complement strand
TTTGGCGGGAAACCGAGTTTCGGCGGGAAACCTAGGGCCAACCCCATTGGCTGTCAGCTTACCTGGCTAGGTATTTAAGGAGGCCAGGAAACCCTCATTCCACAGGAAAGGAAAGGGAAAGGGAAGGGAAGGGAAGAAGGAAAGGGAAGGGAAGGGAAGGGAAGGGAAGGGAAGGGAAGGGAAGGGAAGGGAAGGGAAGGGAAGGGAAGGGGAAAGGAAAATGAAAGGAAAAAAAGGCAAAATGAAAGGAAAGGAAAAAGGTAAAGGAAGAGGTAAAGGAAAGGAAGTCCCATTGTGGTTCGTGTGTGTATGTGCCTGAACTAGTCCCTTGCAGTTGGCAAGATTTTGGAAGTGATTTAACACTGTTTCTTCCTGAGGACTGAGAGAGAGAGTGACTGGCCCAAGGTCACCCAGATGGCTTTGTCTCTAAGGCAAGACTAGAACTCAGGATCTCCCAGTTTCCAGCCTGGTGCCTTAACCACTGCACCAAACTGGTTGACTATGAAGTTATGAGAAAAGACGAAAGTCACAGCTCCCTCCAAGCAGCTTAGCACCAAAGAGAGAGATGTCTGATTTGCCTCAATTTACCGATAATTATTTGAGGACGGAAAAGCATCTTTCTGTGAAGTAAATATGGTGTATATGTGCAGATGAATATATTATGTGCATATTTTTAATGGAAAAGAGAGGAGGGGCCAAACTATTCTCCAAAGCACCCGAAGGCAGGACAAGAAGCAACGGATGGAAACTAACCAAGGAGAGAAGCAACCTGGAACTAAGGAGAAATTTCCTGACAGTCAGAACAATTAACCAGTGGAACCACCTGCCTCCAGAAGCGGTGAATGCTCCAACACTGGAAGTTTTTAAGAAGAGACTGGACAGCCATTTGTCTGAAATGGTATAGGGTTTCCTGCCTGACCAGGGGGTTGGACTAGATGGCCTCTAAGGTCCCTTGCAGCTCTGTTATTCCATTAAAACGTAAATCTAAGACACATTAGGGAGGCCAAAAGTGTCTTATATTTAAGTGTCCTTTGAAGACAGGGCATAGAAAATCATACCGCTGGTTTCAGACAAGAAATTATTCTATCATTGATGATGCCTCGTTGGAAAATATTTTCCTTTAGAATTAAGTGATATCCAATATTTTTAATGGCTGAAGGGATCCAAAGCAAACTCACAACAAAAATGTTTGATATCTATGAATACCCTAAAGAATCTAGGGGACAGAGACAGAATCATACCTCTGGAAGGGACCTTAGAGGTAGAATGTAAATGTAAATGTAAGTGTAAGTGTAAATGTAAATGTAAATGTAAATGTAAATGTAAATGTAAATGTAAATAGAAATATATATAGAAATAGAAATAGAAAAGATAGACTAGACTAGACTAGACTAGACTAGACTAGACTAGACTAGACTAGACTAGAATAGAATAGAATAGAATAGAATAGAATAGGAGTTGGAAGGGACCTTGGAGGTCTTCTAGTCCAGCCCCCTGCTCAATGCAGGAGACCTTATACAGGTAGTCCTCAACCTACAACCACAACTGAGCCCAAAATTTCTGCTCCTAAGCAAGACATTTGTTAAGTGAATTTTGCCCTATTTTACAACCTTTCTTGCCACAGTTGTTAAGTGAATCACTGCAAGTTACCAACCCGGGTGTTATGTGAATCTGGCTTCCCCATTGACTTTGCTTGTCAGAAGGTGATCATGTGATCCCCAGACATTGCAACCGTCCGTTGCCGAGCTTCTGAATTTTGTTCATGTGACCAGGGGGATGCTTGCCAAGGCCGCAAATGTGAAAAAAGGCCGTACGTCCCTTTTTTCAGAGCTGTTGTAATTTCAGATGGTCACTAAACGAACTGTTGTAAGTCAAGGACTATCCTACCAACCCAGTCAAATGGTTGTCTTGTCTATTTTTGAAAACCTCCATCAATGGAGCACCCGGAACTTGATGAGGTAAATTGTTCCACTGATTAATTGTTCTCACCGTCAGGAAATTTCTCTTTACTTCTAGGTTGCATCTCTCTTTAACAAGCGACTTCTTGTTCAAAACAAATTGTTACAAAAGATGCGACAGTTTGTCTCAAGACAAATAATTTCGGATGACGAAGCTAGTCAACAAGGACTGTTGATGGCTGACTTTATGACTGTTGTTCTTCAGAGACCGAATGAAATTATTTTGACATTGATTGAGTTTCAAGCTTTTTTCCTCCCTTTATATGAAATGATAATTCACCAAATCCATCCACAGAGCACGCAGGACGTTTAATTTGTGCGACTGCTTTTCATGCCGAGATAAGCAGAAACCCTTGCATAAATAAGTGAAAAACCTGCCAAAATATTTATAAGGCGTTAATCTAGCAACAGTCTGAGGAGGCTGCCACCAAAAACTCAGGAGAAATTAGTAAGGGTTTCAGGCCATTTGATGAAAACCGTAGACTTGTGATAATCCAGGATTTATTATTATTAAGTCAGGCTGAACGAAGGCAGACTTCAGGAGAAATCAAATAAAGCAGTGAGAAACAATAAAAGCTTATTTATAAGGCTGACCAGATTTGAAAAATGTCTTGAATCTTAAAGGGCTTTTGATTGAGAGAGATATGGAGAAAAGTCTGTTCTGAAGGTCAACACACCGAACTATTAACTACATTGCAGACTAGGGGGTCTCCAAAGAAATGTAATCTAGAGGTTACGAGGGCATGGCTTTCTGAGGAATTCTGGGAGTTGAAGTCCACAAACCTTAAAGTTGCCATATTTGGAGAGCCCTGTTGTAGACTAAAGTCTTCATCAAAGGGAGATATGCAGATGAGACCCAGCTTTATAAGAATAGAATAGAATAGAATAGAATAGAATAGAATAGAATAGAATAGAATAGAATAGAATAGAATAGAATAGAATAGAATAGAATAGAATATTTATTTTTATTTTTTTATTTATTTTTATTCCATTTATATCCCGCCCTTCTACGAAGACTCAGGGCGGCTTACAAGCTTAGCAGTAGCCTTCATTCTATGTATATGCCTGCTTGTTAGGGCTTTCACACACACCCCAAGCGGCATTATTACAAAGTCAGCTTAATTGCCCCCAACAATCTGGGTCCTCATTTTACCTACCTCGGAAGGATGGAAGGCTGAGTCAACCTTGAGCCTGGTGGGACTCGAACCTGCACTAATTGCAGGCAGCTGGTGTTACTTAAGGAGGCATTAGCCCACTGCTCCACCAAGGAGGCATTAGCCCACTGCTCCACCAAGAATAGAATAGAATAGAATAGAATAGAATAGAATAGAATAGAATAGAATAGAATAGAATAGAATAGAATAGAATAGAATAGAATAGAATAGAATGGAATGGAATGGAATGGAATGGAATGGAATGGAATGGAATGGAATGGAATGGAATGGAATGGAATGGAATGGAACGGAACAGAACAGAATAGAATAGAATTAGAGCTGAAAGACCATGGAGGTCTTCTAGTCCAGCCCCTTGCTCACGCAGGAGAACCTATACCATCTCAGACAAGTGATTCTCCAGCCTCTTCCTAAAAACCTCCACGATTTCTGAAGGCATGCTGTTCCACTGTTAGGAAGTTTCTCCTTAATTCCAGGTTGCTTCTCTCTTTGGTCAGTTTCCAACCATTGTTTCTCGTCCTTCCCTCTGGTGTTTTGGAGAATAGTTTGACCCCCTCTTCTTTGTGGCAGCCCCTCAAATCCTGGAAGACTGCTATCATGTCACCCTTATTTCTTCTTTTCTCTCGATTTAGCCATAGCCAAGTCCCGCAGCCGTTCTCCGTATGTTCTAGTCTCCAGGCCTTAGATCTTAGTTGCTCTTCTCTGAACTTTTTCCAAGGTCTTAACATCTTTTCTGCAGTATGGTGACCAAAGTTGGTTGCAGTATTCCAGGTAACTCTGCCTCAGGCCCTCTGAGTGATGCTGTTGACATCCTATTCAATGTCTGGAGGATCTTGGGGACTGGATGGAAGGTAACGGGCTCCGAGTCAACCTTAGCAAGATGGAGCGGCTGCGGTTCTTTTGATCCCCTGGAAAGAAGTTTTTTTCCACCTCTGGTTCTGAATGGGGTTGCGCTATCCCAGACAAACCCAAGGTGTGTGATCTGGTAGGGCTCCTGGATTCGCGGCTTCTTGATCAAAGAGCAGCTGGCACCCGTGGCTAGAATGCACAGCTTTAGATAGTACAGTTGTGCCCATACCTGGACTCATAGCAACTCATGCCTTCATAACCTCTAGATTACACTATTGTAACACGATCTACGTGGGACTGCCTCTGAAGACCATTTGGAAACTTTAACTGTTGTAGCATGCAGCCACGTGGGCAGTAATGGTGCCAGATTCATAGCACATGCAACACCATTTCTGCGGTGAGCTGGATTGGTTACTGGTGTGCTTCCGGGGTGCAATTCAAGGTGCTGGTGGTTGACTTTAAAGCCCTACATGGCTTGGAACGAGGTCCCTGGGTGATCACCTCTTTCTTGGAGTCCTAGTGGACAATCACTTAAATATGAGCCATCCGTGTGCTGCAACTGCCAAAAAAGCCAACACAGTTTTAGGCTGCATTAACAGAGGGATAGAATCAAAATCTCGTGAAGTGTGAATACCACTTCTCTCCAATCATTTTTTATAGACTAGACTAGACTAGACTAGACTAGACTAGACTAGACTAGACTAGTCTAGTCTAGTCTAGTCTAGTCTAGGATAGGATAGGATAGGATAGGATAGGATAGGATAGGATAGGATAGGATAGGATAGGATAGGATAGGATAGGATGACAACTGGAAGGGACCTTGGAGGTCTTCTAGTCCAGCCCCCTGCTCAAGCAGGAGAACCTCTACCATCTCAGACAGGTGATTGTCCAGTCTCTTCTTAAAAATCTCCAGTGATGGAGCGCCCACGATTTCTGGTGGCAAGCTGTTCCACTGGTTGATTGTCCTCACTGTCAGGAAGTTTCTCCTTAAATCCAGGTGGCTTCTCTCTTTGATCAGTTCCCAACCACTGTTTCTCGTCCTTCCCTCTTCTTTTCTTTAGACTAGCCAAACCCAAGTCCTTCAACCGTTCTTCCTATGTTTTAGTCTCCGGGCCTTTGATCATCTTAGTTGCTCTTCTTTGCACTTTTTCCAAAGTCTCAACATCTGTTTTGTAATGCGGTGACCAAAACTGGATGAGAAGAGAAACGGTTTCAAGGGATGGGGGGGGCACGAAAGCCCATTTGCCTTCTGGAAAAGCACCCTTGAGATATTCTAAGACATCTTTTTCTGCATCTGTTGAATCTTAGGGAGATTCAACAAGGCCAGCCATTATCCACTCACCAGCATCTGCCCCCTCCTTGCCAGCACTGTGTGAATATCCATGAGTCAAAGCAAGACGTTGTATCCCCCACCCCACCCTTTGCAAAGTTGATTGCATTAGACAGAGAGATCTGCTCCAAGGCTGGTTTTGTGAAACACTCAAGCTGTGCCACACATTATCCTGTGACGATTTACAGCTGTAAACACTATAAAGCACTTATCCTCAGCTCTGGTATGTTCCCCTCTTCACACTTTTAACAGCTTCAGTTGTAGCATTGAAATAATAAAATCTCTTTCCTTAAGCTGAGAAGGCATCTGGAACTGTCTTTAGTTCCCTGACGGTTCCCTGGAGAGGTTACTTGTTTATTTGTTCTATATATGTATGTATGTGTGTATGTAGGTACTGTATGAGTGGGACAAGGTGGCTCAGTGGGTTAGAACGCTGAGCTTGTCGATCAGAAGGTCGGCAGTTTGGCGGGTCGAATCCCGAGTGCCGCGTAGCAGAGTGAGCGCCTGTTACTCTTCCCATCTTCTGCAACCTAGCAGTTTGAAAGCACATAAAAAATGCAAGTAGAAAAATAGGGACCACTGCGGTGGGAAGGTAACAGTGTTCTGTGCGTCTTTGGCGTCTAGTCATGCTGGCCACATGACTATGGAGACGTCCTCGGACAAGCGCTGGCTCTTCGGCTTTGAAACGGAGATGAGCACCGGCCCCTAGAGTCGGAAACGACTAGCGCGCATGTGCGGGGGAACCTTTACCTTTACTATGTAGGTACGTAGGTATGTATGTGTCTGTCTGTCTAAATAGAATAGAATAGAATAGAATAGAATAGAATAGAATAGAATAGAATAGAATAGAATAGAATAAAATAGTTGGAAGGGACCTTGCAGGTCATCTAGTCCAACCCCCTGCTCAGGCAGGAAACCCTATACCATTTCAGACAAATGGCTGTCCAGTCTCTTCTTAAAAACTTCCAGTGTTGGAGCATTCACAACTTCTGGAGGCAGGTTGTTCCACTGGTTAATTGTTCTAACTGTCAGGAGATTTTTCCTCTTCTAGGTCAGTGGTGGCAAACCTATGGCACCACCAGCCGCCTGCTAACTTGCCGAGGTCCCATGTGGCCGGATGCATCCCAGCATGGCTGGTTTCCCTCCCCTCCTGGCCTCGCATGCTCTCCTTTTCCCAGGCATGACCTACTGTGTCACCTCCTCAGCTGTCGGCCGACCATCCATCTCGGAGGGTTCTTTGAACTGATGGCGATGGGCTGTGGAGCCCCAGAGTGAGCCGGTCGAGGGGCCAGCAGGCTGTGGCTACTGACGGACTCCGTCAGCCCCCATGCGCTCGCTGGCTTCTGTGTGTAGAGGCCGATGGTTTCAGGCAGCAGCCATCCCGGCCCTTGCCTTGACCCATGGCAATGGCACCCCCACCCTGCCTCGCCTTATCCCGCAGGATGAGCCTCCTGCCTACCGCCACACCTACCAGAGACCCCCTGGATCTCCCCTAACCCTGCCCACCCCCCACAGGTGTCCCTCCCCACAAGCGACATTGAGGTGACCACATCCACCTTGGCCACACCCACCCAATCTTCCATGACCACCACAGCCACACCTACTCAGTAAGCCACGCCCACCTGGCACCCAGCGATAAATAAGTGGGTTTTGGGTTGCAGTTTGGGCACTCGGTCTCTAAAAGGTTCGCCATCACTGTTCTAGGTTGCTTCTCTCCTCCACGGACTGGAGGGGGTGTGGTTTTGTGTGCTGCCTGCATCCCGCGGATGGGGCTTTATTTGTTTGTGTGGACCGGTTGCTGGCATGCTGCGGCCCGGTACCGGTCCATCCACCAAGGGTTGGGGAGCCCTGTTCTAGCAGTTTGAAAGCATGCAAATGCGAGTAGATAAATAGGTACCGCTTTGGCGGGAAGGTAACAGCGTTCTTTGTGCCTCGGAGTACAGTCCTGTGCACCACATGACCACGGACGTGTCTTTGGACAATGCTGGCTCCTGTTGTGATTCAGGGTCAGCCTGTGGGTTCGGCAGTTGGGTCGGACGACTCAGAGGAGGAGGAGGGGGGTGTTGAAGAGCTTGCTGATGAGAGCCCTCAGCCAGGCCCCTCCCACCTGGTCACGACGGAGACCCAGCTGTGTGAGCCTGACAGCGTGGATGAAGATGACCCACAGCTGGCTCTGTTCAAGGATGCCCGACGCAGGAGGCAGTCAATCAGGAGTAAACAGAGGAAGGCAATGGGGCACCTCGGAAGGAGGCAGAGAGAAGCCACGCCCTGAACTGTATAAAAGGGGAATCCGTGGGAGGGCTGGTTTGCTGAAGGCAACCGCTTGAAAAGCTCCTGTTTCTTGATTGTGTCTTGTTTGTTTTTGTATCAATAAATTTGGCAGGCTTAATTCCAGCCTCTTGCCTTCTTGTAAAAGGGGTTGTCCCTGCCTTTTCTGCAGGGCCGGTAGCAGGCTGGTACAGAACAGCTCCATTGGCTAAGATACAGAGTAGAGCACTGCCCCCGAGAATTGAACAGGTCTGTGCAGGGGAAACCTTTATTTGCAATTGTGTTTCCTGCAAATATTGGAGGGATTTGCATCGAGAAAAGATGGTACCTTATTTAATACGATCGTTAAAGGATATGGGAAAAATACAAGCAAGGTCTCTCCTTGCTTCTAATGCATATCTGGAAAGGTTTAGAGCACACCGCAGTAGTCAACTGAAGCATCTTTCCAAAGCCAGCTAAGGCAGTGATGGCGGAACAAATCAAAACAAGTCATTTAAACCTCATTATGCTTTGCAGTCAAACAAAATCTGCAGAATTTGAAAACCAAAGCCTGCACATACCTCGTGTCACGCTGAGGCCTGAGTAAAGAAATTTAACAAATGCTTCCTAGGAGACTTTTGTGGTAATGATTTCTTTAACCAATGATTGATTAATGAATTGAGGAAGCCTCCAAATAACTGCATTTATTTTTTATTTTTTTATTTTTTTTAGAAAAACGAATGCAGTATAAGAAGGTATCTTGTTTATTTGCCTAGCAGAAGGCTGTGATTATGTTCAGACCGAAGAATTTGTTCACAAAATGTGCTTTCTGTAAAGTAGATGCCATCCATTTCGTTGTTGTTTCATTTTTAAAATACTTGGGGGCGGGGGGGGGGAAGAGAACCCCCCCATTCTGGTGAATCAGAAAGGGAAGCTTAATCTTTTTTCATTTTTTTTCTAGCTCCATTCACTCAACCACCCTTATTTTTCCTCATCCCTAAACTGGTTGCAGTTTAGGTTAGTTTAGGTGGAGCAGTGAGCTAATGCCTCCTTAAGTAAGACCAGCTGCCTGCAATTAGTGCAGGTTCGAGTCCCACCAGGCTCAAGGTTGACTCAGCCTTCCATCCTTCCCAGGTAGGTAAAATGAGGACCCAGATTGTTGGGGGCAATTAAGCTGACTTTGTAATAATGCCGCTTGGGGTGTGTGTGAAAGCCCTAATAAGCAGGCATATACATAGAATGAAGGCTACTGCTAAGTTTGTAAGCCGCCCTGAGTCTTCGGAGAAGGGCGGGATATAAATGGAATTAAAATAAATAAATAAATAAATAAATAAATAAATAAATAAATAAATAATGAACTAATATATCCTATTGGTGTACTTGTCTACAAAATTACTTTAGGAGTTATTTGACAGCTTGGCATAGCGGGTATATAGGATTCCTAGTGGACAATCACTTGAATATAACCCAGCAAGTGTTAAAAGAGCCAACACAGTTCTAGGCTGCATTAACAGAGGGATAGAATCAAAATCATGTGAAGTGTTAGTACCGCTTCACAAAGCCTTGGTAAGGCCACACTTGGAATACTGCATCCAGTTTAATAAATAACAACAACAACAACAACAACAACAACAACAACAATAATAATGTTGGAAGGGACCTTGGAAGTCATCTAGTCTAACCCCCTGCTCAAGCAGGAAACCCTATACCATTTCGGACAAATGGCTGTCCAGTCTCTTCTTAAAAACTTCCATTGTTGGAGCACCCACAACTTCTGGAGGCAAGTTGGCTCTAGAAAGAGGGCAGAGAAGAGCAACAAAGATGATTCAGGGACTGGAGGCTAAAACATATAGGGAACGGTTGCTGGAATTGAGTATGTCTAGTTTAATAAAAAGAAGGTCTAGGGGTGACATGATAGCCGTCTTCCAATATCTCAGGGGCTGCCCCAAAGAAGAGGGAGTCAAGCTGTTCTCCAAAGCCCCTGAAGGCAGGACAAGAAGCAACGGGTGGAAACTAACCAAGGAGAGAAGCAACCTAGAACTAAGGAGAAATTTCCTGACATTGAGAACAATTAACCAGTGGAACAACCTGCCTCCAGAAGCTGTGAATGCTCCAACACTGGAAGTTTTTAAGAAGAGACTGGACAACCATTTGTCTGGAACGGCATAGGGTCTCCTGGCTTGAGCAGGGGGTAGGACTAGATGACCTCCAAGGTCCCTTCCAACTCTTCTTATTCTATTATTCTGCATCCCCAATCCTGCTTTGCAGGGCAATAGTAGCTGTATCATACATTACCTTTTTTAACAATTTGTTCCATTAAAGGCATTTCCAAGCATTTTGTGATACTATCTTGTCTTTGAGGATATACACTAAGGAAGAAAAATCGGGCAGATTACATCCCATTTTAATTTTGCAGGCTTCTTGGGTACAAAGCTATCATTTTTAAAGATCAGAATACAGTGCTTTAATACAATTGCTTTAGTATTGAACTGTTCCCTGCAATTTAAAAGGAATTATGAAGCAGCTTAGAAAGATTTCAGCTTAGTGGGTAATTCCTGAATCTGTACCATACACAGTCATAGGCATCTGATTCCTTAAAGAAGACATTTAATATCTTCCCTTTTAATTTCAGCTTTTGTTTTATATATTAACTTCCCAGTTATTTTTTACAGCGCTTAATGTACTACAAAAAAGATGTTGAGAGTTTGGAAAAAAAAATTCAGAGAAGAGAAAGTAAGATGATCAAAGGCCTGGAGACTAAAACATATGAAAAAGGCCTGCAGGAGTTGGGTTTGGCTACAGAAAAGAAGAAATAAGGGGGGACATGATAGCAGTATCCCAGGATTTGAGGGGCTGCCACAAGGAAGAGGGGGTCAAATTATTCTCCAAAGCACCAGAAGGCAGGACGAGAAACAATGGTTGGAAACTGATCAAAGAGAGAAGCAACCTGGAATTAAAGAGAAACTTCCGGACAGTGAGGACAATTAACCAGAGGAACAGCTTGCTACCAGAAATTGTGGGCACTCCATCACTGGAGGTTTTTAAGAAGAGACTGGACAGTCACTTGTCTGAAATGATATAGATTCTCCCAGTGCTTTTTTTCTTAAAAAAAAGGTGCCGGAACTCAGAGGGGCTGTCACTGGGAGCGATGCCGGTGTCTTGCTATGGCGTCGCCGCCTGTCCTTTGAACCCCCGCCCCTGCGGCTCGGAGCCACATGCCGCGGGGATTCCCCTCACCACAGCTGCAGTGGGGATTCCCCTCCCCGCAGTTGCCATGCCGCGGCCCGTGCTGAGCCCCCACCTGGAGCTGCTCCGAACCCTGACCCAGAGCTGTGTTCCTCGTGGCAGTGGTCTCCGGTGCCAAACAGCTGATGGCCTCCAGCACCGGCACTTGTTTACTTACTGCTCCGTCGCTTCCAAATGCAGTAAGTGAGTGAGCGAGTAACTGGTGTTTGGAAGCTTTTGGAAGCGATGGGGCAGTAAGTGAGTGAGTGAACGAGCAAATGGCGTTTGGAAGCGACGGGGCAGTAAGTGAGTGAGTGAACGAGCAAATGGCGTTTGGAAACGACGGGGCAGTAAGTGAGTGAGTGAACGAGCAAATGGCGTTTGGAAGCGACGGGGCAGTAAGTGAGTGAGTGAACGAGCAAATGGCGTTTGGAAGCGACGGGGCAGTAAGTGAGTGAGTGAACGAGCAAATGGCGTTTGGAAGCGACGGGGCAGTAAGTGAGTGAGTGAACGAGCAAATGGCGTTTGGAAACGACGGGGCAGTAAGTGAGTGAGTGAACGAGCAAATGGCGTTTGGAAGCGACGGGGCAGTAAGTGAGTGAGTGAACGAGCAAATGGCGTTTGGAAGCGACGGGGCAGTAAGTGAGTGAGTGAACGAGCAAATGGCGTTTGGAAGCGACGGGGCAGTAAGTGAGTGAGTGAACGAGCAAATGGCGTTTGGAAACGACGGGGCAGTAAGTGAGTGAGTGAACGAGCAAATGGCGTTTGGAAGCGACGGGGCAGTAAGTGAGCGAGTGAATGAGCAAATGGCGTTTGGAAGCGATGGGGCAGTAAGTGAGTGAGTGAACGAGCAAATGGCGTTTGGAAGTGACGGGGCAGTAAGTGAGTGAGTGAACGAGCAAATGGCGTTTGGAAGCGACGGGGCAGTAAGTGAGCGAGCGAGCAAGAGGCCTTTGAAAGAGATGGAGTGAGTGGGGGAGAGACTGAACGAGGTGCCTTTGAAAGAGACGGAGGAGTGAGTGAGAGCGACTGGAGGCTTTTATGAGCAAAGTGTGAGTGAGTGGGGAGGCTTTTGTGAGCGAAGGGTGAGAGAAAAAGAGAAAAGTGAGGGGGAGAGGGGAAAAAGAAAAGGCAATGACTTCTGACTTCCTCTGTTACAGGAGTAGAAGGAAGCGTTAACATTGAACCTCAATTTTTTGCTTTTCTATAATATTATAAACTAGCCATTTCTATAACAATAAATGAATCTAACCAATGAAACCCAAAATACCCCCCCTTCTTTTTAGTCATCAAGTTTTTGATACCTTGTTAAGCACTGGTGGTGCTTGAATATTATCATGTCCTAAAAGTGGTACAATTTCTGAAAAGGTTGAAAAGCCCTGATGTAAATGCAGCCTAAATTGTTTATTGCCATCCTATTTGCACCCAGATTGTTGGGGGCAATAAGCTGACTTTGTAATAATGCCGCTTGGGGGTGTGTGTCAAAGCCCTAATAAGCAGGCATATACATAGAATGAAGGCTAATGCTAAGCTTGTAAGCCGCCCTGTCTTTGGAGAAGGGCGGGATATAAATGGAATTAAAATAAAATAAATAAATAATAAATAAATAATATCTTACTTACCTAGTTGAGATGGTGTAGTTGGGCAGCAGGGAGTGGTGCAAAGTTCCTGCCTTTGCTGCAGACAACTTGCCTGTGCAACATTTGCCGGCCGGGTCTTTTGGCACGCTCAGCAGCAATTCCTACTGGCTTTCGAAAGCCAATAGGCCAGGCATAGGCAACCTTGGGTCTTTTATGACTCGTGGACTTCAACTCCCAGAAGATGTTACATAACATAACATCAACTGGAAGATGTTAAACTGTCCTTCTGTTTCTTTCCTTCCCAAAAATTGTGTTAATGAGTCCTCTCTAAGCTCTGCTGATCAGCTTGTCCTGGATTGTTTTGCCGCAAAACGGAACGGTTTGCAAGTTGCTGTTGAGACAGCCCATTTCATTTTAGATATATCGCATATAATTGAAGATTGTAATTAGTTGCGTGTGCACGTTCAACAAGTGTGATGTATTTGTGCTGGCATTTCTAGGCCTCTTTCCAATCACATCGAGAAAAATTTGTAACAAACATTGGAATTCTCAAGGCCATGTTTGGTATTTCCCAGCAATCTGTTACTGGAAGGAAAAAGCAATCCCTGCTGCGTTACTGATCCCAGAGAAGCATTTGCATGTATGCAGGTATCCTTAGTGTGCCATAGTTATGGATGAGAAATATTGGTTGCAAAGTTGGCATTTCTGGATGTAATACAGATATTTTGGACTTATTTTTGTTTCTTTGCATGTTTGATATTTTTAAAAAGGCATATGCTACTCACTACGCTTATGCACATATGTAAGATTTTTTGCTAGGATACATGACCACTGCTTGTCCAGAATGTGAAAAGTGAAAGATTGTGACTAAACAAAATTTTAATGTACAGATAATACCACCAGAAATTATTTTAGCCTTTTAAATAAATGCTGTTATTGATGTTAAGCTCACCATGGAAAACATCATATATTGTTATGTATATACTAGGTTAATTATTTAAAGACTGAAGTGCAACATAACTAGATTCTAAATAATCTATTTTTCAAAACATACAACAGTCCAAACAGTAAAAGTAAAGTCCAAATTAAGAATATTTCATTCTTAAGAATTGTTTAATTTAAAGTGGTTTAGTTGTAATAGAGTATGTACAAAAGATGCTATTTTTTCTAGCATCAGCTAAATTAGACATATTACATTGAGAAAAATGTTTCTCATTTCTTTCCTGTTACCTTTATTGATTTCATTGCAGAGATGTTAACATAGGAAATAGATTATTTTGTTATCTAATTTTACCTTCCGAAAGACAGAAGCAGATGAAAAATGTGAGGTTCTTTCTTGTTGGCTTTTTTGAATTAGCTGTTTTAGATTCTAAAAGTATAGTTCCTAAAGAAGTAACCTTGTAAATAATTTTAATGTCCTCCTCTAGTGCAGGGTAGGCAACCTTGGCTCTTTTATGACTCAAGGGCTTCAACTCCCAGAATTCCTGAGCCAGCATGGCTCAGTTTGGAAACCTCTCTCTTTCCCCTCAGCGTGGCTGGCTCAGGATTTCTGGGAGTTGAAGTCCACGAGTCATAAAAAAGAGCCAAGATTGCTTACCACTGCAATAGGCTTTCAAAAGCCAATAGAGGGAGCTTTGTTTTTTTGCAAAAAAAAAAGGTGCCCGAACGCCATTCTGATGGTTCTACGAGAAAAAAAGCCGTGGGTTCTCCTTCTTGAGCGAGGGGCTGGACTAGAAGACTTCCAAGGTCCCTTCCAGCTTTATCCTATCCTATCCTATCCTATCCTATCCTATCCTATCCTATCCTATCCTATCCTATCCTATCCTATCCTATCCTATCCTATCCAATAAGAAAAGAAGTTGACTCTTGGGCTTCTTAACAGAGTAACATAATAACAGTCCAAAACCCTGCTCAAGCAGGAAACTCTACGCCAGGGGTCTTCAAACTTGGCCCTTTTATGACTTGTGGACTTCAACTCCCAGAATTCCTCAGCCAGGCACCTGGCTGAGGAATTCTGGGAGTTGAAGTCCACAAGTCATAAAAGGGCTAAGTTTGAAGACCCCTACTCTATGCCATTCCAGACAAACAGCTGTCCAATCTCTTCTTGAAAACCTCCAGTGACGAGCACCCACAACTTCTGAAGGCAAGCTGTTGATTGCTCTCACCATTAGGAAATGTCTCTTTAGTTCTAGGTTGGATCTCTCCTTGTTAAGACCTTTCTCCCACTCTCAACAAAAAAGTAGGATACAATGTGAATTGGGTGAACTCTAGTTTACTTGAACTGTGACTAGCTGCCAGGACAGGTCAGAAAAATTTGGAAGCCCTGTAATCATTATTTTTCTGTCTGTCAAGACAAAGATCGCCTTTTCTGTTTGCCAACCTTGGTCAGTTTCCATCCATTGCTTCTTGTATTGCCTTGTGGTGCTTTGGAAAATAGTTCGACCCCTCGCATCTTTGTAGGAGACCCTCAGATATTGAAAGAGTGCTACCATGTCTCCCCTAGTTTTTCTTTTCATTCAACCAGACATACCTGATTCCTGCAACCGTTCTTCATATGTTTTAGCCCCCAGCCCCCTAATTATCTTTGTTGCTCTTCTCTGCACGCTTTCTGGGTCAGAGTATTGTGTAAACCATAACAGAATTACATAACAGAATAACAGAGTTGGAAGGGACCTTGGAGGTCTTCTAGTCCAACCCCCTGCTCAAGCAGGAAACCCCATACCACTTCAGACAAAGTGGATGTCCAGTCTCTTCTTAAAAGCCTCCAGTGATGGAGCAGCCACAATTTCTCCTGCTTGAGCAGAGGGCTGGACTAGAAGACCTCCAAGGTCCCTTTCCAGCTCTATTCTCTATTCTATTCTGAAGGCAAACGGTTCCACGGGTTGATTGTTTTCACTGTCAGGAAGTTTCTCCTTGACGAGTTTCCATCCATTGTTTCTTGTCCTGCCTTCTGGTGCTTTGGAGAACAGCTTGACTCCCTCTTCTTTGGGGCAGCCTCTCAAATATATACTGCTCAAAAAAAATAAAGGGAACACAAGATAAGACATCCTACTATTAAATACAGTACATCGTGTTGTTTAAGTGTTCCCTTTACTTTTTTGAGCAGTATATAAAATCCTGCATTTCACTAGAATAGCGATACCCAATTCCTGCAACCTTTCTTCATATCTTTTAGCCTCCAGTCCCCTAATCACTTTTTTATTTTTAATCCCATTTATATCCCGCCCTTCTCCGAAGACTCAGGGCGGCTTACAATCTAAAGCACAAATCAATGTGCTTAGCAACCTTTGTTGCTCTTCTCTGCACACTTTCTAGAGTCTTGTCCAAGAAAGGGCCCAGAAAGTCCCATCGACATCCCCTTAGGATAGTTATATTATGGGTCAGCCCCCCCCCACTTTTTATCAACCGTGAAAGGTGAAGTTTATTTATTGCTCGTGGAGCATAAACTGGCAATTAATTTATACAGTGCTAATTTATTTGTGGTTAGATGAGGCTAGATTAAGAAAGCATCTGCTCACCGTTGTGCATTTGTTTTCACAGCTTCGGTAGCAGCTTGTGTTCGTTGCTGCTTAAAAATTTTACACTCTCAGACAAATTCTGGAAGGAAAGAAGTCATAAGTGCTCTCCAGGTAGGTCCGACAGAACTTCAAATGCTCATTCAGTGGCCTGTCGTAAGTCAAGGACTATGTACTGGATCTCCCTCCTCACTGTCTGTGTGTGTTTGCAGATAATTCTTTTTTCCTTCTCTGCCTCATCGTCTCAAACATTATTTTTTTGTCCTTCCACTTTGTACTGGAAGCCTAGGATCTATTGCAGGTGTGTGTGTGTGTGTCTGTGTGATGTGATCGGTTTTTGCGACCTTCTGACGAACAAAGTCAATCGGGAAGCCAGCTTGTTGGGAGGGTTACCAAAGATATTGTGTGACCCCAGGACACTGCAACCGTTGTAAATACGAGTCAGTTGACAGATGTCTGAATTTTGATCACTTGACCATAGGGATACTGCAATGGCCCTAAGTGTAAAAAAAAAGTCAAAAGTCACTTTATTCAGTGTCATTATATTATGAAATGAATTGTTGTAAGTTGAGGACTACGTGTAGCATAGATCAACTTGGCCCTCTTATGGCTGAGGAATTCTGGGAGTTGAAGTCCACAAGTCATAAAAGGGCAAAGTTGGAAGACCCCTAAGGTAAAGGTAAAGGTAAAGGTAAAGGTAAAGGTAAAGGTAAAGGTTCCCCCGCACATGCGTGCTAGTCGTTTCTGACTCTAGGGGCCGGTGCTCATCTCCGTTTCAAAGCCAAAGAGCCAGCACTTGTCCGAGGACGTCTCCGTGGTCATGTGGCCGGCATGACTAGACGCCAAAGGCGCACGGAACGCTGTTACCTTCCCACCGTAGTGGTCCCTATTTTTCTACTTGCATTTTTATGTGCTTTCGAACTGCTAGGTTGGCAGAAGCTGGGACGAGTAACAGCCGCTCACTCTGTTACGCGGCACTCGGGATTCGACCCGCCAAACTGCCGACCTTCTGATCGACAAGCTCAGCGTCCTAACCCACTGAGCCACCGCGTCCCTTACTGGAAGACCCCTGGCATAGATTAAATCCTGAAGAAGAAGGAAAGACCTGAAAAGTAGGATGGGGCCATTTTTCGAGTAGGAGGAGATGTTTAGCTTTTCTGGGTTCGCAACATAGTTTTTTGTGCTTTTCCCATTTCAGATTGGCAGGCAATTACCCTGGCATTTTTCAACAATTGTAATGAAAAAGGATTTCAGTCAGCCAAAACAACGAATAAACCGCAGCCCAATAATTTGACAGAAGCTTGGCATAACATTTCCCAAGGTAATTGTACACTTTCGCCTATCTTCTTGCTACAACAAAAACAACAACAGAATAGCCAATCTCTCTCAGTCAAAGGTACCTCAAGGTGGCAAAAACTTTGCATCTGTACTCAAGAGAGGAATGAAGCTATTTCTCCTTATGTCTTCAGTTCACCAACCGGGATCAAATTCTCTAAATCTTTTATTACTTGTGCTACGCAGCTCAAAGGGAATTCTTTATAAACATTCCAAAATGATTTCTCCTCGGTTTCAATTTCCCTTTAGTTAAATCACATTATTATAGAACGGGTTCCAGAAGTTGTAACGCTGCAATGATGAGAAAAAATAATCCTGTTTTTGCGGGGTTGTTTTTTTTTTTTGAAAAATTGAAAAATTCATACAAAAATAAAACATAGACAAACACAAATTCCTTGGGTGTCTGATCACACTTAGCCAAATAAAATACAGATAGTCCTTGATTTACAATTGCTAGAAGTTACAACGGCACTGGAAAAAAGTGACTTATGACCGTTGTTCACACTTATGACTGTTGCAGCATCCCCAGGATCATGCGATCAAAATTTAGATGCTTGGCAACTGACTCATATTTATGACGGTCACAGTGTCCCGGGGTCATGTGATCCCCTTTTGTGACCTTCTGAGAAGCAAAATCAATGGGGGAAGCCTGATTCACTTTACAACCGTGTTACTAACTTAACAGCAGTAGTGATTCACTTAACAACCGTGGCAAGAAAGGTCGTAAAAATGGACAAAACTCACTTAACAAGTGTCTCACTTAGCAATAGAAATTTGTGCTCATAAGTACAGAATTACTTTCATTCAAGAGTCTGAGCACTAATTGTCTAATTGATATTTTGACTCACTGTCTGCTGAAATAATGCAACTTTGTTGAAATCACACAATTTTTCAAAGGCACATTAGTAGTGTGTCCCAGCTGTTAGCCACTTGGAGGTTCTCATTCTGAAGGGCTGCCATGATTTTTATATTCCTGTCAGAAGCACCTACAAACATAGGCATAGAGCATTCAACACTGAGCCAGTAAAATCGGCATAAAATAGGTCATAAAAAACAGCGCGTTTAAAAGTATGTAAGTCTGAGAGTTCTAATCCTACCTTAACCATGAAAGCCAGCTGAGATTGTGAGTTCTAGTCCCACTTTAAGCATGAAAGCCAGCTGGGAGACTTTGGGCCAATCAGCATGAGCCTGTGAGTTCTAGTCCTGCCTTAGGCATGAAAGCCAGCTGGGAGACTTTGGGCCAATCAGCATGAGCCTGTGAGTTCTAGTCCCGCCTTAGGCATGAAAGCCAGCTGGGAGACTTTGGGCCAACCAGCAGGAACCTGTGAGTTCTAGCCCTGCCTTAGCATGAAAGCCAGCTGGGTGACTTTGGGCCAATCAGAAGGAGCCTGTGAATTCTAGTCCCACCTTAGGCACAAAAGTCAGCTTGGAGACTTTGGGCCAATCAGCAGGAGTTTGTGAGTTCTAGTCCTGCCTTAGGCATGAAAGCCAGCTGGGTGACTTTGGGCCAATCAGCAGGAGCCTCTCAATTCTAGTCCCTCCTTAGGCACAAAAGCCAGCTTGGAGACTTTGGGCCAATCAGCAGGAGCTTGTGAGTTCTAGTCCTGCCTTAGGCATGAAAGACAGCTGGGTGACTTTGGGCCAATCAGCAGGAGCCTCTCAATTCTAGTCCCTCCTTAGGCACAAAAGCCAGCTTGGAGACTTTGGGCCAATCAGCAGGAGCTTGTGAGTTCTAGTCCTGCCTTAGGCATGAAAGACAGCTGGGTGGCTTTGGGCCAATCAGAAGGAGCCTGTGAATTCTAGTCCCACCTTAGGCACAAAAGCCAGCTTGGAGACCTTGGGCCAATCAGCAGGAGCTTGTGAGTTCTAGTCCTGCCTTAGGCATGAAAGCCAGCTGGGTGACTTTGGGCCAATCAGCAGGAGCCTGTGAGTTCTAGTCCTGCCTTAGCATGAAAGCCAGCTGGGTGACTTTGGGCCAATCAGAAGGAGCCTGTGAATTCTAGTCCCACCTTAGGCACAAAAGTCAGCTTGGAGACTTTGGGCCAATCAGCAGGAGTTTGTGAGTTCTAGTCCTGCCTTAGGCATGAAAGCCAGCTGGGTGACTTTGGGCCAATCAGCAGGAGCCTCTCAATTCTAGTCCCTCCTTAGGCACAAAAGCCAGCTTGGAGACTTTGGGCCAATCAGCAGGAGCTTGTGAGTTCTAGTCCTGCCTTAGGCATGAAAGACAGCTGGGTGACTTTGGGCCAATCAGCAGGAGCCTCTCAATTCTAGTCCCTCCTTAGGCACAAAAGCCAGCTTGGAGACTTTGGGCCAATCAGCAGGAGCTTGTGAGTTCTAGTCCTGCCTTAGGCATGAAAGACAGCTGGGTGACTTTGGGCCAATCAGAAGGAGCCTGTGAATTCTAGTCCCACCTTAGGCACAAAAGCCAGCTTGGAGACTTTGGGCCAATCAGCAGGAGCTTGTGAGTTCTAGTCCTGCCTTAGGCATGAAAGCCAGCTGGGTGACTTTGGGCCAATCAGCAGGAGCCTGTGAGTTCTAGTCCTGCCTTTGGCATGAAAGCCAGGTGGGTGACTTTGGGCCAATCAGAAGGAGCCTCTCAATTCTAGTCCCTCCTTAGGCACAAAAGCCAGCTTGGAGACTTTGGGCCAATCAGCAGGAGCTTGTGAGTTCTAGTTCTGCCTTAGGCATGAAAGACAGCTGGGTGACTTTGGGCCAATCAGAAGGAGCCTGTGAATTCTAGTCCCACCTTAGGCACAAAAGCCAGCTTGGAGACTTTGGGCCAATCAGCAGGAGCTTGTGAGTTCTAGTCCTGCCTTAGGCATGAAAGCCAGCTGGGTGACTTTGGGCCAATCAGCAGGAGCTTGTGAGTTCTAGTCCCACCTTAGGCATGAAAGCCAGCTGGGTGACTTTGGGCCAATCAGCAGGAGCCTGTGAGTTCTAGTCCCACCTTAGACATGAAACACAGCTGGGCAGTGGTGGGATTCAGCCGGTTCAAACCAGTGCGGCAGAAACGGTAGCTAATTTTTTTGTTTTAAATTAAATTAAACTAATTTTTTTGTTGCCCAGGCCCAGAATGGACTTCCGGAAGTGGTATCCACACAGAGAACCGGTTGATCACCTATTGGAATCCCACCACTACAGCTGGGAGACTTTGGGCCAATCAGCAGGAGCCTGTGAGTTCTAGTCCCGCCTTAGGGCTGAAAGCCAGCTATGCCTGTATTAGTGAAACAAAACAAAATTAAAGTTTCAAAACCCTATTAAAGAGACTGTTATATTGTAACCCACTCACAGAAAATTTACCGAACTATCTTATCTATCCCAAATCATCCCAAAAGTTATAAACAAATCATCCTGGATGAAATAGCCATGTTTGTTTCTTAATATTGACTCTGGTCGATGGTTGTTTAATTAAATATAGTAAATTCAGCCTCCAAAATAGGCCTATCTTCTGATCAACGTGCAAGGAGAAGTAATTTACAATTAACTGTAATAAATCTGTCCAGTCTCCTGCGTTGAGGTCTGGAATCTGTCTCAGATTCCAACTCTTGTTCTAGGGAAAAACAAACAAACATACATAGCGCTAGAGGAGATAGTAATTGACTGTTGCTTAAGAGGATCATGAGCTTAAGTGAAGCAGACTTTGAAGAAAGTAAATATGATTCTCGACAGCAGCTCTCACCAGAAATTATCACCTTTATGAACTTGTCAGGGCTTACAAAGATAAATGCCATCTCTCTTGAAGTATTGCAACCATGTGGAAATAAAAAAGATGCTCTTTATTAATAATCGTAGAGAGAGGAGATAGAGGTTTTCTAAATGTGAGGCTGGGGTTTTAATGAGTCTGTGTTGAATGTCATCTTCTAAATAATTCATCTGCATTATGACACACATCAAAAACCCCAGAATTTAAAATGCGCAGGCATTATGTCATTTGTCATCTAGAATTTAATCATAATGAAGTGGACATTGGTTGTTAAGAAACACTCCTGGATATATCTGGGGTCTCTTCATGAATACAAATTCTGCCTTCTGAAGCGAACAACAGTCAGAAATGCGATATTTAATTCAAAATCTCCCCAAAGCTTTTGAAAAATTGTATTTTCTCTCTGTTGGGCTTCAGCTGGAAATCTCTAGACACTACAGATAAGGATTCTTGTAGTTGAGATTAAATATATGGCATAGATCTAGCTCAGGGATGTTAGTTTAAGAATGCCATAATCTTAATGGTTATCTTAGAGAGTTCTTACAAAATGAAAAAAAACCAAGAAAAAAACTATTCTGTTTAGTGCAGAAAAGAAGCAATTTAAGTTACAGAGATAACTTTACAAGATTAGTTACCTGCATCATTTTCTTTTGTTGTGTTTTATCGAGAATAATTGAAAAGGCATAGATTGGTTAAAATGCCTTAATGATGTGCAAACCTTGCTGGTTAATGGAATAGGCCACAATAGGTGGGGTTAGCACAGGGGTCTTCAAACGTGGCCCTTTTATGACTTCTGGACTTCGACTCCCAGAATTCCTCAGCCAGGCACGCTGAGGAAATCTGGGAGTTGAATTCCACAAGTCATGAAAGGGCGAAGTTTGAAGACCCCCTGGGTTAGCATAGTATGCAAAGCCACAAACTGCTTAGTTAGAAAAAGTAACTTCCTAATATTATGAGGACACAGGCAATGGAACCAATGACCTATGGCAGGGGTAGGCAACCTTGGCTCTTTGATGACTCATGGACTTCAACTCCCAGAATTCCTGAGCCAGCCACGCTGAGGGGAAAGGGGGACGTTTCCAAGCTGAGCCATGCTGGCTCAGGAATTCTGGGAGTTGAATTCCATGAGTCATCAAAGAGCCAAGGCTGCCTACCCCTGACTTATGGGAAAGGTTGAAATTGACTTAAAGCAGAGGCTGCCTCAGGAATTCTGGGAATTGAAGTCCACAAGTTATAATGGGCCACAGTTCCCCACCCTTGATGAAAAATTGTATTTTTCTATTGTTGGGTTTCAACTCCAAGAGACACTAGACAAGGATTCTTGGAATTGAAATTTAATATCTGGGGAACATATATACTTCAGGAACGTTAAGTTTAAGAAAGCCATTATCCTAGTTTCAAGTTCCAGGAATGTTCTTTCAATATTGTGCCAAGCCAGAAACCTCATAATTTATTCCAGTGCCTGAAGAGTGTTTTGTATCACGACTATAACTACTTAAACGACTGGAACTGCCAAAGTCGACCAAATAAACCATATGGCTGAAGAAATGGCAAAGATGAATTTCACATTTGTTAAAGAACTAAACTTGATATCTATGCAGATTCTCGGTCACCCAGGTCATGATTGTCCCAAGGGTGCTTGTTTTTTCAAGACACAACTGGACTTTGATGTTTTCTTGAAGACATTTTGCTTCTCATCCAAGATGCTGGACTGAACTAAGGAAGCTTCTAGGACAGGGGTAGGCAACCTCGGCTCTTTTATGACTCATGGACTTCAACTCCCAGAATTCCTGAGTCAGCCATGCTGAGGGGAAAGGGAGAGGTTTCCAAGCTGAGCCAGGCTGGTTCAGGAATTCTGGGAGTTGAAGTCCATGAGTCATAAAAGAGCCGAGGTTGCCTACCCCTGGCCTAGGCCTAGGCCGCTTTATGACTCGTGGACTTCAACTCCCAGAATTCCTGAGCCAGCCATGCTGAGGGGAAAGGGAGAGGTTTCCAAGCTGAGCCAGGCTGGTTCAGGAATTCTGGGAGTTGAAGTCCACGAGTCATAAAAGAGCCGAGGTTGCCTACCCCTGTTCTAGGATGAGAAGTGAAACCATCTTCAAGGGAAAAAAAACCCAAAGTCCAGTTGCCTCTGGGAACAACAGAATGTGACTCAACAAGAGCTCAAGTGTGACCATTCCTACAATAAAATAGGTTACCCTACATTCCCTATTTTAACTGATTTCCATTCAGTTATAGGAGGGTGGAAGCTACTATGGCTTATTTAAGAATCCTTGTTTAAGAACTGGCCTACTTCTCTCACAAGTCCCCAGAATTCAGCCCCCTTAACCAAGTCTACAAGAGTGGGTTTGGATTGCTCAACTCCATTGTAGCCAAGCATCTAGAACCCAGCATGAGTAAGTTTTCTGTATGGATGACTGAAACACAAACACCATTCGCACAATGCCAATCATTTATTTTGTTTTTTTCTGCCAAGATAAACCACATCCATCAACAGAACAAGGTTTAGCTGCTCTCGCGTAAGGTGAGCTTGTCAAAGAGGTATTCGCCCATGCCATTCTGAGGCAGCCCCAGGCGCCTCAGGTTTGTGCAGTGGTCTCCCAGGAGCTTGATGGCCTTCACTTGCTCTTCCAGGAATTCGTTCTCCAGAAAGTCACAGAGCTGAGGGGACAAAAAAGAAAATGCGCTACATTAAAGAGAACGTCTACCCCAGCGGTCTTCCAACTTGGCCCTTTTATGACTCGTGGACTTCAAATCCCAGAATATCTTCAGTCAGTGTGCCTGGCTGAGGAATTCTGGGAGCTGAAGTCCACAAGTCATAAAAGGGCCAAGTTGGAAGACCCCTGATCTACCACAAACCTCCAACGTTAGCTTCCATTTACCTCTTTCTAGAAAAAGTTCAGAGGGTTGGACTAGAAGACCTCCAAAGTCTAGTTATTCTACTAAACAAGCCACATGACTGCCTTTGTAAAAAGGAGAGCATCTACAATGAGTACGGAAACAGTAAAAGCTATTTGGGCCCAAAAAAAGTTATGAAGGTGCTCAAGAATAGCATTATTCTAAAAAGTAAAGGTTCCCCCACACATGCATGCTAGTCTTTTCCAACTCTAGGGGCCGGTGCTCATCTCCGTTTCATAGCCGAAGAGCCAGCGCTTGTCCGAGGACGTCTCTGTGGTCATGTGGCCGGCATGACTAGACGCCAAAGGCGCATGGAACGCTGTTACCTTCCCACTGGAGTGGTCCCTATTTTTCTACTTGCATTTTTACGTGCTTTCGAACTGCTAGGTTGGCAGAAGCTGGGACGAGTAACAGGCGCTCACTCTGTTACGCGGCCCTCAGGATTCGACCCGCCAAACTGCCGACCTTCTGATCGACAAGCTCAGCGTCCTAACCCACTGAGCCACCGCGTTCCTAGCATTATTCTAGGTGGATGCAAAATCCTAGTTATCAACAATGTCTCTTTTTTTTAAAAAAAAAATGAGAAGTCTCCCAAGGCCACATCTGCTCTTGCCCTCCTATCTTTGCCATCGCTGCAGTTTACTTACATGAGGGTCTGTTTTCTCTGTGGCCAGCTTGTGCAGATCCAGCAAAGCCTGGTTGACTTCCTTCTCCAGGTGAAGAGCATGCTCCAATGCATCTAGACTGTTGCCCCATTCATCCTTCTCTGGCTTCTGTGTATGAAAAACCAGATTTCATGGTTGGGTATATCCATGGCTACTTTGCTATCAGATCTTATTCTATTACTACTCCTTGTCCCTTTCATGAAAAGCTCAGAGGTTCCAGATCTCACCTTGATATCCTGAAACACAATATGTCCTCCTCGCTTGTTTTGATACTTCAGAAACTTATCAGCATGTTCTTTTTCTTCTTGGGATTGTTCTTTCAAGAACTTGGCCACGTGGCACAAGGCAACATCATCGCGGTCAAAGTGATGGGCCTAGAAAGGTGGAGGGAACCATTAACAAATCAGTAGATTTTTAGAAGTATATCAAAGTGCTAAAGTATCTAGATGGAATCTAAAATAGGCTCCAAGAATTAAGCTTTTATCAATTGCTTACGGGCTGTGTGCATATATACACACACAACTGGAATAAACTCCAATAGCCCAATAGCTTCCCAAGGCAAGTTGTAAATTGCTATCATGCTGCTAAGTAGAATGGTAGACTTACTACTGCATAAAAGAGACCCAAGAGTTTCATACTTTTAAAGAGTCTCTTGCTTTTTAAAATTACTGCATTGTTACAGCGTATTAATTCCATTGCAATAACCTCAGTGCCATAATTTAACAGTTGACCTAATTATTGTTAACTGTAAAGTTAGAAGTTGCTTCCAGAGTTTTGTCTACTGTAGCAGTTTTATGTTCATTGAAGGTATTATTTCTCCATAAAGAGCTTCTTAGGAAACATTCGACAAAATACTTTATTTCTCAAATGTTAAAGACTTGGTTACTATGACTCAAAGGTCCAAGACCTCAATAAACATTCAAATTCAATTGTTAAATCTTAATGGTGGAGAAATAGAGGTACATTACCCACCACTAATAAAGCCCCTTTACAGTTTAAAACTACAGCGCTGAAGTCTTAAGTTTGCCCAAGTCAATAAATAAGATGCAAAGATTTCCTAGTGAAAGCAAATTCAGAGCAACTTACCATGGACAAGTAGACATAGCTAGCATGGAGCTCTATGTTCACCAAATGGTTTACGGCAGCCTCACACTCAGCATGGTAGTTCTGACGTATCTGAGAAGCCATCACGAGAGGAGAAGAAGGCAGGTCCAGAAGTTCTGATGGTCAAGGGGCGTGAAAGAGGGGCATCGACCTGACCTTATATACAATATGTAGAGGTGGGTAAGTAATTAGCAGTAGCATTGGCCAATAGCAAGCATCTGCAGGACCAACTGACCAATCAGATTTATGGATGGGTTGGGTGTGGCCAATTGAAACTTGCCAGAGTCCTGGCTCCAGGTGATTCTAATGCAGCTCCTGAACTGCTGAAGGTCTCCTATTAGTGGTGATACCCAATAGAGAGGAAAAAAAATAAACATTTGTTCCTCAACTCACAATTGAGGGAGGGAGGATGACTCAGCAAAATAGGGCTGTTGCTGGGGAGTGAGCCCTTGATCGAGTTTGCCCCTCCTCTAAGAATTTTTTAAAAAATTTACTTAGTCCTACAGCTGCTTCCTTTTCATCAGGGCTCCACAAATTCAGGGATGGAAGGAAAAAAACACACATGTTTGTGGGGGCCATCTTCTTTGTTTCCAGCTGAGCATGGATAAAGTTTTAGTAACAGGCTACACCGTAAACCATGATTTACAGCCAAGAGTGGCTAAGCCAAAATTCTAGCACGCCACAGGAAAAAAAAAGCATTACGATCAAATCGTGATTCATAAAGTAGCTGTGCTCATATGTGTAGAGCTGAAGGAAAAATTAGCCTGCTGTGATGACCTAATTTACACAGCAAGCTAAGGCATAATGTGATATTTTTTCTTGTCAGGATTAGCTCTTGGGGGTAGTGTGCTGGATGAGCACAGCTTTAACGAATAGGAAAAGGACTGAGTTGAACTGGGGAGTAGCAGACTAAATATACAGTTCCAAAGAACCTAAAAAAATCATGTATTGTTGATGTGGTCTTCAAGATGGTTAGGCTTGCTGCTTGTTCGTTTAGACCTTATTCACTCATGAATGTCAGTCTGGTTCTATTGCAGTTTCCCTCTATTGCCGTCCTCCAGACAAGCTGACTATATAGCAGGGGTCTTCAAACTTGGCCCTTTTATGTCTCGTGGACTTCAACTCCCAGAATTCCTGAGCCAGCCATGCTGAGGGGAAAGGGAGAGTTTCCAAGCTGAGCCATGCTGGCTCAGGAATTCTGGGAGTTGAAGTCCACGAGTCATAAAGTGGCCTAGGCTCTCTTATGACTTGTGGACTTCAACTCCCAGAATTCCTGAGACAGCTATGCTGAGGGGAAAGGGAGAGTTTCCAAGCTGAGCCATGCTGGCTCAGGAATTCTGGGAGTTGAAGTCCACGAGTCATAAAAGAGCCAAGGTTGCCTACCCCTTAAGTCTCCATGCTAGAAAGCAGGAGAGGGTGAGTTCTAGCGCTACCTTAGGCATGAAAACTGTCTGAGTGACTTTGGGCCAATCACCAGAAAAGCAATCAGTTGTAGGCAGGTGAGGAAAAAAAAAATCCTAATACGGGTAGTCCTCAACTTACAACAGTTCATTTAGCGACCGCTTGGAGTTACATCAGCATTGCAAAAAGGGACCATTTTTGACACAACCGTTGCAGCATCTCCAGGGTCACGTGATCAAAATTTGGAAATACTTGGTAGCTGACTCCTATTTGTGACCGTTGCAGTGTCCCGGGGTCACGTGATTCTCCCCCCCCCTCTGCAACATCTTCTGACAAGCAATGTCAATGGGGAAGCCAGATTCACTTAACAACACTCTGACTAATTTAGCAACCGCAGTGATTCACTTAACAATAGTGGCGAGAAAGGTCGTTAAATGGGACAAATTCACTTAAGCGTTTTACTTAGCAACAGAGATTTTTTGGGGCTCAGTCGTGGTCGTAAGACGAGGACCGCCTGCGTTGCATTGTCCACTGCATTTTCCCCAGCTCTTATACTGGCATTTTTCCTTTGTAAGTATATATTTCCCATTTCCTGCAATGTGGAGTAAAGAACTGGCGATTGTATTGCATAAACAAAAAGCAACAATTTGGGGGGGGTATAAGTGTGCTAGGTGTATTAACCTATATTTAGCAATGTGAGAACAGTAATTGCCTCCTTCAAAAATGTACAATTTTGGCTTCTGTTTCACCAAGAAAATCAGCAGGTATGGAGCTGTCCTCCATCAGTTCCCACAATTTACCAACTGGCTCAGAATTCAAGGAGTTGAAGTTCTTACTTTTGAAAATGGTCAAAGGGGGAGAGAGAGCCAGTATGACACTAAACTGGCAGGAATAGCCAACACCCCAGGGTCCAAAACGATCTTGACAAAGTCAAACAACAAGCCCTATCCAACAAAATGAATTTTAATATGGAGAAAAGCAAAGTTTTACATTTAGGTAGGAAAAATCAAAGGTACAAGTACAGATTAGGTGAGACCTGCCTCAAAAACAGCGACGGTGAGAGGGACCTTGGAGTCCTAGTGGACGATCTCTTGACTATGAGCCAGCAGTGTGCAGCAGCAACCAAAAAAGCTAATACAATCCTGGGTTGGATAAACAGAGGCATGGAATCAAGGTCACGCGAAGTATTAGTACTGCTTTATGAAACCCTAGTAAGATCACACCTGGAATAGTACAACCACTTTTGGTCAACCTACTACAAAAAAGATGTTGAGACTTTGGAAAAAGTTCAGAGTAGGGGCAACTAAAATGATCAAAGGTCTGGAGAGTAAAAACATAGGAAGAACGGCTGTAGGACTTGGGTTTGGCTAGTCTGAAGAAAGGAAGAAATAGGGGTGACATGATAGCAGCATTCCAGTATTTGAGGGGCTGCCACAAAGAAGAAGGGGGTCAAATTATTCTCCAAAGCACCAGAGGACAAGACAAGAAACAATGGTTGGAAGTTGAACAAAGAGAGAAGCAACCTGGAATTAAGGAGAAACTTCTTAACAGTCAGGACGATTAACCAGTGGAACAGCTTGCCACCAGAAATCGTGGGACCTCCATCAATGGAGGCTTTTAAGAAGGGACTGGACAGTCACCTGTCTGAAATGTTATAGGTTCTTCTGCTTGAACCGGGGGCTGGACTAGAAGACCTCCAAGGTCCCTTCTAGCTCTATTCTATTCTTGTTGTTGTTGTTAGCTGCGAAACCGTGTCTGACCCATCGTGACCCCATGGACAACGTTCCTCCAGGCCTTCCTGTCCTCTACCATCTTCTGGAGTCCATTTAGCCTCACGCCTACTGCTTCAGTGACTCCATCCAGCCACCTCATTCTCTGTCGTCCCCTTCTTCTCTTGCCCTCAATCTTTCCCAGCATTAGGCTCTTCTCCAGTGAGTCCTTCCTTCTCATTAGGTGGCCAAAGTATTTGAGTTTTAGCTTTAGGATCTGGCCTTCTAAAGAGCAGTCCTATTCTATTCTATTCTATTCTATTCTATTCTATTCTATTCTATTCTATTCTATTCTATTCTATTCTATTCTATTCTATTCTATTCTATTCTATTCTATTCTATTCTATTCTATTCTATTCTATTCTATTCTATTCCCAGTTTAGGCATGAAAGTCAGCTAAAGTCACCCAAGTGGCTTTCAGGGCCAAGACAGGATTAGAACTCACAGTGTCCTACCGATTGGCCCAAAGTCACTCAACTGACTTTTGTGTCTAAGGCAGGACTAGAACTCACAGTTACCCATTTTTTTTTTAGTTTGGTGCCTTAACTACTACTAGACCAAACTGGCTCTCAAACCATACGGTGCAAGCTGTTGTTTAAGTGTCTGCTTGCTTTCTCCTTCATTTCCCCCTGTCTTTGACTGCTCACCAAGGACGAACTTATCAAACAGATACTCCCTCTGGCCAGCTGGTGGTCCTGCAAAGAGCTTCAGGATGAAGAAGTAGATTTCCAGCTGTGTGATATCCTTGACTTGCTGTTCCAGATATTTAGATTCAAGGTTTTTTTTTTTACCCAGCGGAGAATGAAAGCCAAAGAAAGTTAAATTGCTTTGCCAAGTTGGAACTGTGCGTTTGTAACTTCCCTTGAGATTTATAGACGTGAATAAGATAACTATGACTCCTCATGAAGGGAGATGGCCTTATTGTCAACTGTAGCTTTAGCTCAAGCTTAAACGATGATTAGAAGGCCACGTTGTATTTGAGAGCTACAGATCTGAATTTTAAAACCCCAACCTTATTTTGAGGGCCATAAAACTTCCGTATCATCAATTCTAAATAAATGTAAGCACACTTGAGAATTATATTTTGAAGCTGATACAGTATATTTCTGGCCCAATTTAAAAGGCTTGATAATGCAATGCTCTGAGCATGTGTTCAGCTGCCTTAGGTGTGTCAGTTTAAAGATACCTAATCTTCGCACTCTTAAGGCCAGGGGTCTTCAAACTTGGCCCTTTTATGACTTGTGGCCTTCAACTCCCAGAATTCCTCAGCCAGCCAAGCTGAGGGGAAAGGGAGAGGTTTCCAAGCTGAGCCACGCTGGCTCAGGAATTCTGGGAGTTGAAGTCCACGAGTCATAAAAGAGCCAAGGTTGCCTATCCCTGGCCTAGGCCGCTTTATGACTTGTGGACTTCAACTCCCAGAATTCCTGAGCCAGCCACGCTGAGGGAAAAGGGTTTCCAGGCTGAGCCATGCTGGCTCAGGAATTCTGGGAGTTGAAGTCCACGAGTCATAAAAGAGCCAAGGTTGCCTACCCCTATTATAGACCAACTCTACATCTGGTGGAAGTACTGGTTTGTACCTTTAGAGCAGGGGTCTTCAAACTTGGCTCTTTTATGACTTGTGGCCTTCAACTCCCAGAATTCCTCAGAGGAGCCCACCAAGAGCTGTGGCTGTGAAGACTTGAATTTAAATGTTTAAAAAGCCAGATTTTTGCCTGTCACCAAAAAGTAAGCCATAGATGACTTTGTTGGTCATCTCTGAAGAGTCATTCCAAAGCTGAAAATATAATAATAATAATAATAATAATAATAATAATAATAATAATAATAATAATAATAATAATAATAATAATAATGATGATGATGATGATGTTGGAAGGGACCTTGGAGGTCATCTAGTCCAACCCCCTGCTAAGGCAGGAAACCCTATACAGTATACCATTTCAGACAAATGGCTGTCCAGTCTCTTCTTAAAAACTTCCAGTGTTGGAGCATTCACCACTTCTGGAGGCAGGTTGTTCCACTACTTATTCACATAAGTAGTCCTTTGCTTAGGACCACAATTGGACATTTCTGTTGCCGGGTAAGACAGTTAAATGAATTTTGCCCCATTTTATGACCTTTCTTGCCAGAGTTCTTATACAAATCGCTGCAGCTGTTCAGTTCATAACACGGTTGTTAAGGGAATCTGGCTTCCCCATTGACTTTGCTTGTCAGAAGGTCGCAAAAGGGGATCACATGATCCTGGGACACTGCGACCATCATGAATATGAGTCAGTTCCAAAGCGACAGAATTTTGATCACGGGATGCTGCAACGGTCGTGTGAAAAATGCTCATGTCACTTTTTGCAATGCTGATGTAACTCCAAGCGGCCACTAAATGAACTGTTGTAAGTTGAGGACTACCCGTATTAGGATTTTTTTCCCCCTCACCTGCCTACAACTGATTGGTTTTCGGGTGATGGGCCCAAAGTCACCCAGACAGTTTTCATGCCTAAGGTAGCACTAGAACTCACCATCTCCTGCTTTCTAGCCTGGAGACATAAGGGGTAGGCAACCTTGGCTCTTTTATGACTCGTGGACTCCAACTCCCAGAATTCCTGAGCCAGCATGGCTTAGTTGGAAACCTCTCTCTTTCCCCAAAGCATGGCTGGCTCAGGAATTCTGGAAGTTGAAGTCCACAAGTCATAAAAGAGCCTAGGCCGCTTTATGACTTGTGGACTTCAACTCCCAGAATTCCTGAGCCAGCATGGCTAAGCATGGAAACCTCTCCCTTTCCCCTCAGCATGGCTGGCTCGGGAATTCTGGGAGTTGAAATCCACGAGTCATAAAAGAGCCTAGGCCACTTTATGACTCGTGGACTTCAACTCCCAGAATTCCTGAGCCAGCATGGCTCAGCTTGGAAACTCTCCCTTTCCCCTCAGCATGGCTGGCTCGGGAATTCTGGGAGTTGAAGTCCACGAGTCATAAAAGAGCCAAGGTTGCCTACCCCTGTTCTAAACCAAACCAGCTCTTACTGCCTTTTTAAAAAGATTCTGAAAGGGTCCAAGAGTGGACTGTTCCTCTTGTTGTTAACTTGTTAACTGCTTAAAAGAAGATGCTTATTTGCATATCACTTGTTTGTTTTATTTATTTTTTCCCCACTAGCAGGAAGGGAGATTTTGTAGCAGGGATGTTGGGTGAACGAGGGGACTTAAAAGTAACAAAGCCTTGGGATTTAATTTAGAAGGTCAGTTCAAATCTAATCCGTAGGTGGTTGTCAGGCCAAAAAAAAACAGGGCTGATCCAAGAACAAATCTCTCAGTGGGAGATAGAGAAAAAGGAAGAAAGATTTTAAGGCAGCCCACAGTGACAGCTCCCAGCTGGGCAGCTTAAAGAAGGGAAAAGGCTGTATGATCAGTAAGCAAATGAGAATTTTTTTAAATTTCTTCTTGCTGCCATTTAATGATCTTCTGGAATGTTTTAACTTTAAAGATGTTTTAACTTTAAAGATTTAGGCCCTTCTTTGCTTCTGTTTCCTGTCACCATTTTAAAAAGAACAGCCCTTAGGAACCTGACCTGAATGTAAAATTAAGATAAGACCAAGATAAGATAAGCTTTATTGTCATTTTTTTTTACTGTGGGCACACTGGCACACGTTAAAAATGAAATTCTGTTGCTTGCTCTCAAAAGTGTACAAATACATAACACACATCTAAACATGCTGTATGCATACATGTGTATATACCTACACCCAGTGCTTTTTTTGTAAAAGAAAAAGGTGCCGGAACTCACACATGTCATACAATCCGCCTTGCCTACACTACAAGCTTCCATCCAAAAAAAGGTACCGGAACTCCGTTCTGAGCGTTCTATGACAAAAAAAGCCCTGCCTACACCTTTACATATAAATACATATATAAATATTAATCACTGTCCATCTTGAATACGTAGTGGAAAGAGGAAGCTTCAGAGTTCACAAGTTTAATATGGTAGGGCAGGGCTCTCCAACCTTGGCAACTTTGTGACTTGTGGACTCCAACTGGTGCCTGGCTGAGGAATTCTGGGAGTTGAAGTCCACAAGTCATAAAAGGGTCAAGTTTGAAGACCCTTGCTTTAACAGAATAACAGAGTTGGAAGGGACCTTGGAGGTCTTCTAGTCCAACCCCTTGCTCAGGCAGGAAACCCTATACCATTTCAGACAAATTGTTGTCTGAATTGTTAAAACTTCCAGTGTTGGAGCATTCACAGCTTCTGGAGGCAAGTTGTTCCACTGATTAATTGTTCTCACTGTCAGGATATTTCTCCTTAGTTCTAGGTTGCTTCTCTCCTTGGTTAGTTTCCATCCGTTGCTTCTTGTCCTGCCTTCAGGTGCTTTGGAGAATAGCTTGACTCCCTCTTCTTTGGGACAGCCCCTGAGATATTGGAACACTGTTCTCTCTCCTCACCTTTACTTAGGAGGGAAAGAAAACAAGTGGAAACTTTTTCCCCCCAATTAAATTCAATTGGTCCAGCAAAACGTTTGGTAAATAGACAACACTGCTTCGTATTAACAGCATGCAATCTTCCCTCTGGGCATGTTATTCTGATCTTGGCTGATGCTTTGTTCTCCATATCCACATGAACTGCAAAAGAAATGAATTATTAAAATGCCCGAGTTCCAACTATTTTTCCTCACCTGAAGTTTGGCCTCTCTGTAAACACACACTCTGTGGTGACCTGGCACCTTATCACACCAGATATTTCATTAGACATTGGGAGAGTCACAAGAAATTGCTGAATTATTTTCTCTTTCGGCGCTCATTCCATTTGACCCAAAAGAATTGACTTTCAAAGTTTCTTGTGAAAGAAAGATTTTCCCCACTCCGGTTCAAGCGTACAGTATTTTTCTGCATTTCTTTAATCACAATTAGCCAAAAGGACTGTATGAAAAGCTTCTCTTTAATGACAATTGGTCAAGAGGACTATCTTTTAAATTACAATTAACCAAGAAGAGTATATGAATATCTTTTTTGAATTACAATTAGCCAAGACCAGAGTGTGAATATTTTTTTCTTTCACAGATAGATCCCCTCTTCAGTTGTATGCAGTATCTCTGGCTTCCACTTAAATTTAGGGGAAAATAACAGGAGTAGCAATACTACTTTGTACCACTTGTACTACTACACCATAGCCTCCTGGCTAATGTAACACCGCCAAGCCCTAAATAAGTAAATGACCCCTTTTTTCAAAGTTGGTCATTTCCTCCTTTTGATGGTGTTCAGGAAAGCTTTAAATCCCTGCTTGCTCTCCCAGGCCTTAGATACTAATAAGATACTAATAATAATAAGTTGGAAGGAACATTGGAGGTCATCTAGTCCAACCCCCTGCTCTGGCAGGAAACCCTATACCATTTCAGACAAATGGCTGTCCAATCTCTTCTTAAAAACTTCCAGTGTTGGAGCATTCACCACTTCTGGAGGCAGGTTGTTCCACTGGTTAATTGTTCTAACTGTCAGGAAGTTTCTCCTTAGTTCTAGGTTGCTTCTCTCCTTGACTAGTTTCCATCCGTTGCTTCTTGTCCTGCCTTCAGGTGCTTTGGAGAATAGCTTGGCTCCCTCTTCTTTGGGGCAGCCCCTGAGATATTGGAAGACTGCTATCATGTCACCCCCTCACCCTTCTCTTCATTAAACTACACATACCCAATTCCAGCAACCGTTCCCTATATGTTTTAGCCTCCAGTCCCCCAATCATCTTTGTTGCTCTTCTCTGTACTCTTTCTAGAGTCTTGACATCTTTTTTACATTGTGGTGACCAAAACTGGATGCAGTATTCCAGGTGTGGCCTTACCAAGGCCTTGTAAAGTGGTATTAGTACTTCACGTGATCTTGATTCTATCTCTCTGTTAATGCAGCCTAGCACTGTGTGTTGGCTTTTTTGGCTTTAAGTGATTGTCCACTAGGCCTTGGGGTACAATGGATGGAAGCCACGTTTTTGCTTGAAATGATTTTTATTTTGCTTTGTATCAATGTTGTTTGGATTGCTGTGGTGTTGTTTCCATTCCCGCATTCTTATTTATGGGCTGTGTTTGTATTCTGTTTGACAGGGAGCCAGCTCGGAAGTCGGGCAGAACGAAAAGCAACTAAATAAATCAGTTCTGAAGCTTCTCTTCTGAATGGGATTCCATAACATTGCACAGCCCTAACGTGAATTCAGTCCCTGTTTCTAGTTTAGGATTTAGTGGCCGAGTTCAGACAACATATGTTTAATTCTAGTTTTAATAGGGGAGAATTATGTGGCTCAGAGGTGAAGCACTTTCTTCTCTGAGCTTGTTTCCTGCAGATATTTCGTTACCAGGGTGGATAACAGGGCAGGGAACAATGGAATTTGCTGTTTGTATGTAGCAATAGCAAGAGCTCTTAGACTTATATACCACTTCACAGTGCTTTACAGCCCTCTCTAAGGGGTTTACAGAATCAGCATTTTGCCCCCAACAATCTCGGTCCTCATTTTACCGACCTCGGAAGGATGGAAGGCTGAGTCAATCTTGAGCCGGTCAGGATCGAACTGCTGGCAGTGGGCAGAGTTAGCCTGCTATACTGCATTCTAACCACTGTGCCGCCATACTTCTCATGTAGTAGTTCATACGTCCTTAATGTTTTCTGAGCTTGGTTGGTTTTTTTGCAGACATTCCATAACTCAACCAGGTAACATTATCAGCACTGATGGTGCTATGTGGTTGGGTCACGAAAAGTCTCCAGGAAATAGAACAAGATTACATTCAAATAGTTAGAAATGTGTATTTTGGACATTATAGTGTTTATTATGAAGTGAGATAATGGAAATCCTGGTTACCCAAAGTCTGAAAATTATAAATATCGAAGGTTAAATTGGAATATTGATGAGAAACTAAAAACTGAGTAAAAATTAATAACAGGATATGGATTGTTTATGAAGATTAGATGTAATTAAGATATGTATAAGCTAAAAAAATTATTGATAAATGTAACAACGATGTTTTTATTGAGTTGATATAATGAGAAATGTACTAACTTGAATTATGAGACAGTAAATGTTAAGGGAGAAAGAGAAGAAATATCTGATGTTGTAACCTGAGATTTGCACTAAGACTTTGTTAGTGAACTATTGATTAACCCAGTCACCACGTTGCTTTTTAAATACTCAAATGTAAAATTGGAAAATTAATAAAATATTGTTTTTTTAAAAAAAAGTCTGCAGGAAAATGACGAAGCTCAGAGAACATTAAGGATTCCACAGTTCAGTCCTGAGCTATAAATATTCTCTTCTATTGATATAGTAGTTTTCCCTGCCAATCATATGCTCCTTTAATACTTCCTTGATTATTGTTTTGTGTCTGGCTGCTGTTACCTGCTTATCTGGAGGCTGGTTGCTAGGCAGACATGCGTTTGTGGCTGATTCCTTCCCGTGTTTTTTGATGGTGTCTTTTAAATTGCAAGGAGACGGATCTTATTTTTATGTGACTGCTGATTGGTCAGAAGGCCAAGTTTCTAGAGATTCCCTAGTGATTTGTGTTTTGCTCGTGAACAAAATGCAAGTGCCTTGCTCATGAACCATCTTGTGGGAATTGAAAATATTGGCTGTGGTTTCTATGCAAGGTTTAGGCCCAGGTGAACCAAATCAGTGGAGAAAGTATTGAGCCAAAGTCCGTGCCATGCTCCATTTTGCAATCCGAAGGAACTATTTGTAACCTAAACTGCAAGTTTACTTTACTTAATATGATTTTGCTAAGCTTGATTGCTTCAAACATATTTAGAACCTAAGGACTGGAACTGTAAGAACTAGGGAACTGAAGGGATGTGGGTTCCAATGGATGCGGATTCCGATGTACATGAGTATGTGGAAAGTTATGTTCAGCAGAAAGTGTAAGATTGCTGGAACATCTGTCTACAGTCTGAGGACAGGAAAGGGTATAAAAATTTGGGACTGCATTGATTTGCCACTGGCCTATAGCTGTCCTTTTTGGAACTGCTATGTCATTGGACCTCATTGCAATAGTTTTTAACGTAAGTAATGTTTTTGTGTGTGTTCCAAATTAGTAAAGGTAAAGGTAAAGGTTCCCCCGCACATGCGTGCTAGTCGTTTCCGACTCTAGGGGCCGGTGCTCATCTCCGTTTCAAAGCCGAAGAGCTTTGTCCGAGGACGTCTCCGTGGTCATGTGGCCGGCATGACTAGACGCCAAAGGCGCACGGAACGCTGTTACCTTCCCACCATAGTGGTCCCTATTTTTCTACTTGCATTTCTACGTGCTTTCGAACTGCTAGGTTGGCAGAAGCTGGGACGAGTAAGAGGCGCTCACTCTGTTACGCGGCACTCGGGATTCGACCCGCCAAACTGCCGACCTTCTGATCGACAAGCTCAGTGTCCTAACCCACTGAGCCACCGTGTCCTATGTGTTCCAAATTACTGCTGAAATAAACCTCTGAATCTTAAGATAAGAATTATTGCTTGTGTTGCTGTCTCTTGTCTTTTTCATTGGGTTTTTCCACAACAACACCATACTCAAACAAACACAAAATCATTGTATTTTAATACAATGACCTGATTCATGTAACAGAATGATAACTTGGTCCCACAATGCACTAAACGACACAGTTTAGTCTAGACTGTGCAAATTAAAAAAACCAAATAAGCTTACAGGTAAGGGCTTTCATACAATCAAAACCACATTTGCCGAATAGGAAACTTTGCTGTTTTCAGTGCTTGACTGAATCCCATTGTTGTAATAATTCCATTCTTTTATGGAATGCAACTGAGTGCTGCTGATTAAATAGGAGAATCAGGTTTCCTAGCCATAGTAATTAAAATGTGGTTTATTTAGTCTGTGAAGCTTGTATTGATTGGATAGAGAAACAGAAATGCCATCTAATTTGCATCCTAAAAATTTTGGCATCTGCACACATTTCCTTCCTTCTCTTTTCTTTATTTCCTTCCCTTCTTCCTTTTCTCCCCTCCTCTCCTTTCCCTTCCTCCCTCCCTCCCTCCCTTCCTTCCTTCCTTCCTTCCTTCCTTCCTTCCTTCCTTCCTTCCTTCCTATTCCTCTCTTCTTTATTCTCTTTTTCCTTTTCTCCCCTCCCCTCCCTCCCTCCCCTCCCTCCCTCTTTCTTTCTTTCTTTCTTTCTTTCTTTCTTTCTTTCTTTCTTTCTTTCTTTCTTTCTTTCTTTCTTTCTTTCTTTCTTTCTTTCTTTCTTTCTTTCTTTCTTTCTGTCAAAGTTTTGCTGTGTTTTTTTACTGATGATTCCAAATATCAGGTCTTATTAAAAGAAATTTAGTTGCTCCCTTGTAAAGTGAGCTTGTCAAAGAGGTATTCTCCAATGCCACTCTGGGCCAGCCCCAGGTGCTTCAGGTTGGTGAGATGATCTGCCAGACACCTGATGGTCTTCACTTCCTCCTCCAGGTATTCAGACTCCAAGAAGGCACAAAACTTTCAGGGAAAAGAGAGGTGGGGAGGAAAATATGTAAACAATGTGATTACCAAAATCTGAATTGCCTTGCAGGTCATCAGGATAAATTGATTTATTGAGGGAACTAGGTATAGAACTGTGTGTAGGTCAGCTACTTCTGATCATCTTCAACATCTAAACCAGCATCAAAGTATAACGCAGACCCCTGCAATTCTTATATTTCCATATAGGCAGTATTTAAGTGACATGCTGAGCCCCAGCTTCAGTTGGGTATACAACCCACGGCTCCATAAATGAAGCACATTATGGAGTTCTCGATGCTGTCTGAGCTTGGTTGTTCTCTTGCAGATGTTTCATGACCCAACCAGGTAACATCATCAGTAGCAACAAAGGAGAATGTTTGTAGCTCCTGGCTGAAATGAGGGGTCCTTGGTGCCCTCTGAGCTCGTGTCAGCTTCTGAAACGAACCTGGCTGAAGCCACCTTTGTCATTATCAGTTGCCACACAAGATGGGGGAAAGAAACTGAAAGGATTGCTAGATTAAACTCAAAGTGATCCTGTGGGAAAACCAGCCATTCCCACAGGTGCTGGAAGGTGGAGAAAAGGAGTGCCATGAAACCAATGGTCCTCATTAGGTAGTGTGATCAATAACATAGTACGGGGAGGGAAGTGTTAGATTTAGTATATTGAATTCCTGGAGAAAAAAATTTAGAGTTGGTTTCACTTTTAACCATGCCGATATTATCTGTCCAATAAACATGTTTTCCTGCAGACGTTTCATTACCCAAACTAGGTAACATCATCAGTGCTAGCACTGATGACGTTACCTAGCTTGGGTAATGAAACGTTAGCAAGAAAACAAGCAAGCTCAGAGACCATCAAGGACCCCCCCCCTCCCCAACATCATGGGTACTAGAAGAGAGTGGCATTTACTCTCATTTTCTGTACGAGTTTCTTACCCTGTCAGGATTGATTGGAACAGTGAATCAAACAATCACCAAGGCCAGGGGTAGGCAACCTTGGCTCTTTTATGACTCATGGACTTCAACTCCCAGAATTCCAGAGCCAGCATGGCTCAACTTGGAAACCTTTACCTTTCCCCTCAGAGTGGCTGGCTCAGGAATTCTGGGAATTGAAGTCCATGAGTCATAAAAGAGCCAAGGTTGCCTACCCCTGTTCTAAACCAAGGGGGGGGGGACAATGGCTCTTTTATGACTCATGGTCTTCAACTCCCAGAATTCCTGAGCCATCATGGCTCAGCTTGGAAACTCTCCCTTTCCCCTCAGCATGGTTGGCTCAGGAATTCTAGGAGTTGAAGTCCACAAGTCATAAAAGAGCCTAGGCCGCTTTATGACTCGTTTACTTCAACTCCCAGAATTCCTGAGCCAGCATGGCTCAGCATGAAAACCTCTCCATTTCTCCTCAGCATGGCTGACTCAGGAATTCTGGGAGTTGAAGTCCACAAGTCATAAAAGAGCCAAGGTTGCTTACCCCTGACCAAGACTAAACTCATGAACACTGAAGGGGCAAGCCACGATTTAGTATATACTTTGTTGCTTGGACAGAATTCTTTATTGGCCAAGTGTGATTGGACACACAAGGAATTGGTCTCTGGTGCATAAGCTCTCAGTGTACATACAAGCAGTAAGTGATAAATCATGATCATAGTCATCATAAAAAATACATTCATCATTGTTGACCCGGAATTAGGAGACAGCATAGGAAATAACAGTTGTGAATAAGTGCAGATGTCCCTGCTGTCTTTGGGCACTTGCAGAGTCATGGATGCAGGGTCACGAAAGGACAACAAGGAAAACACCCAATGTCCCAACCTACCCCTTTAGGAAAACACCCGAAAACAAACATTTTTAGCTACTTCTGCTTTTTCCCTTCTTATCTACAGTGTGCCAGACTTACTGGGTGAAATCTTTTGTCTTATGTCTGTCAGCTTTGCTGGGTGGATTGCTTATGTAATCAGAAAGAATAAATGCAAGGATTTCTTGTTATCTGATACAACACTTAGTGATAGTCATAGGATACTAAATAAGCAATCAACACAAATCATACTAGGATACTAAAAAAACACAACAACCAAAAAAATATCAGATTTTTTGATACAAGCCACAGAGTTATAGTCATAAGTAGATAAGGAGACAGATAATAGGAAAGATGAGCAGAAGAATAGTAATACAGCTTTACAAGGTAGTTTGAAAGTGCGGTGGGAATTAGTTGTTTAGTAAAGTGATGGCATGGAGGAAAAAAAAACACACACGTCCTTGTGTCTAGTTGTTCTGGCGTACAATGCCCTATAGCAGTGATGGCGAACCTTTTGGAGACTGAGTGCCCAAACTGCAACCCAAAACTCACATATGTATCGTTGGGTGCCGGGTGGGCGTGGCCCATTGGGTGGGTGTGGCCCGTTGGGTGGGCGTGGCCCATTGGGTGGGTGTAGCTGCGGCGGTAACGCCAGACTGGGTGGGACTAAAAAGTTCAATCAATCAATTCCAACTTTGCGAGATCTTTCCCCCCCCCCGCGAGAAGTTGAGATTGATTGATTGATTGAACCTTTTTTTTTTGCACATGGGGGTGGAGGCCTAAAGCGAAAAGGTTTTATAAAACCCAGCTTGAAGGCCTGGGACTGGAGTGACAGCGTTCATGCCCACAGAGAGGGCTCTGCGTGCCACCTGTGGCACATGTGCCATAGGTTCGCCACCACGGCCCTATAGCTTCATTTTGAGGGTAGAAATTGAAAGAGTTTATTATGCCCAGGTTGTGAGGTGTCTGTAGTTATTTTAATCTTTTAATGCAGCCTCAGGTATGCTGACTTTCTGATCCTTGAAGGTAGCATTCAGAAACTCTTACTTAGGAGTAAGGACTTACATGTGGATCTCCTTTCTCAACTGCCAGTTTGTGGAGTTGCAGCAAGGACTGGTTCACTTTTTTTCCCAATTCTAGAGCTTTCTGTAGGACATCCAAGCTGTTTCCCCATTCATCTTGATCTGGCTTCTGCAGAGTAGGTAGATTTTGGATAACCAAGTCTTCAGAGCACAAAGAAAAGCACAAGACTGCATGGAAATATAACAAACCTGGCAATCCATCAAGTTGTCCACTGTTGAGCGGAACACATCCAATGTTAAATTTATGGCTTAGTTTGCTGGACAAATCATAGTCTAGATACCAATCAGGAGAGTTGTGGTTTATCAATCATCATTTCTAACTTAATCCAACATCGGGCAAGCTTCTGTTTGAAGATTTCTGCAGCTTTTTCCAAATCAAGCTGGGATTTGAGTTAGGAAACAGCACAAAATCCACAGAATATGCTGTAAAGCAGGGGTGTCCAACTTTGGCAATTTAAGACCTGTGGACTTCAACTCCCAGAATTCCCCAGCCAGCTGGGAATTGAAGTCCACAGGTCTTAAAGTTGCCAAGGCTGGAGAGCACATCATGAGAAAGCCAGGGCTAGATGAATCAAAAGTTGGAATTAAGATTGCCGGGAGAAATATCAACAACCTAAAATATGCAGATGATACCACTCTTAATGGCAGAAAGTGAAGAGGAACTAAAGAGCCTTTTGTTGCGAGTGAAGAAGGAGAGTGCAAAAGTGGGCTTGAAACTCAACATTAAGAAAACCAAGATCATGGCATCCGGCCCTCTCAGTTCCAGGCAAATAGATGGGGAAGAAATGGAGGTAGTGACAGATTTTATTTTCCTGGCCTCCAAGATCACTGCAGATGGGGACTGCAGCCAAGAAATTAAAAGACGTTTGCTCCTGGGGAGGAAAGCCATGGCAAATCTAGACAGCACACTAAAAAGCAGAGACATCACCCAGTCAACAAAAGTGCGTATAGTCAAGGCTATGGTCTTCCCAGTTGCAATGTATGGCAGTGAAAATTGGGCCATAAGAAAGGCTGAGCGCCAAAGAATTGAAGCCTTTGAACTATGGTGCTGGAGAAGACTCCTGCGAGTCCCTTGGGCTGCAAGGCGATCAAACCGGTCAGTCCTAGAGGAGATCAACCCTGACTGCTCTTTAGAAGGCCAGATCCTGAAGCTAAAACTCAAATACTTTGGCCACCTAATGAGAAGGAAGGACTCACTGGAGAAGAGCCTAATGCTGGGAAAGATTGAGGGCAATAGAAGAAGGGGACGACAGAGAATGAGGTGGCTGGATGGAGTCACTGAAGCAGTAGGCGTGAGCTTAAATGGACTCCAGAAGATGGTAGAGGACAAGAAGGCCTGGAGGAACGTTGTCCATGGGGTTGCGATGGATCGGACACGACTTCGCAACTAACAACAAGAACAAAGCAAATTTAATTCTTGTTTTTTTATATAAAAAGGATAGAATATACCCAATCTCCCTTCCATAAAGTATGTGTGGGCCAATAGGAAGGATCCACTTAGAATTGGAGGCCTACCTGTGGCATTTTTCTTCTCTAGAAGGCATTAAATGACGGTGCTGTCTATCAAATATTTGTCCCCACCTATGTTAAGCCAAACCATCACAAACTTGCAAAAAGATGGGCAAAGAGTTCTTTCCGTGTTCACAACCATCAACTACAGACCCTCTTTTTTTTTTTTTGGTACCAACATATTATCACCTTGATGTCTTGTAGGACCACTCGACCTCCTCTTTTGTTCTGGTATTTTAAAAACTTCTCTGCTTGTTCCCAGGCTTTCCGTGATTGTTTTCTCAGGAAGTCAGCAATATGGTGTAGAGCCACATCATCTCGGTCAAAATGGCAAGCCTAGCAGAGGAGGAAGAAATTTATTTTATTTTATTTTATTTTATTTTATTTTATTATTTTATTTTATTTTATTATTTTATTTTATTTTATTTTATTTTATTTATTTTATTTTATTATTTTATTTTATTTTATTATTTTATTTTATTTTATTTTATTTTATTTTATTTTATTTTATTTTATTTTATTTTATTATTTTTATTTTATTTTATTTTATTTTATTTTATTTTATTTTATTTTATTATTTTATTTTATTTTATTTTATTTATTTTATTTTATTTTATTTTATTTTATTTTATTTTATTTTATTTATTTTATTTTATTTTATTTTATTATTTTATTTTATTTTATTTTATTTTATTTTATTTATTTTATTATTTTATTTTATTTTATTTTATTTTATTTATTTTTTTATTTTATTTTATTTTATTTTATTTTATTTTATTTTATTTTATTTTATTTTATTTATTTTATTTTATTTTATTTTATTTTATTTTATTTTATTTTATTTTATTTTATTTTATTTTATTTATTTTATTTTATTTTATTTTATTTTATTTTATTTTATTATTTTATTTTATTTTATTTTATTTTATTTTATTTTATTTATTTTATTATTTTATTTTATTTTATTTTATTTTATTTTATTTATTTTTTTATTTTATTTTATTTTATTTTATTTTATTTTATTTTATTTTATTTTATTTTATTTTATTTTATTTTATTTTATTTATTTTATTTTATTTTATTTTATTTTATTTTATTATTTTATTTTATTATTTTATTTTATTATTTTATTTTATTATTTTATTTTATTTTATTTTATTTTATTATTTTATTATTTTATTTTATTTTATTTTATTTTATTTTATTTTATTTTATTTTATTTTATTTTATTTATTTTATTTTATTTTATTTTATTATTTTATTTTATTATTTTATTTTATTATTTTATTTTATTATTTTATTTTATTATTTTATTTTATTTTATTATTTTATTATTTTATTTTATTTTATTTTATTTTATTTTATTTTATTATTTTATTTTATTTTATTTTATTTTATTTTATTTTATTTTATTTTATTTTATTTTATTTTATTTTATTTTATTTTATTTTAAAAGCACACACACACACAAACACAGATCTTTCAGTTTAATTTTGAGAATATCCATAACTAGAAAGAGAGGAGTCCTTGGTGCTCTTTGAGCTTGGTTGTTTTCTTGCAGACCAACAGTCAAGTAAACAATACCCCAATCAAGGCACACTGGCTGAGGAATTCTGGGAGTTGAAGTCCACAAGTCCTAAAAAGTTTGAAGACCCCTGCACTAGAATATAAACTGAGAGCAAATCCCATTCCTTACTAGCCCTGATGTTGTTACCTACTTGGGTAATGAAACGTTTGGAAAAAAACAACCAAGCTCCAAGACCACCAAGAACCCCACAGTCTTCCTCCTCCTCCTCCTCCTCCTCCTCTCTGCAAATCCCACTCCTTTCCAGCACTGATGATGTTACCTAGTTAGGTAACAAAACGTCTGCAAGAAAACAACCAAGCTCAGAGAGCACCAAGGACCCCTCATTTCAACCCTGAGCTACAAATATCAGAAAGCAGAAAGTCAAATGGGGCATGTCACGTGATAAACACCAAGCAGGCTACATAGAGATCAAGACTGTATAGCAAATGTTCTCTTTTTTGTGGGTGAAAAGGTAGAGTTCTGCTCTTATCCCCCAAAGGCTTCCCCCCCCAACCTTTTCTTGGAAGGAAATGCTAATTCCACTGGTTTAGCCCCAAATAACTCTGCTTTTTTGGTTTCTACAGAGAAGGATTTATTTAGCATCCTTTGAATTGTCTAAAGCGTCAGGCTTCCGCTAAGTCTCAAGAGTGTTTACCTCTAGCGTAATCTATTTCATTGCAACAGTTTTATTTTACAAAATTCCACTGGGTGGTTCGTGGCCTTTTATACCACTCTTATTAAACCCTACTTGGGTCAAGCAATTCTGTAACTACAGTTGTGGCCAGAATTGTGGAAACCTTTTAGGAAAAGTGTACAGTAGAAATGCCACCTTTGGTTAAGTTTCCACCCATTTTTCTTCTAATTTCTTTATAACTGTAGCCTTGTTCACTTAATAATGCTATTTTACATCGCTTTCTGGGCAACCGGCCAACTCTTTGCACCATTACTTTAATTTTACTACATTTTACAAGCTCACTACATGAAAGAACGCAAAAAAACAACCCAACTGATTTGATAGCGATCACATAACACACTGACAAATGTCCTCCTCTCAGCTCCAGTACATGACATCGACAACCGGATCCTACCGTGATCCGATTGGCTCATTGCCAAAACAAGATGACACCCGATTGGCTCTCTAAACACTCGTGCTGATTGGCTACGATCGGATGAAGGAAAGCTACCCGATATCTACCTAAGCAAGTTGTGCTTCCTTTTTCTGCTTATTTGGCTATAACTTTTCGTAGAATACAGCACAGATAATCGAACAAACTTTGCTGCGCTACATTCTTGATTAAATTGTCTTTCCATTGATATACAATTTTATGGTACTACTCCAAAAAAAAAGTGATGCTATTAGCCATCAAACCTCAAAAATACATTTTTCCCAAAAGGTTTCCACAATTTTGGCCACTGCTGTACATCAGATTGCATCTCATTTATCTATTGTGCATAAGGCAGAGGGCCAACTTTAGTTCTAACGATAAAAATTGCAGGTTTGAAAAAAGACCCTTACCATAGACTGGTAGGTATAACTGGTGTGCAGCTCCAGGTTTACTAAGGGATTTAAGGCAGCCTCACATTCGGCGTGGAAATTCTGACACACTTGAGAAGCCATGGTGTTCTCCAAGTTAGGCTCACCTGAATTTGCTAGCAGCACACAATCACAACTTGAGAGAAGCTGGCGGTTCCTGTGATTTTAAATGTTCCTGGGGAAGTCAATAATGTGATTAGGAAGACAGCCATCCAATGGGCGTTATCTCCCTGACCAATCACCAATCAGCTTTGAGACTAAGAGTAAAACTGTGTTGGGAATTACTCGTGGGAATTGAGCCGAGTTGAGCCAAGCTTGAGTGGAAAAACCACCTAGAAATACAAGTCCATTAATTTCAGGGGATGATTTAAATCTCAATTCATAATCTTAGAATTCCACCCCGGCCTTTGTCCTTTTAGAATTATTTTGACTGCTTGTGATTCTTAAGAAGTATACTTTTAGGGACATAAACAAGAGCCCAACATATAACATGTGAACTTCCAAAAGAGCATTGTTGGTGCATGCTTAACTGAGTCTTTTGGCTAGTTATTATGTGTCTCTAGGATAGTCAGCTTCCTTTTAAAGTTACTGGCGCATTTTCACTTCCGTCTGTTGTATTTTTAACGTCATTTTTGTAGAAATCTTTATTACATTTTTGTAAATTGTCCAGGACTATTAGGAGAGTCGGCAAGGTCTACATTGTCCAAATAAAAGACAAGCCAGGTCTGTTGTATAACGAAGGGATCAGAGTTGCACAACGTGATATGTTCGATTGATTTTAATGTTAGATTTTGGGTTTGGCAGTATGCGCCTGAATTCCTGGCTGAGGAATTCTCGGAGTTGAAGTCCGCAAGTCATGAAAGGGCCACATTTGAAGACCTCTGGTCTGAATCTAAGCCTGCAGTTTCATCAAAATGGCCGACTGAGGATTCTTGGAATTGAAGTGCACAAGTCATAAAAGGGCCAAGTTTGAAGACCCCTGGTCTGGATCTAAGCCCGCGGTTTCATCAAAATGGTCAACTGAGGAATTCTGGGAGTTGAAGTCCACAAATCACAAAAGGGCCAAGTTTGAAGACCCCTGGTCTATGGAGATTCTTAGTCATCCAGTTCATGGATATCCCAAAGGTGCTTTTTTCAGGGGGCAACTGGACTTTCTTGTTTTTCTTTGAAGACATTTTGCTTCTCATCCAAGAAGCTTCTTCAGCTCTGACTGGATGGTGGAGAGTAGAAGGGCAGCCACAGAGGCACTCGACCAAGTTGTACCCATGCGGCCCTTGACCCGACGCAGATCCCAACGGGCCCCATGGTTCTCCATGGAGCTCCATGAGATGAAGCGTCGGAGACGGGGCCTAGAGAGCTGTTGGAGGTCCAGCCGATCCGAATCCGACCGGTTACGACTAAGGTCGTTTACGAGAACTTATCTCGCAGCGTTGAGGGTGGCTAGGTCTAACCACTTTGCCACCCTCATCGCGTCCGCAGATAATCGCCCGGCCGCCCTGTTTAGGGTAACTCGCTCTCTCCTTAATCAGGAGGTGAGGGAGGAACCCTTGCAGGGTCGAGCCGAGGAATTTAGCCGATTTCTGTCAGACAAAATCGCTCGGATCCGGACCGGTTTGGACTCCGACTGGGCAGAGTCTGACGAAGAGGATACGGGCGGCCTTGTCGATTTAATCTGGGAAGAGTTCGATCCTGTGACTCCTGAAGAAGTGGACAAGATCATGGGGAAGCTGAGCTCCACCACGTGTTTGTTGGACCCGTGCCCATCCTGGCTGACTTATGCAGCCCGGGATGGGACACGAGGCTGGCTCCAGGCAGTGATTACTGCCTCTTTGAGTCAGGGTAGTTTTCCCTCCGCCTTGAAGGAGGCGGTGGTGAGACCCCTCCTCAAGAAGCCTGCCTTGGACCCAGCAATTTTAAACAACTATCGTCCGGTCTCCAACCTTCGCTTTTTGGCGAAGGTTGTTGAGAGCGTGGTGGCGCAGCAGCTCCCTTTGTTCTTGGATGAAGCTGACTACCTAGACCCGTACCAATCGGGTTTCAGGCCCGGGTACAGCACAGAGACGGCATTGGTCGCGCTGGCGAATGATCTCTGGCGGGCTCGGGACAGAGGTTGCTCCTCTGTCCTAGTCCTTTTAGACCTCTCAGCGGCTTTTGATACCATCGACCATGGTATCTTGCTGCGGCGTCTCAGAGGGTTAGGAGTGGGAGGCACAGTTCTCCAGTGGTTCTCCTCTTACCTTCTGGGACGTTCGCAGTCGGTGTTGGCAGGGGGGCAGAGATCGACCTTGAGACCTCTCATTTGTGGAGTTCCTCAGGGATCGGTTCTCTCGCCTCTCCTGTTCAACATCTATATGAAGCCGCTGGGTGAGATCATTCGTGGTTTTGGAGTTGGGTATCACCAATATGCTGATGATACCCAACTTTTTATTTCTACCCCAAACCACCCCAGCGATGCCCTCGACGTGATGTCCCGTTGCCTGGAGGCGGTCCGGGTCTGGATGGGGAGGAACAGGCTTCGACTCAACCCTGACAAGACTGAGTGGCTGTTCGTGCCGGCATCCCGGGAAATTCCGATTATCCCATCATTGGCCATGGGGGGTGAGATATTACCCCCCGTAGATAGGGCCCGCAACTTGGGGGTCCTTCTAGATTCACAGCTCTCTTTGGAAGAGCATATTGGAGCTGTGACTAGGGGGGCCTTTGCCCAGGTTCGCCTGGTGCGCCAGTTGCGGCCCTATCTAGACCGGGATGCCTTGCGCACAGTCACTCATGCGCTCGTGACCTCTGCTCTCTACATGGGGCTGCCCTTGAGGTCCACCCGGAGACTCCAGCTGGTGCAGAATGCAGCCGCGCGAGTTGTCTTGGGAGTTTCCCGATACTCCCATGTTACACCTTTGCTCCGCGAGCTGCATTGGCTACCGGTTGCTCTCCGGGTGAGGTTCAAGGTGTTAGTGATGACTTACAAAGCCCTTCATGGCATGGGTCCGGATTACCTACGGCAACACCTGCGGCCGGCGTCAACTTCCCTCCGTCCAGTGCGCTCCCACAGAGAGGGCCTCCTCAGGGTACCGCCGATCAAAGAATGCCGATTGGTGACCCCCAGGGGGAGAGCGTTCTCTGTGGACGTGCCAGACCTTTGGAACAGCTTACCGGTTGAGCTCCGGACGGCCCCCGACCTTCGCTCCTTCCGGCGCGATCTCAAAACTTTCTTTTTCGAACAAGCTGGCCTGGTCTGACGGGATGGGGTTGGGTTTTTATAAATAGTTTTAATTGTAATATGTATTAATTTTAAGGGCATAATGTTTAATGGCTTTTTAATTTTTGTATAATATTTTTATTGTGTATTGCCCTGTTCACCGCCCTGAGTCCTTCGGGAGAAGGGCGGTATAGAAATCAAATTATTAAATTAAAATATTAAATTATTAAATTTATATTCCTTGTAGACAGCCGGTCATTTGCATTCTTTTAGAGAGTCGCTGAGGCCACTTGGAAGTTTATCTGTGTTGTAGACTGGAGATAGATAACGTCATATCCCTCCCCTCTATTGAGAGAGGGCTGTTCAATTTTGACATAGATGGGGAGGGAAAGGGATATGACATCATCTATCTCCAGTCTACAACACAGTCCTTTGAGCAACTGCAAGAAGGCCCCACACCCATTTACACCACTCAGGTGACCCTGAGGACACCGATAAGCCTCCAAGTGGCCTCAATGACTCTCTAAAAGGATGCAAATGACCAGCTGTCTGCAAGAAGTATAAATCCTTCCACTCCCTACCATCCAATCAGAGCTGAAGAAGCTTCTGGGATGAGAAGAGAAACGTCTTAAAAAAAAACAAGAAAGTCCAGTTGCCCCCTAAAAGAAGCACCTTTGGGGCCATATACAGGCAGTCCTTGACTTACAACCATTTGTTTAGTGACAGTTCAAAGTTACAACGGCACTGAAAAAAGTGACTTATGACCGTTTTTCACACTTAAAACCCCCTGATCATGTGATCAACATTCAGATGCTTGGCAATGTGCCTGTATTTATGACAGTTACATTACCTCAGAGTCACGTGATTCACTAACTGCCTTGCTTAGCAAGAGAAATTTTGTGCTCAGTTGTGGTCATAAGTAGATGCAACTTCATTGTATCAGCCTCATACCACAGATAGTCCTCAAATTGCAATCGCTCACTTAGTGAATCGGTAGCAGTGTTTCAGGAAGCAACGGATGGAAACTCATCAAGGAGAGAACCAGCCTAGAACTGAGAAGAAATTTCCTCACAGTGAGAACAATTAATCAGTGGAAAGATTAGTAGTTGTGGATGCTTCAAACACTGGAAGTTTTTAAAAAGAGATTGGACAGCCATTTGTCTGAAATGGTATAGGATTTCCTGCTTGATCAGAAGATTGTTCGAGAATAGGGGTAGGCGGCTTTGGCTCTTTTATGACTCGTGGACTTCAACTCCCAGAATTCCTCAGCCCCAAATGGATGACCCCCCGAGCTACAAAATAAGCCTTTTGTGTCACTTCACAAAAGCACAATTGGATTGCTATGGCCTGCCAACAGCCTTCTGTTGACTCTCAGTACCCATGTGGCCTCTTAAATGCAATGTTCTCCATTATTCTAGTTTCCCTTTTTTTCCTGCTGTAAGCCAACATGCACTGTTCAGAATATCTAAAGGTAAAGGTAAAGGTTCCCCCGCACATGTGTGCTTGTCGTTTACAACTCTAGGGGCCGGTGCTCATCTCCGTTTCATAGCTGAAGAGCCAGCGCTTGTCCGAGGACGTCTCTGTGGTCATATGGCCGGCATGACTAGACGCCAAAGGCGCACAGAACGCTGTTACCTTCCCACCGTGGTGGTCCCTATTTTTCTACTTGCATTTTTACGTGCTTTCGAGCTGCTAGGTTGGCAGAAGCTGGGATGAGTAACAGGTGCTCACTCTGTTACGCAGTACTCGGGATTCGACCCGCCAAACGGCCGACCTTCTGATCGACAAGCTCAGCGTCCTAACCCACTGAGCCACCGCGTCCCTTCAGAATATCTGCTCACCTCCATTTCTATCAAGAAAAGCCACCTGTCTAGATATGCTGGAAGGAACAGAATTAAAGCTCTTCTCCTAGAACAGGGGTCAGCAACCTGAAACAGTGAAAGAGCCACTCGGAACCGGTTCCCTCACAAAAGGAAAAACTGGAAGCCGCAAAAAATGTGTGCACATGCGCGTACATGCTCACATGCACAGAACAGGGTTTGACTGAAGAGTGGAACCAAGGCGAGATATGCACTTACCCTGCATATTTGAATTGATTGGTTGAACTTTTTTAGTCCCACTTTTTTTTTTTGAACTGCACATGGCAGAGGACTGGGAGCCGCAGGAGACGGCTGAAAGAGCCGCATGCAGCTCCGGAGCCGCTGGTTGCAGACCTGTGTCCTAGAAATACATTGTGAGCTTATGACTGTAGAAGACACTCGGCTTTTAAAAGCAATGTAAATTATGAAAGCTCTGTGTGCAGTTTTTAAAATCACGGTAATTCCCAAGGAATAGAAGTTAAGGAAACTGTCAGATTGCTGTTCAACTGTTCTTATCTTTAGATATATGGAATCATGCACAAACCACTTGATCCAGCCCTGAGCCATTGGTGCTCTTCACAAATGGTGGTGATGTGATAGGCTTGGTTGTACCAGCAGTCCTTGACTTATGACTACAATTGAGTCAGATATTTATTTGGCTAGGTTTTGCCTCATTTTATGACCTTTCTTGTCACTGTTGTTAAGTGTTAAGCGGTCACAAAGAAGAGGGTGTGTGTGTCAACCTGTTCTCCAAAGGTTCAGAAGGCAGGAGAAGAAGCAACGGATGGAAACTGATCAAGGAGAGAAGCAACCTAGAACTAAGGAGAAACTTCCTAACAGTGAGAACAATTAACAATTAATCAGTGGGATGGAAGTTGTGGGTGCTCCATCACTGGAGATTTTTAAGAAAAGATTAGACAATCAGCTGTCCGAGATGGTATTGGTTCTCCTGCTTGAGCAGGGGGCTGGACTAGAGGATCTCCAAGGTCCTATTCTATTCTATTCTATTCTATTCTATTCTATTCTATTCTATTCTATTCTATTCTATTCTATTCTATTCTATTCTATTCTATTCTATTCTATTCTATTCTATTCTATTCTATGCCATTCCATTCCATTCCATTCCATTCCATTCCATTCCATTCCATTCCATTCCATTCCATTCCATTCCATTCCATTCTATTCTATTCTATTCTATTCTATTCTATTCTATTCTATTTTATATTCTTCTTATTTCTATTCTATTCTGTTCTGTTCTGTTCCTGATAGGACATCCCCCTGTACGTAAACAGAGAGCGAACCCCACTCCTTCCCAGCACTGATGGTGTTACTAACTTGGATAATGTAACATCTGCAAGAAAACAACCAAGCTCAGAGACCACCAAGGACCTCTGAAAACCTTTAACAATTTCTCTTTTCTTTTTCATTAGCGGTCACCCTAGAACTAAGAAGCACCCCTGTACTGACGTCTTGGATATTATGATCCTATCACTAGAAGAGTGATACAATTTCTTTGGGGATCTTCTATGGGATAACCAGAAAACACTGCCAGGTGTTGGAGAATAAAACAACCTGGAGTTTGTTGACCTCAGTGATAACGGTAGACACCAGAGATATCCATCAAGAAAGGTAAGATGTTAATTGTGACCCGGTGTAAAGGAACAGAGGCTTTAGAGAAGATATGCAAAGACTGTTATTGTCAGGTGAGAAAGATCAGGTCCACATGTAACTGTCCAATTAAGCTGATTTTTTTTTATTGGACTAAAAGGCATCCAAGGTCCCTTCCAACTCTATTATTCTATGTTCTGTGACTATGTAGAAGAATTTTCTCAACTAATGCTTAGCACTTTCTTGGAATTAGATAGGATTCAGCAGAATTCAGGGGGAGGTTAGACTTAATTCGCTTGTGATTACGTAGGGATTCGAGGCTGATCCCTCTTTTAACTCTGCCCCCAGGTTCTGCCATTCCTTCAGTTAGCAAGCATGAACTCTATCCAGGAAAACAAGGTTTAAGAAAGGAAGATTTTTTTTTTCTTGGAGATATAAAAATGTCAAGGCTCCTTGACTTTTATGATATGATTCAGTGGTCATCTGTCATTTTTGGGTATGCATATTTTAATGCTTATGAGTTGTTGTTGTTGTTAGCTGTGAAGTCATGTCCGACCCATCGCGACCCTATGGACAACATTCCTCTAGGCCTTCCTGTCCTCTACCATCTTCTGGAGTCCATTTAAGCTCTCGCCTACTGCTTCAGTGACTCCATCCAGCCACCTCATTCTCTGTCGTCCCCTTCTTCTCTTGCCCTCAATCTTTCCCAGCATTAGGCTCTTCTCCAGTGAGTCCTTCCTTCTCATTAGGTGGCCAAAGTATTTGAGTTTTAGCTTCAGGATCTGGCCTTCTAAAGAGCAGTCAGGGTTGATCTCCTCTAGGACTGACCGGTTTGATCGCCTTGCAGTCCAAGGGGCTCGCAGGAGTCTTCTCCAGCACCAGAGTTCAAAGGCCTCAATGCTTTGGTGCTCAGCCTTTCTTATGGTCCAACTTTCACTGCCATACATTGCAACTGGGAAGACCATAGCCTTGACTATACACACTTTTGTTGGCAGGGTGATGTCTCTGCTTTTTAGTGTGCTGTCTAGATTTGCCATGGCTTTCCTCCCGAGGAGCAAGCGTCTTTTAATTTCTTGGCTACAGTCCCCATCTGCAGTGATCTTGGAGCCCAGGAATATAAAATCTGTCACTACCTCCATTTCTTCCCCATCTATTTGCCAGGAATTGAGAGGGCCGGATGCCATGATCTTGGTTTTCTTAATGTTAAGTTTTGCATATGAGTAGGTTTTAGGAAAAACCTTTAAATGTTAAAGATACTAATGTCATATTGAATTATACACCACTGCTTCGGAATTTGACAGTCACCCAGGAATATGTTTATATCATGCTTGAGAGGTAGTTAAAAGAATTGAGAAAAAGAAAAGAGATTGAGAAACTGGATAAGTGATATTATTCGAGATATTTAAGGAACAGCTTTAGAAAAATGTGCAATTTATCCATCCAGGAAAAGATCATCTTATCCACTAATGAAAAATAAAGTAACACGTTCTTTGTCACAGATTGTAATTTATTATTTTGCAACAATACTTTGTATCTGACTATACTACAGTGCTATATTATACTTATTAGTAACCAGTGACCATTGATAGGTTTAATATATATGATACATTTTTATTTTTTTTTCCTTTTTGGATTTTTTCTATCATTTTTATTCATATTTAAGAATTCTTCCATTTAAGGAGATGAATTAAATAATGCACATAATCAAAGTTTTAACAGCCACTGCAAAAAAACGTCGTAAAATCTGGTGGGTCATGTGACCGACCCATCTTATAACTGTTATAACATACAACCATTATTGGCAGGCTCTTATAGTTATATTAAGGACTACCTGTACTGCAGAACAATTACTGAGAAAAACAAATTGGAGGAACAGCCTGTTCTCCTACAATGCAAAAAACAAAAACAAACCCTCTAACCAAGGTTAATTGTCCAGCTGAGCATAGCTGGTTGTATAAATGTATTTGGTGTGTCAAATGCCTCATGTAAGTGTAAATTGCATAGAAGGCTGTTAAATAGCGGGTTCTTTGGCGCAGGAATGAAGACGCGAAGCTGAGTACAAGGTAACTCATAGTTTATTTCATGCAGAAACCGTACTGGGGAAAAGGCTGCAACTAGCCGCAGTATATAGTCTAGCCCCTAGGCGGCAGCCAATAGGTTTGAATCAACCATTGCCACCTGGAGATAGCAAATTGCAGCATAGGAGACTTGTAGTCTGGGTTGCTGGAGAGCCGTTAGCTGCTCCAGCAACCCACGTGGTATTCTTTAAGAGCCCAGTATTTACACAGGCCATAGAAAACAATTTAATTTAAATTGCTTTTAAAATGTTGTTTGTTTGTTTTTCTGTCTCTCTCTCCTTCTGGAGAAGCAGGAAATGACACCTCGGTTTCCGATCGAAATCGCAAAAGAACGAACAAAGCCACAAGTGGAAAACAAGAAATTTGGAGCCACAGTGCGCTGCAAATTGCTTAGCTCTCGTAGAAAGGAACTTGCATGTTTAGATGACAATCTGACCAGTAATGTTTTACAACAAACCAGGAACAAAGAATTCAATTCTCCAGCCAGCGTGAGATAATTCTGCGTACCCCCACTCCTTTCTAATTTTTTTATTTTGTTCAGAGCATCCCCTGCATGGCTCTTTTTATTATTATTATTATTATTTTGAAACGTTGCCACCAGTCAATTTAATCCATCAGGGCCAAACTGTGCAGTGACTGAAACAGCCTCAAAAATTAAACCCCAAACTCAATAATATCCCCAGGACTGAAATTCCAATGACACCAATTCAGTTCAATTCAAGGCAGTCTAAGTTGTTTACTTTTTAATTATTATTTTAATTGCAGGTCGTATCCACTAATGCCAAAGTTAAGTACAGTATAATGATGACCAGCCATTAAAGGATTTCAGAACACAGCAAGTCCTCAACTTACGGTCACAATTGAGCCCACAATTTCCATTCCTAACAAGGCAGTTATTATTGACTTTTGCCCCGTTTTATGACCTTTTTTGTCCCAGTTTTTAAGTGAATCACTGCAGTTGTTAAGTTAGTAACATGATTGTTAAGTGACTCTGATGACCCCCCTTTGACTTTGCTTGTCAGAAAGTCACAAAAAGGGATCACGTGACCCCAGGACTCGGCAACCGTCATATATATGAGTCAGTTGCAAGTGTCTGAATTTTGATCACGTGACCACGGGGACGCCGTAACGGTCGTAAGAGTGAAAAACGGTCATAAGTGACTATTTACAGTGCTGTTGAAACTTTAAATGGTCGCTAAGTGAGTGGTTAAATTTAAAGATTTTAATTTTTTTTTCCCAATGCCGTTGTAACTTTGAACGGTCAGTCTTCGGAGAAGGGCGGGATAGAAATGGAATTAAAATAAAAATAAATAAAATAAAAATAAATGGACTGTTGTAAGTCCAGGACTACCTATACTTTTTTAAAAATAAAAATAAAAATCAAAAACTATACGGACAGTCCTCAACGTAAGACCAAATTAGGACCAAAATTTCTTCACGAAGCAAGGCACTTATTTTTATTATTTATTTTATTTTTTTAAATCCCATTTATATCCCGCCCTTCTCCCAAGACTCAGGGCGGCTTACAATTTTAAGCACAAACCAATGTGCTTAGCAATAGCCTTCATTCTATGTATATGCCTGCTTATTAGGGCTTTCACACACACCCCAAGCGGCATTATTACAAAGTCAGCTTAATTGCCCCCAACAATCTGGGTCCTCATTTTACCTACCTCGGAAGGATGGAAGGCTGAGTCAACCTTGAAGTTGAAGTAAGTTCTGCAACTGTTTTGCCATGGTTGTTAAGAGAATCGCTGCAGTTTTTAAGTGCATCGTGAAGCGGTTAAATGAATCCAGCTGGGGAGATTGCAGATGGTGATCCCACGAACCCAGCACATTGCAGATCCTGAAATCAACATGTCATTTCTTTCAATTTCTCAAAAATAAAATAAAATAAAATAAATAAATCCAAAAGTAGTAATAAAAAAAAACACAAACCCTTAATGTCAGGCAACTACCTCTTTGGTTCTTGCATTCCAGCTCAGAACTTGGCGAGGAATAAAATTCCTACTAATCAGTTCCTGCTTCTACAGGATAAGGCCTTGGAGCATGATTAAGTAAATACAGTCTGTGTTGGCTTTGTCGAGCACCTGCAAGAAGGGGTTATATTCTGTGGAATTTTAAAAAAGGGCTCTTTTAATTGGAAGCATCCAAGGATCTCTTTTGAAACAGCTGTTTATCCTTTGTATTGCCTGAATTCAGGAAGCATTCCTGGTGGAAAGTCAAATGAATGGATACCAAAGTTAAAAATAGGAAGCAACAAGTACAAGATGAACTGGTATATTTTATTTGCTCCAGAAGAAAAATCATCATAAATCTGGAATCAGATTATGAAAACTATATAGTGTGTTGCATTTATGAAATCAATGAACTGCTACAAAGAAAACATTTTTTTTTATTTCTGCATGCAACAAAAACATTTTGAACTCCAAAAATAAAAAGATGCTGGGTTGAAGTTTACTCTCAGATAAAATACTCAATGTCTATTTGAGTCCTCCTCATATTTATTAAATAAAAAGCCAAACTTAACTTATCTGCCTGCAGCAAACCCCAAATGCTGTCTAGCCGCTAGGCCACGGGTCGGCTACCCGCGGCTCCGGAGCCGCCTGCGGCTCTTTGAACCGTCTCCTGTGGCTCCCAGTCGCCTGGTGCGCGCACATCTCTCCGAATGGGCGGAGGTGCGCGCGCACCACTCCAAACGGGAGGAGGTGCGCGCGCAGCTCTCCAAACCTTTGGAGAGGTGCGCGCGCACCTCCGCCTGAACACCCGTTTGGAGACCTGCTGTTGTTCGGGCGGAGGTGCGGTTTGGAGACCTGCTGGTGCCGGTTTAGAAAGCTGCCGTGGCCCGCAGCAGCTTTCTAAACCGGCACCAGCAGGTCTCCAAACCGCTGTTCGAGCGGAGGTGCGCGCGCACCTCTCCAAAGGTTTGGAGAGCTGCGCACGCAGTAGAGCTGCGCACGCACCTCCGCCCGAACGGACAATGGCGCCGCGTTTGGAAAGCTGCCAGATCCCCCGCAACCTCCAGGTGAAAATCCTCCATTTTCCCTCTCACAGCCCTCCCTTAAAAATTCCGTTCCCGGCAAGGCCCCGGGTTTTTAAAAGCCACCGGGGCCCGGCCGCTGTAGGCGAGGACCAGCTTCCTGGCTCGCTCCCTCTCTTTTCTGCAGGCATTATTTGCTCAAAAGTGTTTAAGTTTGTTGCTCAAATGATGTTTCTAATTAGCACTTTGGACTGGGTCCCTCTATTTTTGAGGGAGGGGAGAGGGAGGAGGAACTTATTGTAAAAAAAAACTAGAGGGAAAAGACTCCGCTGGAAGCAATTCCTGCTTTACAAAAGCCACTAGTGCCGAGAACTCCGTTCGGGCAGAGGTGCGCGCACACCTCTCCAAAGGGGAGACTCGTCGCTGCTCAGGTGCCTCCCATGTTTTTTGCGCATGCGCAAAATGTTTTTTGCACATGCGCATGTGTGGATGCACGTGCGCGCACTTTTTGCGGCTCCCACTTTTTTGTTTGTGTGATGGAACCGGTTCTGAGTGGCTCTTTTCCTTTTTCTGGTTGCCGACCCCTGCGCTAGGCAATCACTTGTCTGAGATAGTATAGGTTGTTCTGTTTGAGTGGGGGGCTGGACTAGAAGACCTCCAAGGTCCCTTCCAGCTGTATTCTATTCTAATCCTGTCAAACAAATGTAATTAATTTTACCCCCTTACCTTTAGTCTGTCTATTGCCTCCATTGAGCTCTCTTTGTGAATCAACAGGCCCGATTCAGCATTTCTGCTTTTCGTAATAGCCAAGGGCTTCATGGATGAAATATTGCTTCTGTACTTCTTTTCCTGAGTTTTATTCTTGTGATTTGGGGGGGGGGGTGGCATAGTAGAAAGGATGTGGTGTGTGGGGGAGTTGCGTACTTACCACACTGCTTAGTGCAAAGTAGTACGTTCCCCCTTTTTCTGCTGCTTCATACCGCACTGTTAATGAGTTGATAGGCATTTGCTACAAAATGCACTCCAAATTAAGATGCAATTTTGATGTGTGAAGTTGGAAGCTGTAGGAAACAAGTAGTATCCCAATGTAAAAAAAAAATTGAGGCTGCTTAGGCAGAGAGTAATTATGATTGAATTCAAACCCTTTCTGAGCACATCCACAGCCAGAGCTGTATCATAAATCATTATACAAATCCATTTCATTCATACACATCACAAGGAATTCAAGCTGGAAAAAATCAACAGAACTTCAAATCAATTTCCTTCCTATCCAAAAAAAAAAAACCCACGAAAAAACAAAAAAACTTGTTTAAAACCAGCTTGCCTCCAACTGCGACCCAGACTTCAGTTGTTATTGATTTTCTTTGGTTGCCTCGCCTAAAGTTTTTTTAAAATTACTCTTTTGAGGTTTAAACAATCCATAAATAAAACAGAAGCTATACGGTTAGGAAAAACAAAACGTGGTATTGTTTATCAAGCCGTCGTATCATGGTGCCGAGGCATTTGTGCCTGTAAATTTGTTTTAATGAGATATTAGAATGACACAGAACAATAAAATGAAACATGTAAAATAGGAAGGGAACAGAACGTGTCTTTAATTGTCTTAGCTTCCTATTCCCTTCTGGAGGAGGTTTTGGGAGAAAGCACTGCGAAATAATTCAGAAGAGAACAATGGCTACAGTAAACACACAAATTTCGTCCTGCTTTGCAGATAGATGGAGGGGAGGAGGGGGGAAATAAACATTGGCTGAGATATTGCGTATGAGTGTGTTTTTGTATGTGGGTATACATAGTGAGGCTAGGAAGATTTTTGGAGCCTTTGTCAGCCTGTTGTTTCTCACCCAAAGTCTACATTTTCAGGTAATTCATGCATTCCCCCCCCCCTCTGCTCTTAAACTAATTCTTTTTAAAATTCTGGTACGTTGCAGAGTGATTGAGAGTGAATCCACAGTGAAGCTGTGAAGGTACGAAGGATTGCAGTGGAATAGAGCTAGTCCTTGACTTATGACCACAACAAAATATCTGTTGTTAAGCATGTTTATGTTTATGTTTATTGGACTTATATACCGCCCTTCTCCCGTAGGACTCAGGGTGGTTCACAAGGAATTTAAAATAACAATACACATTACAAAAGTTAAGAACAATTAAAATAATTAAATTTAGTCCTTGAATAAAATAAAACCCCTATTAAACTCCAATTAAAACCCAATTAAAATAAAATTAAAATTAAAATTCTCAGTCCTGGCCGGAAAGCTCAAAGAGCCAGGTCTTCAGGTCCCGGCGGAATGAACAAAGGTCAGGGGCAGTCCTGAGCTCTACGGGCAGCTGGTTCCAAAGGGCAGGCGCACCCACAGAGAATGCTCTCCCCCTGGGTGTTACCCGCCGGCAATCTTTTGCCGGCGGTACCCTGAGAAGACCCTCCCTGTGGGAGCGCACAGGACGAAGGGAGCTTGATGCCGGCAGCAGGTGTTCCCTCAAATATCCTGGACCCAAGCCATTTAGGGCTTTATAGGTCATCACCAGCACCTTGAATCTCACCCAGAGGGCAACCGGAAGCCAATGCAGCTCACAGAGAAGAGGTGTTACATGGGAGTATCGGGAAACCCCCATCACAACTCGTGCAGCTGCATTCTGCACCAGCTGGAGCCTCCGGGTGGTCTTCAAGGGCAGCCCCATGTAGAGAGCATTGCAGTAATCTATCCGAGAGGTAACGAGTGCATGAGTGACCGTACGTAGGGCATCTCGGTCCAGATAGGGGCACAACTGGCGCACCAGGCGAACCTGGGCAAATGCCCCCCTGGCCACGACTCCAAATCCCAGAATTCCCCAGCAATTACGGCAATTATGAGGCTGCAAAGCTTTGGCTTTTCAGTCTGAAAGGGACTCAACTGCATCTTCAAAATAAAACGGATCTGTCCAAACTGAACCAGCGGAACAATTCGACTTCTTTTTGCAATCCTGCCATTTCCAAATCAAATTGATTTCCACTAATCCAACGAAGCCGTTAATTCAGTCTGCGGATCCTTTACGTTGACATTTCAAATTAAAAGGATTTGACATTTCAAAAGGAACTTTTCACCGTGTGTGTGTTTGTCTTTACACACACACACACACACAGTTGTTTATTATAAAAAGTCTGAACTTCCTTTGATTATTTGCTTCCCCTCATCTTTCTGTCTTCAGCGTTTTCCCATTACAGCCCCATGTAGAGAGCGTTGCAGTAGTCCAACCGGGAGGTCACGAGCGCATGAGTGACTGTGCATAGGGCATCTCGGTCCAGATAGGGCCGCAACTGGCGCACCAGGCGAACCTGGGCAAAAGCCCCCCTGGTCACGGCTCCTATATGATCTTCAAAACTGAGCCGCGAATCCAGGAGGACGCCCAAGTTGCGAGCCCTATCAACGGGGGGTAACACCTCACCCCCCATCATTAAAGGTGGAATAGACTGGTTAACCCGAGATGCCGGTACGCACAGCCACTCAGTCTTGGCAGGATTGAAACGAAGCCTGTTTCTCCCCATCCAGACCCGGACCGCATCCAGGCATACCAGCATGACAGTTGTTAAGTGAACTTTGCCCCCATTTTATTACCTTTTTTGCAACAGGGGCAAGAAGGGAATCACTGCAGTTGTTAAGTTCATAACACGGTTGTTAACTGAATCTGGCTTGCCAGAAGGTCGCAGAAGGGGATCGGCTGACCCCGGGACAACCGTCATAAATACAAGCCAGTTGGTAAGCATCTGAGTTTTGGATCACGTGACCATGGGGATGCTGCAATGGTCGTAAACGTGAAAAACAGTCCTAGGTCACTTTTTTGTCAGCGCCTTGCAACATGAAATGGTCACTACGTGAACTGTTGTCAGTTGAGGATTACCTGTTTAAGCCTCACTCAAGGTGAGCAGCAAATCCATTATGCTACTCTGGATTTTTTTTTAGTTTCCCTTCCTAATTGTTCTGTTCCACCACCCTCAAGGTACAAACAAACAGACAAGCAGGTACTAAGCAAAAGGGTTAAGTCTTTATACCACAATATAATTGCTGTCCTATAAAGTCTTGGCAGCGAGCTACCCACAGTCAGCCAAAAATAAGCTAGTTATCTCAAACATTCGCTGACATGAGATAACTGCCAACAAGTAAGTCCCAGCAAACAAACCAAAATCAGAGATGAAGAAGCGTAGTCACAAAATCCAGACCAGGGTTCACACAGGTAAAGAAATCCGACAGACGTGACCAGAAGCAGTGTTGAATTAAATTGTTTGTCACAAAGTTCTGAGAGCAGCCACACCCCCTTTTGTACCTTATGGGGTGTGGCTCAATGACTCAGCTACTCCCTGGCCCTCCTACTCATCCTACGTTGCTGCAAACGCTTGGCCCTGCGTCTTTCTCGAGGGTCTAGCCATGAGTCATCTTCACTAGACTGTATTTGCTGCAGCTGCTCGAGCTCCATCCCAGCCTGGCCCCCAGCCTGGCTACTCCCAGGCTGCTCCTGTCGGCCTTCAGATGGAGACGGAGGCCTTGCCAGAGAGGAGGGCCCCGGAGAGGGAGGCCTTGCCAGAGGGGAGGTTCCCAGAGAAGGAGGCCTTGCCAGTTCCTCCCCATCATCCTCAGTGTCCTCTTCCTCGGTTAGGACAGGCGCGGGGGGTCAGGGCCACAACACTAATTATCCAAGAGGAGAACCATGATTTATGTTAAGTCGTGGTGAGCAGGAATGATGACACGAGGCTGAGTACAGGAAAACTCATTCTTTTATTCTTGCTGGAACTGTACTGAAGCTTGGGCCACAACCAGTCACAATATATAGCCTAGCCCCTAGGTGGCAGCCAATAGGTTTGAACCCACGCTTGCCGCCTAGGCTGACCAATTGAAGCACTGGAGACGGCCTGTCTGGGTTGCTGGAGAGCCGTTAGCTCCTCCAGTGATGCATGTGGTGTAACACCACAAGCCCAATACATAACAGTTTAACTGTACTGAATGAAATTTTGTTCCTTTGGGCTGTGAAATGCTGCTGGCTTTCTCTTGTTTTTCTCTTTCTCGTTCCCTTACCATCAAGACGCAATGCTTTTTCTTCCAGTCATCTTTCTTTTTCACCCTTGCTCTCGTTCACTCTTTCTCTCCCCCTTGCTTTTTCTTCTACTCTAACTAGGTTTTCAGGTTCCTTGCTCATACATCTGTGAATAAAGCTTCAGCTTCAAGTGCTTTCTGGCTTCTGAGTACATGAAGCACCCAAGGCAAAATCTGCCACTGTGGTAAGGATGTGAATAAATTGGAAGATATCTCTCTCCCTCTCCCCCTCCCTCCCTCCCTCCCTCCCTCCCTCTCTCTCTCTCTCTCTCTCTCTCTCTCTCTCTCTCTCTCTCTCTCTCTCTCCCAAAGTTGAGAAATCTACCTCTTTCTGGTTAAAGAAAACTTTGGAACTATTGAGAATTGATTCATTGAACCACCAATCCTTAAAAGCAGTTAAGAGGCTGGACTTGGATTGGGGACCTAAACCAGAGTATAAAATCAACTCCATAGAACAACTAAAAATAATTTCCTTGAGATTGGCTGTAACGGCTGGATCTTACCCTTGTGAGTATGCAGTGCTGCCTTCCGCTCAACTGATTTCTCTGCTTCAGTGTGAGGAACTGCCCATCTCATGTAAGCGACTCTTACGGAGCTTCTGTTGAATATTATTTATTGCGGGCTTATTTACCTCTTGTTTTTTATTCTACCTTTATTGTTTTTAGAAACAACTCAAGGAGGCAAAGATATCCAAAGATACGCCTTCCTCCTATTTTCTCCAGGACAACAACAACCCTGTGAGCTGAGAGACAGGGACTGGCCCAAAGTCATCCAGCCGGCTTTCATGCCTAAAGTGAGACTAGAACTCACTGTCTCCTGGTGATTGGCTCAAAGTCACCCAGCTAGCTTTCATGTTTAGGCGGGACTAGAACTCATCATCTCCTGGTGATTGGCCCAAAATTGCGCAGCCAGTCTTCATGGCTAAGGCGGGACTAGAACTCACCGTCTCCTGGTTTCCAGCCTGATGTCTTAACCACTAGATCAAATTGGCTCTCTTAAGATCTGTTCAATCCCCCTTGTCGCTAGGATAACAAAGCTTGTATACCTCCATCTAGGTCAGCTTCCTTACTCTGTACTTTGAGGTGACTTGAAGTCAATTGTTCACTCTCTGTGTTTATTTATTTATTTAGTTTTCTATACCGCCCTATTCCCGAAGGACTCAGGGCGGTTTACAGGGCAATATTTAAAAGACAATATAAATTAAGATAAAAATAGAATTAAAAAGAATTAAATTAATAATAGCCCAACAATAAAACAATGTTAAAACTTAAAACTAAAAACCCCCTCAGTCCAGATAGATCGAAAAGCCAGGTTTTCAGGTCCCGGCGAAACGAGCGCAGGTCGGGGGAAGTCCGGAGTTCCACAGGTAAATCATTCCAAAGGGCAGGCGCGCCCACAGAGAATGCCCTCCCTCTGGGGATCACCCGCCGGCATTCCCTGACCGGCGGCACCCTAAGGAGGCCCTCCCTATGGGAGCGCACAATGTTGTCCATTCTAACAACACTGTGGCTACAGACTTACAGCTGTGAAGGTGGTCCCACCCTCTATGCAAGCTTGACCTCCCATAGAACAGGTGGGATTTTTATTTTTTTTTAATTTTATTTTAATCCCATTTATATCCCGCCCTTCTCCGAAGACTCATGGCGGCTTACAATCTAAGCACAAATCAAATGTGCTTAGCAATAGCCTTCATTCTATGTATATGCCTGCTTATTAGGGCTTTCACACACACACACACCCCAAGCGGCATTATTACAAAGTCAGCTTAATTGCCCCCAACAATCTGGGTCCTCATTTTACCTACCTCGGAAGGATGGAAGGCTGAGTCAACCTTGAGCCTGGTGGGACTCGAACCTGCACTAATTGCAGGCAGCTGGTGTCACTTAAGGAGGCATTAGCCCACTGCTCCACCAAGGCTCTGGAATGTCAGAACCGAATTAAGCGATAAGTGGGCTGCTGTTCAAAAGCACATCAATCCTACGGTCGAAAACCGCAAGGCAAAAGTTGTGCTGTCAGCTCCTTTCTAATTTGGTCCTTGCGACACAGCAGTGCACGTACGGTACAAAAGGGCTGGGGTTAGCAGAGAGACAACACAATGCTCAGTTTACATTCGGCACTGCCGCCCACGAGCGCATTCATCCATTTTCATTTTAAGGATAATTCCAGGTTGATGGTCTGTAAATCAGTATTCAAGCCTAGCGTTGTGATGGGATCAAGCGGGCTTGAAAGTTGCTCTAATATAGGGTGTGTGCAAACCTTGTGAAGACTTGCAGAAAACGTTTGACCTCTGTCATTGCCAACAAAGGGTATATAACAAAGTATTGAGATGAACTTTTGTTATTGACCAAATATTTATTTTCCACCATAATTTGCAAATAAATTCGTTAGAAATCCTACAATGTGATTTCCTGGATTCTCTCCCCCCATTTTGTCTCTCATAGTTGAGGTATACCTAGGATGAAAATTACAGGCCTCTCTCATCTTTTTAAGTGGGAGAACTTGCACAATTGGTGGCTGACTAAATACTTTTTTTTGTCCCACTGTAGTTAATTAGCAAACAGTGAGGTGGGCAGAGGAATGGAGCGATGGAATATCTTGAACCTATGGAGGTGAGGGTCCACAAGTCCCTATCCTGACTTTAAAATTAAGAATAGATAAATAAAATATGGATAGGAAGCAAGTGACTTATGTACTAGGTTCAGGCATCAGGCTAAACCAGGAGTAGGCAACCTCGGCTCTTTTATGACTCATGGACTTCAACTCCCAGAATTCCTGAGTCAGCTCTGCTGACTCAGGAATTCTGGGAGTTGACGTTCATGAGTCATAAAAGAGCCGAGGTTGCCTACCCCTGGGCTAAACCATGGTTTGTTTCAACGTAATACGATCCTGATGATGATGTTAATGATATCCATTCACTCATGTCCGACTCTTCCTGATTCTCTGGGGCAGGTGTCCCCACATCTTCCACTGCTTCTTTGAGATGTTCTGTGCTCTGCCTGGTGTCAACTTTGAGGGTGTCATCCAGCCACCTCGTTCTTTGATGGCCTGGTTTCCTTTTACAGCTGACTCTTCCAAATGTAATTGCTTCCTCCAGGGAATTCTTCTGCAGGACTTGGCCAAAGTAAGTGAATTTAGTGAATAAACCCCAACTGTCTAGGTTTGCAGAAGAAATAATCCCCAAACAAACAAACAACAAACAAACCAAATATTTATTTTGGACGTGAATTGATAGTAGCCCTGTATACTGTACTGGTGAGGTCACACTTGGAACACTGGATCCACTTCTGGTTCCCACGATACAAAACAAAGTTGTTGAGACCCTAGAAAGAATGCAGAGAAGAGCAACAATGATGATCAGAGGCTAAACCACCCGATGAATAATTGAGGGAACAAAAGGAAGAACTAGGGGTGATATGATAGCAGTCTTCCAGTACTTGAGGGGTTCTCACAGAGAAGAAGGGGTTCCCCTATTCTCCAAAGCACCTGAAGGCAGAACAAAAAGCAATGGATGGAAACTAATCAAGGAGAGGGCCAACCTAGAAATAAAGAGATATTTCCTGGCAGTTAGAACAATTAATCAGTGGAACGGCTGCCTCTGGAAATTGTGGGTCCTCCAACACTGGAGGTTTTTAAGAAGAGACTGGACAGCCATTGGTCTGAAATGGTATAGGGTCTCCTGCTTGAGCAGAGAGTTGGACCAGAAAACCTCCTTCCTTCTTTGTTGTATGTTTTTTAAAATTGGTTTTATTGCCTTTAAAATAATGTTATTGCTTTAATTGTTGTATACTTTCGGAATTGTAAGCTGCCTAGAGTCATGGATTGATAGATAGCTGTAGAAATTGAATGAAACAAACTTTTTTCTTTCTTTCTTTCTTTCTTTCTTTCTTTCTTTCTTTCTTTCTTTCTTTCTTTCTTTCTTTCTTTCTTTCTTTCTTTCTTTCTTCCTTCCTTCCTTCCTTCCTTCCTTCCTTCCTTCCTTCCTTTCTTTTTCTTTCTTTCTTTCTTTCTTTCTTTCTTTCTTTCTTTCTTTCTTTCTTTCTTTCTTTCTTTCTTTCTTTTCGAGTTGTAATTTAAGTAATGTTTTTCTATTTTCACTCATTTCTCCATGAACCTAGCTTTTCTTTCGAATATGATGCAGGTCTGCTTGCATTCAATGATAGATGTTCCAGGCTGATTCCGTGTGTTCGGGGCAACTACAGGTGAAACTCAAAAAATTAGAATATCGTGCAAAAGTTCATTTATTTCAGTAATGCAACTTAAAAGGGGAAAATAATATATGAGATAGACTCATTACATGCAAAGCAAGATAGTTCAAGCCATGATTTGTCATAATTGTGATGATTATGGCTTACGGCTCATGAAAACCCCAAATCCACAATCTCAGAAAATTAGAATATTGTGAAAAGGTGCAATATTCTAGGCTCAAAGTGTCCCACTCTAATCAGCTAATTAAGCCACAACACCTGCAAAGGGTTCCTGAGCCTTTAAATGGTCTCTCAGTCTGGTTCAGTAGGAATCACAATCATGGGGAAGACTGCTGACCTGATAGTTGTGCAGAAAACCATCATTGACACCCTCCATAAGGAGGGAAAGCCTCAAAAGGTAATTGCAAAAGAAGTTGGATGTTCCCAAAGTGCTGTATCAAAGCACATTAATAGAAAGTTACGTGGAAGGGAAAAGTGTGGAAGAAAAAGGTGCACAAGCAGCAGGGATGACCGCAGCCTGGAGAGGATTGTCAGGAAAAGGCCATTCAAAAGTGTTGGGGACTTTCACAAGGAGTGGACTGAGGCTGGAGTCAGTGCATCAAGAGCCACCACACACAGACGGATCCTGGACATGGGCTTCAAATGTCGTATTCCTCTTGTCAAGCCTCTCCTGAACAACAAACAACGTCAGAAGCGTCTTACCTGGGCTAAAGAAAAACAGACCTGGTCTGTTGCTCAGTGGTCCAAAGTCCTCTTTTCTGATGAGAGCAACTTTTGCATCTCATTTGGAAACCAAGGACCCAGAGTCTGGAGGAAGAATGGAGAGGCACACACTGCAAGATGCTTGAAGTCCAGTGTGAAGTTTCCACAGTCTGTGTTGATTTGGGGAGCCATGTCATCTGCTGGTGTTGGTCCACTGTGCTTCATTAAGTCCAGGGTCAACGCAGCCGTCTACCAGGAGATTTTGGAGCACTTCATGCTTCCTTCTGCAGACGAGCTTTATGGGGATGCTGACTTCATTTTCCAGCAGGACTTGGCACTGGCCCACACTGCCAAAAGCACCAAAACCTGGTTCAATGACCGTGGGATTACTGTGCTTGATTGGCCAGCAAACTCGCCTGACCTGAACCCCATAGAGAATCTATGGGGCATTGCCAAGAGAAAGATGAGAGACATGAGACCGAACAATGCAGAAGAGCTGAAGGCCGCTATTGAAGCATCCTGGTCTTCCATAACACCTCAGCAGTGCCACAGGCTGATAGCTTCCATGCCACGCCGCACTGAGGCAGTAATTGCTGCAAAAGGGGCCCAAACCAAGTACTGAGTACATATGCATGTTTATACTTTTCAGAGGTCCGATATTGTTCTATGTACACTCCTTGTTTTATTGATTGCATGTAATATTCTAATTTTCTGAGATTGTGGATTTGGGGTTTTCATGAGCTGTACGCCATAATCATCACAATTATGACAAATCACGGCTTGAACTATCTTGCTTTGCATGTAATGAGTCTATTTCATATATTAGTTTCCCCTTTTAAGTTGCATTACTGAAATAAATGAACTTTTGCACGATATTCGAGTTTCACCTGTACATTAGGGATACTACTTGTCTTTTTAATGGGACTCAATAATCTCTACATTATTCCCAGAAGTAGGAGCTCTTAAAAAATCTTCCTGCTGAATTCAAATCCCCAGCCTTTTCCTTAATGGCAGTCTCAAGCCAGCCCAGTTATTTAGTGTTGAGAAGATTTTAGTCCTTTCTTTGGCTAATGGACGACAAATTACTATAACTCCAACATAGCAGGCTTCAGAGCAGAATGAGGAATAATAGGAGATATTATTAGAACAGCCATATTGTGTATGTTTAATATTTTACATTCATTTATCCCTTCATATGAGAATGTGTCAATTTCCATTAGCAAAAAAAGAAGTTAAAATTAGTATTTTGGGGAAAATGTATTAAAACCTCTGCCAATATATTGAGTGATGGAAGTGTAATCAGATCATTGTCTTAAATGAAAGAGGGAAAAATTGATCCTGCTTTCACTTTTGAAGATCTGCAGCTAAAGTTGGACTATTTTAAGGCTATATATTTTTATATATTAATAACATTACAAATGGGTTATGTCAAGCATGGGGGAAATCAGGTGATTCAGGCAGTTCAAATGAATAGAACAGAACAGAACAGAACAGAACAGAACAGAACAGAACAGAACAGAATAGAATAGAATAGAATAGAATAGAATAGAATAGAATAGAATAGAATAGAATAGAATAGAATAGAATAGAATAGAAATAAGAGGGACGCGGTGGCTCAGTGGGTTAGGATGCTGAGCTTGTCGATCAGAAGATCAGCAGTTTGGTGGGTCAAATCCCGAGTGCCGCGTAGCAGAGTGAGTGCCTGTTACTCGTCCCAGCTTCTGCCAACCTAGCAGTTCGAAAGCACGTAAAAATGCAAGTAGAAAAATAGGGACCACTACGGTGGGAAGGTAACAGCGTTCCATGCGCCTTTGGCATCTAGTCATGCCGGCCACATGACCACGGAGACGTCCTTGGACAAACGCTGGCTCTTCAGCTTTGAAACGGAGATGAGCACTGGCCCCTAGAGTTGGAAAGGACTAGCACACATGTGCGGGGGAACCTTTACCTTTACCTAAGAGTTATTAGGAATAGAACAGAACAGAACAGAACAGAACAGAATAGAATAGAATATAGTTGGAAGGGACCTTGGAGGTCTTCTAGTCCAGCCCCCTGCTCAGGCAGGAAACTCTATACCATTTCAGACAAAAGGCTGCCAAGTCTCTTCTTAAAAACTTGCAGTATTGGAGCAGCCACAACTTCTGGAAGCAAGTTGTTCCCACTGATTAATTGTTCTCACTGTCAGGAAATTTCTTCTTAGTTCTAGGTTGCTTCTCTCCTTGATTAGTTTTCATCCATCCAACTGCTAACTGTCAAAGTAAATAGGCAGTACATATGAGTCAAAGGAATTTAAGGTGGGCTGGATCGCTTGTGGGCATGAAGGGATTCAAGACTGGTGACCTGTTTGACACCACCCTTGGGCTGAGCCTGGTCAAGGCAAGTCAAGCAACACTGGATGGAAACTAATCAAGGAGAGAAGCCAGAATCAAGGAGAAATTTCCAGACAGTTAGAACAATTAATCAGTGGAATAGCTTGCCTCTTGGAGTTTTGGGTGCTCCATCACTGGAGTTTGTAAAGAAGATATTGGACAGCCATTTGTCTGAAATGATAGGGTCTCCTGCTTGGGCAGGGGGATGGACTAGAAGACCTCCAAGGTCCCTTCCACCTATTCTTCTGTATTCTGTACATGTATATTCTAGCTTGCATTAGTCTATATGGAGAAGTTGCTTCCTGCCTGTTTACATTAGCTTCGGATTCCTCTGATACCATAAATAGTGCAAACAATTCATCCTTCAGTGAATGATAGTATTTGATTTCTGTAACTAAGGGATACTCTGGAGAAATTTCTCTACAATAGCAAGTGCAAATCATATTTTTCTTGCAAAATCAGAAATACGTTTTCAGAATTCCAAGAAGCCGAGTTTACCTTGACAGAGACTTTGCATTACAACTTAGGATTCCTCACGTAGATGGAAAATGTATCAACAGCATTGCAACACACCCACAAGCCAAGGTGTATGCAGTAGAAAGGTAAATTGGGCCCAAATATGAAGTTCCAGTTAAGCTAATTCATTGCTCATGCCTCTGTGCAAAAATCTAGTCAACTAAAAGTCAGCACTAAATTGGGTTAGGACGCTGAGCTTGTTGATCAGAAGATCGGCAGTTTGGCGGGTTGAATCCCGAATGCCGCATAGCAGAGTGAGCGCCTGTTACTCGTCCCAGCTTCTGCCAACCTAGCAGTTCGAAAGCACGTAAAAATGCAAGTAGAAAAATAGGGACCACTACGGTGGGAAGGTAACAGCGTTCCGTGCGCCTTTGGCGTCTAGTCATGCCGGCCACATGACCACGGAGACATCCTCGGACAAGCGCTGGCTCTTCGGCTTTGAAACAGAGATGAGCACCGGCCCCTAGAGTCAGAAACGACTAGCACGCATGTGCGGGGGGACCTTTACCTTTACCTTTAAGAGTCAATGGATCTCAAGAGTATTGGAATTGGACCACTTCTGGGAACCTAATGACTGTAGCCTGATTCCTGTCTTGACTCTTCCCCCAGATTCTGCCAACTCTTCACCCACAGTAAGTGATAAAATATACATGACATCAAAATGCAAACTCTGCCCCTTACATATGCATGTAGGAGGTTACCATGCAAAGTACAAAAGGAAGGGGGCTATCTATCTATCTATCTATCTATCCATCCATCCATCTATCATCTATCTATCTATCTATCTATCCATCCATCCATCCATCCATCCATCCATCCATCCATCCATCCATCCATCCATCCATCTATCTATCTATCTATCTATCTATCTATCTATCTATCTATCTATCTATCTATCTATCTATCTATCTATCTATCTATCCTATCCATCTATCCATCTATCCATCTATCATCTATCTATCTATCCATCCATCCATCCATCTATCTATCTATCTATCTATCTATCTATCCATCCATCCATCTATCATTTATCTATCTATCTATCTATCCATCCATCCATCCATCCATCCATCCATCCATCCATCCATCCATCCATCCATCCATCCATCCATCCATCCATCTATCTATCTATCTATCTATCTATCTATCTATCTATCTATCTATCTATCTATCTATCTATCTATCCTATCCATCTATCCATCTATCCATCTATCTATCTGGATGACACTTGTCCAACTCTGGGCAGTTATGTATTATAATATCATTATGTATCTGAATCATTTTGGGATCATTGTCCTTAGGAATGACACCAGTGCTGGAAAATATAACAAATACTGACTTTCCTAGGCTTGCATTTCCTTGACTTTTGCACAAACTACTTTTATTCTCTCTGAGGTTTAAAAAAGGGCAGGGAAAGTATGTTTTTTTTAAACTCTCTATGACTCCCTCAACCAGCATATCTAGAAAAGAGCCTTCAGTTAATAACCTTTCCTCTGCATTTTCTTTTCCCCATCTCCTTGTGTCAGGTTAGAGTAAGCCCTGAATTATTGATTTAATTTGTCGCTCCCCCAGAACTGTGAAAGAAAACCAACTTTCCAAATGAAATATTTAAATTTAGAAAAGCACAGATGTATTTACGGGAACACGAGCAGCTTCGTGGAGTTACTGTTTCTAAGCAGGAAGTGTTGGAAGAGTAAACGTGAATATTCAATATTTTGGTTGCCTGTGGTTTATAAAAGATCAGGAGAGAAAAGATGACTATCATTTTCAGTAGAAAAGCCATATGAACACATTTCACTAGGCATTTCCCCTTTGGTTCTGCCAAATGGCCCTCTCAGGAAACAAGAAATAGTTTGGAAGCTTAAAAAGCTGCCATAATAATTTGGTTCGCTGATATTTCTCCTCAGCTTTTCTTCAACATTCCAACAAAATTTTGGCAAGTTTTTTCCCCTCCTCATATGCTTCCCTTAGTGTAGGATAGGATATCAGAAAATAATACTGAATTTAATAGTGAAAGAAGAGAATTTTGGCAAATATCGGGAAATCCCCAGTCTGGCAGGGAGGGGGAGTCAAGAGGGGAACTAGCCTTGCATCCTTGTGCAGCCGCAAGAGTTTTAGCCTGACTTGCCCTAAGTTCCATCAGACCTTATCTGGTTGTTCCCGTAGGAAGGTGAGCAGTCTGGGGAAAATCTTGTAATGTAGGTAGAAAACCATCAAGTTGCTTTATGCCTGACAGCAGTGAAAGAAATATTTGGCAAAGTATGATGAATTTGGGCCTGATCAGATGAGTCTACGAACAACAACAAAAAAATCACTCTCTTGATTTATCTGCAGAGATAATCCTTAGATCTTCTAAGGCAGTGATGGTGAACCTTTTAGAGACCGAGTGCCCAAACTACAACCCAAAACCCACTTATGTATCATCGGGTGCTGGGTGGGCTTGACCCATGGGATGGCTGTGGCCCATTGGGTGGGTGTGGCCAACTGTGTGGGCATGGCCCATTGGGTGGGCATGGCTGCGGTGGTAACGGCAGACTGGTCGGGACTAAAAAATTCAATCAATCAATTCCAACTTTGCAAGATCTTTTTTTCCCCTGTGAGAAGTTGAAATTAATTGATTGATTTTTTTTTTGCACATGGCAGTGGAGGCCTAAAGCGAAGAGGTTTTATAATACCCAGCTGAAGGCCTAGGACTGGGGCAACGGTGCACGTGCCCACAGAAAGGGCTCTGCCTGCCACCTTTGGCACATGTGCCATAGGTTCACCACCACGGTTCTAAGGACATTCCTGTTTCCTCCTTCCTCCCACCCATCTAACATTAGCCATTGTTTTTCTCATTCTTCTCCTTAAGAGGCTAACAGAGTTGGAAGGGACCTTGGAAGTCTTCCAATCCAACCTCTGGCACAAGCAGGAAACTCTATACCATTTCAGACAAACGGTTGTTCAGTCTCTTCTTTAAAACATCCAGTGATGGACTTCTGGGTGGCGCTTCAGCGGCGAGGATGGTCGGATTCGACCGCCGGCCCTTCGATCCCATTGAAGCGGCGGAATAGCCAACGATCAGCTGTTCCGCCGCTCGAAAACCCTTCTCCTCGGGCAAAGAGGGGAGGGGGAGCTTCCAGGTAGGGGTAGAGCTCCCCTAGAGCCCCAGAAAATTTGTTCTGGGGCATGAAGGGTGAGAGCCCCCCCGAAGCCTGGAAATGCTCCGGACGAAGGACTCTTCTGCTTTAGCAAAACAAGACGCTGAATCCACTCCTGCCAGATCTGATTGACATCTTGAGTGACGGCAGCAGCAGAGCTGATGAAGGAGCAGTATAAATATCATGTACAAAGCTTTAACTCTGAAACTTAAACTCTCTTCCTGCTCCAACGATCGTTTTGAAAGAAGGAGAAGATGGCACCTGACTGATTTTTTTTCTTTTTAACAAGAAGCGAAAGTGTTTTTCTTCAAAGTAAAGTGACTGTTTGAACTGAGTAGGAATATGTAAAATGGACTTTTAAACCTTAAAAGAGCTAGTTATAATTTGGAGGTGCTAAAAAGTTATTTTCAAGATTTGGTTATTTCACAGTTTAACTACAAAGTAATAAATGGACTAGAAAGTGAAAGTGTGTATTGAAAGTCATTAGTTGCAAAAATGGCTCCCAAACCGCATAGACCTGTTTTTAAAAGTGCGGAGGCATTGTTTGTTCAGCAATCTGGAACGCAGTCTTTGAAGTTACCCCCCGAAGCTGCTGCATCTGTATTGACTTTAAAAGATTTACAATATGCTCTAAACGATGCCTTAAAAATTCAGTCTGAAAAAATATTTGAGAAGGTGGCAGAATTTATTGGAAAGGAGAGCAAGAAAATAAGGGAGGATGCTTTGATGGCACTTCAAGTGTTTTTAGGCTGTATTGAGAATCTGGATGAATGTGTGGAAGAAGAGAAACAAAATAATCTGATGCTGGAGGCTAAAATGGTTGAAGTGGAGAATAAAATGGAAAAACTTGAAGATGAAATGATGATGATGCAATATAGAGATATGGAATTCGCCCTGAGGATCAGAGGTTTGAAAGAAAATCCGCAGGAGAATTTGGAAGAGACGTTGGTGGATGCCCTGGCACCTATTTTGGGGTTTCAACTTGAGGATTTTTTTGGGAAGATAGATAAAGTATTTCGTGTTAATTCTTGGATTGCTAAACAAAGGAAACTGCCAAGGGATGTGGTTGTGTATTTTACAAAGAGAAAGATTAGAAATGAAATCATTCAAATCTCTTATAATAAAAGACTTAAAGTGGCTAATCAGGAGGTTTTGATTCTGAAAGACATTCCTCCAAGAATTTTGAGAAAAAGGAAAGATTTTTTCTTTCTGACAGATGAATTAAAGAAACAACAGCTTCAGTTCAGGTGGGAGATACCAGTGGGGATTGTGGTGAATTATTTTGGAAAAAGATATTGTCTTAATACAGTAGGGAAGGCACGTGATTTTTATTCTAATGTATTGAAAGCAGGCTTACCGTCATCCTCAGAAGTCAAAAAAGGAAAGGAAGAAGGAGAGCGACAGTTACAAGAAATAGTTTTGGAAGCTGTGCAATCCTTGGCTTTATTTAAAGATCTTAAGATTCAAAGAATGACACGGGCTGCATTTAGATTTAAGGAATAATAATAATAACAACAGTAGAGATTAATGGAGGACTTTGATAGAAATAAGATTTAGAAATGGAACTTGTTAAAGATCGTAGGATAATCAAGATCTAATAATGGTGGATATTTGGGGATGGTATTTACAGTAGATCTTAAAAATTAGTATGTATGTATTTAAATTGTTAGTCTAAATGTTGAAGATGTGGTTGTGATGATGCAATGTATTATTATGTATGGTTGAATTGTAAAAGATTACAATTTTTAAAGTTAAAGTAATTTAGTGGAATATGTAAGATCTTTAAGATATTGGAAGAAGGCTGATTTGTTTATTATAGAAGAATGGATTTTGAAAGTTTTGAATCAGTTAGAAATGGTAGAATTTGGAATATGTGAAGAATATTTGTAAGGGAGATATATTATGATGTTTAAGGAGAGTTAAAGCGCGATTGGATTTAAAGTGTAATTATAGTTAGTTAGTATATTTTAGATTAAGATTGTGAAAATAATACCCTGTATTCTGCTTTGGGAAGTCGGGAGAGGGGGGGCTGGGGGAGGTATGGGTATTGGATGGGTTAGGGTATGGGTTAGGGGTAGGGGGGGATGGGGTTTATGTTTAAAAATGTACTTCAAAACCTTTTACTAATAATAAAAAAAACCATCCAGTGATGGATTACCCACAGCTTCTGGAGGCACTAATTCTACTGGTTAATTGTTCTAAGTCAAGAAATTTCTCCTTTGTTCTGGGTTGCTTCTCTCCTTGATTAGTTTCCATCCGTTGCTACTTGTCCTGCCTTCGGGTGCTATGGGGAACAGCGTGACTCCCTTTTTCTTGTGATAGACCCTCAAATATAGGAAAACTGCTATCATGTCACCCCCTAGTCCTTGTTTTCATTAAACTAGTAAAGGTAAAGTTTTCCCCGCACATGTGTGCTAGTCGTTTCCAACTCTAGGGGCCGGTGCTCATCTCTGTTTCAAAGCCGAAGAGCCAGCGCTTGTCCGAGGACGTCTCTGTGGTCATGTGGTCGGCATGACTAGACGCCAAAGGCGCACGGAACGCTGTTACCTTCCCACCGTAGTGGTCCCTATTTTTCTACTTGCATTTTTACGTGCTTTCGAACTGCTAGGTTGGCAGAAGCTGGGACGAGTAAGAGACGCTCACTCTGTTACGCAGCACTTGGGATTCAACCCACCCAATTCTTTGTATGTTTTAGCCTCCAGTCTCCTGATCCTCTTTGTTGTTCTTCTCTGCCCTTTTTCTAGAGTCTCAACATCTTTTTTTATATCGTGGCGACCAAAACTGGATGCAATAAAGAAAATTTGTATAAAATGTTTTATAGATGGCATACGACACCAGTAAGATTAGCTAAAATGTTCAGAAATACTTCGAATAATTGCTGGAGATGTAAACAAAGGCCAGGTACTTACTACCATATCTGGTGGGTATGCCCTAAAGTGAAAAAGTTCTGGCTTTAGATACACACATGGTTGGAAAAGATGACTAAAATACAGACTGAATTTAAACCAGAACTGTTTCTGTTAGGAGTATTGGGAGGTAAGTATGAGAAGGAGAATGAGTATGTAATATTGCATGTATTGACAGCAGTGGGAATAGCATTTGTCCAGTACTGGAAAAATGAAAACCTACCAACTGAAGAGATCTGGATGCAATCCTTCATTCAGTCTTCCCAGGCATTGCAAATTTCTTCATCCTTTGCTTGCTGATAATTGTTTCAAGGAAGCAGTCAGCTATTAAGTTTTTTTTAATGCAGGATGGATTGATCAATTCTTCTCGCAGTTCATTGTCTTTTTATAAAGACTTTTATTTTAATCTCGCTCTGTCTCAATGTGCAGTTGTACGTCACCCTCAGGTAACGGTACATTTTTAAACTATTGTGACCTTTGTTGCCTTAGAAACACAAGCAGTCCTAGTTTAGCAACTGACACATTCAGTGACCTTTTGCAGTTATGACAGTAATGAAATTTTGGGACCACTGCTTATAGTTACCAGCCTGGTCAACTCCTAGAACTGGAGGATAAATTCTGTGATGGACATTTGCAGGAACTAGATATGTCTAGTCTAATGAAGAGAAGGAGTAGGGGTGACATGATACAGTAGTGGCCAAAATTGTGGAAACCTTTTGGGAAAAGTGTACAGTAGAAATGCCACCTTTAGTTAAGTTTCCACCCATTTTTTTCTAATTTCTTTATAACTGTAGCCTTGTTCACTGAATGATAGTATTTTACACTGCTTTCTGGGCCACCAGTCAACTCTTTGCACCATTACTTTATTTATTTATTTATTTATTTGGTTTATATACCGCCCTATTCCCAAAGGACTCAGGGCGGTTTACAAGGCAAAATTTAAAAACAATCCAATATAAAATTAAAATAAATTAAAATAAATTAAATTAAGTCTAGCCACAAAAATTAAATCACAATTTAAAAACATTAAACCCCTCAGTCCAGACCAGATAGCTCAAAGAGCCAGGTTTTTAGGTCCCGGCGAAATGAACGAAGGTCGGGGGCAGTCCGGAGTTCCGTTGGCAGTTGATTCCATAGGGCAGGCTAATAAAACTTTAGTTTTATTAGGTTTTACAAGCTCACTAAATGAAAGAACACACAAAAAAAACCCAGCCGACTTGATAGCCATCACATCACACACTGACAAATGTCATAGAAATGTTATTCAGATACATTTTTTTCAGAGATGCTTGGTGAATGTAGAAGATTGTGCTTCCATTGGCCCCTCTCTTTGGTTCCCAAGTTTTTGCCAAGTCCAATATCCTGATATTTAAAGGTAAAGGTAAAGGTTCCCCTGCACATGCGTGCTAGTCGTTTCCGACTCTAGGAGCCGGTGCTCATCTCCGTTTCAAAGCCGAAGAGCCAGCGCTTGTCCGAGGACGTCTCCGTGGTCATGTGGCCGGCATGACTAGACGCCAAAGGCGCACGGAATGCTGTTACCTTCCCACCGGAGTGGTCCCTATTTTTCTACTTGCATTTTTATGTGCTTTCGAACTGTTAGGTTGGCAGAAGCTGGGACGAGTAACAGGCGCTCACTCTGTTACGCGGCACTCGGGATTCGACCCGCCAAACTGCCGACCTTCTGATCAACAGTACAGATAATTGAACAAACTTTGTTGCATTACGTTCTTGATTAAATTATCTTTCCATTGATATATAATTTTATGGTACGACTCCAAAAACAAAAAAAAGTGGTGTTATTAGCCATCAAACCTCAAAAATACACTTTTCCCAAAAGGTTTCCACAATTTTGGCTACTAATGTAGCAGTCTTCCAATATCTGAGGGGCTGCCCCAAAGAAGAGGGAGTCAAGCTATTCTCCAAAGCACCTGAAGGCAGGACAAGAAGCAACGGATGGAAACTAAGCAAGGAGAGAATGAAGCAATCTTGAAATATGGAGAAACTTCCAGGGAGTGAGTGAGAACAATTATCCAGTGGAACAACCTGCCTCCAGAAGCTGTGGGTGCTTCATGACTGGAGGATTTTAAGAAGAGATTCAGCAACCATTTGTCTGAAATGGTACAGGGTCTCCTGCCTGAGCAGGGGGTTGGACTAGATGACCTCCAAGGTCCCTTCCGACTCTGTTATTCTGTATTGATGTTTGAAGAAGCCCTGTAAAGGAGGTTTAACTTTTTTCAGCTGCCGCCTTTTGCCCTATGCAGAATGCGACGTGATTGATAAATCCCTTCTGGGATTCATGAGGAGGTCATGCCTTCTTTTATAATCTTCTGAGACTAACAAAAATCTTCTCGTGGAACAGGCAGCGTTTATTCTGTGTAGTTTCTCCAGATATCGAAGACTTGGGATAGATATCGGGGAAGGAAAGGCTACATCTCATTCTGAGTTATCTCTGTTTGCGCCTGGAGGCTGACGTCTGAATGGAAAGGAACTGAAGTTCATCCTATCCCAGTTTCGGTCATTATGTTCCCTGCTGGATCCTTTTCTTGCCGTTATAATGAAATGCGGCGTTTCCGTTTCTGTTGGGCCTTGAAAAGGTCTTCACTGCCTGCTTTAAGGCTTTCGGACCAAAAATGGGTTATTTGCTTCCAGTTCTTGGCATTTGGGGCAAATCTGCAGTCCACCCTTGCCTTTAACCCCTGAGGGATGGCCAAGCTTCCATGCATTGTGCGAATACATTTATGGTGATTAAGTGAAAGCAGTTTGCTGCGTTGCTAGAATTGAATACACATTAAGCGCCACATGAAATTATTTTCCTTCCTTCCTTCCTTCCTTCCTTCCTTCCTTCCTTCCTTCATCTTCTCCTCCTTCCTAGTTCTGTCCTTTCTTCCTTCCTTTCGTCCCTCCTTCCTAGTCCGTTCGTTCGTTCCTTCCCTCCCTCTCTCCCTTCCTTTTGTCCCTCCCTCCTTCTTTCCTCCCTCCTTCTGTCCCTAATTCCCTCCCTCCCTCCCTTCCTCTCCCCCTCCCTCCCTTCCTTCCCTCTGTCCCTCCTTCCTAGTTTCCTCCCTCCCTCCCCTACTTCCTTCCTTCCTTCCTTTTTTCCCTCTGTCCCTCCTTCCTAGTTTCCTCCCTCCCTCCCCTCCTTCCCTCTCTCCCTTCCTTCCCTCTGTCCCTCCTTCCTAGTTTCCTCCCTCCCTCCCTCCTCTCCCCCTCCCTCCCTTCCTTCCCTCTGTCCCTCCTTCCTAGTTTCCTCCCTCCCTCCCTCCTCTCCCCCTCCCTCCCTTCCTTCCCTCTGTCCCTCCTTCCTAGTTTCCTCCCTCCCTCCCTCCTCTCCCCCTCCCTCCCTTCCTTCCCTCTGTCCCTCCTTCCTAGTTTCCTCCCTCCCTCCCCTACTTCCTTCCTTCCTTCCTTTTTTCCCTCTGTCCCTCCTTCCTAGTTTCCTCCCTCCCTCCCTCCTCTCCCCCTCCCTCCCTTCCTTCCCTCTGTCCCTCCTTCCTAGTTTCCTCCCTCCCTCCCTCCTCTCCCCCTCCCTCCCTTCCTTCCCTCTGTCCCTCCTTCCTAGTTTCCTCCCTCCCTCCCTCCTCTCCCCCTCCCTCCCTTCCTTCCCTCTGTCCCTCCTTCCTAGTTTCCTCCCTCCCTCCCTCCCTCCTCTCTCCCTCCCTTCCTTCCCTCTGTCCCTCCTTCCTAGTTTCCTCCCTCCCTCCCTCCACTCCCCCTCCCTCCCTTCCTTCCCTCTGTCCCTCCTTCCTAGTTTCCTCCCTCCCTCCCTCCTCTCCCCCTCCCTCCCTTCCTTCCCTCTGTCCCTCCTTCCTAGTTTCCTCCCTCCCTCCCTCCTCTCCCCCTCCCTCCCTTCCTTCCCTCTGTCCCTCCTTCCTAGTTTCCTCCCTCCCTCCCCTACTTCCTTCCTTCCTTCCTTTTTTCCCTCTGTCCCTCCTTCCTAGTTTCCTCCCTCCCTCCCTCCTCTCCCCCTCCCTCCCTTCCTTCCCTCTGTCCCTCCTTCCTAGTTTCCTCCCTCCCTCCCTCCACTCCCCCTCCCTCCCTTCCTTCCCTCTGTCCCTCCTTCCTAGTTTCCTCCCTCCCTCCCTCCTCTCCCCCTCCCTCCCTTCCTTCCCTCTGTCCCTCCTTCCTAGTTTCCTCCCTCCCTCCCTCCTCTCCCCCTCCCTCCCTTCCTTCCCTCTGTCCCTCCTTCCTAGTTTCCTCCCTCCCTCCCTCCTCTCCCCCTCCCTCCCTTTCTTCCCTCTGTCCCTCCTTCCTAGTTTCCTCCCTCCCTCCCCTACTTCCTTCCTTCCTTCCTTTTTTCCCTCTGTCCCTCCTTCCTAGTTTCCTCCCTCCCTCCCCTCCTTCCCTCTCTCCCTTCCTTCCCCTCTCCCTCCCTTCCTTCCTTCCTTTCCTCTGTCCCTCCTTTCTAGTTTCCTCCCTCCCTCCTTCCCTCTCTCCCTTCCTTCCCCCTCCCTCCCTTCCTTCCCTCTGTCCCTCCCTCCCTTCCTTCCCTCTGTCCCTCCCTCCCTTCCTTCCACAAGTCCATGCAGTTTTCCTGGCAAGAGTTCAAAACGCATTGTTTTCCTCCTGGCAGGCATTTATGATGGTTGCGCTGTCCCGGGGCTGTATGATCACCATTTGTAACTGGCTTCCAACGAGCAAAGTCAATGGATTAAGCCAGATTCACTTAATGACCACACGATTCACTTAACAACTGCAGTGATTCCCTTAACAACTGTGTGTGTGTGTGTGGGGGGGAAAGGTCGCAAAAGGGGGTGAAACTCACTTAAAAACTGCCTTGCTTTGCAACCGAAATGTCGGGGTTGCGGTCAGTTGCGGTCCTAAAGTCCAAAAGCTGTTGCCAAGCAGAAAGAAAAATTCTTTTCTTTAATTAAAAGCAGCAAATTCTACTGTATTTCAGGACTGCCTGGAAAATGGCCTTGGGTGATCTCTGAGCATATACCATGGCCTGTAAATTTACCAGACTTTGGCGTTTATTACTGTTATTTTGTTGTGTGCTTTTAGGTAACTTTTATCAGAATAGTTTGTGTCCTGCTTTTTTAAAAAAAAAATAAGGCAGGCTATAGTGTTTTTTTTTAATTGGGATAATGGAATAAAGATAAAGAGGAATGAAATCATAGAAGTTGCAAAATAGGATGCACCCCACCAGAATCGTATCCCAATCTTAACAATTAATTTACAAAGAATGGTAAAAAAAGAACATAGAAAATAGAATTCTTTACTGGCCAAGTGTGATTTGTCTCCAGTGCATAAGCTCTCAGGGTACATACGAGCAAGAAATGATAAATTTCTCTCCTGTGCATAAGTTCTCAGTGTACATACAAGCAACAAGTGATAAATCATGATCATAATCATAATACAATCATAAATCATAAGACACAACACTCAGTGATAGTATATATACAGTAGTGGCCAAAATTGTGGAAATAATAATACTATTTTACATCGCTTTCTGGGCAACCAGTCGACTCTTTGCACTATTACTTTAATTTTATTACGTTTTACAAGCTCACTAAATGAAAGAACGCAAAAAAAAAAACCCCAGCCGACTTGATAGCCATCACATAACACACTGACAAATGTCCTCCTCTCAGCTCCAGTACATGACATCGACAACCGGATCCTACCGTGATCCGATTGGCTCATTGCCAAAACAAGATGACACCCAATTGGCTCTCTAAACACTCATGCTCATTGGCTATGATCGGATGAAGGAAAGCTATCTGATACGAACCTAAGCAAGTTGTGCTTCCTTTTTCTGGTTATTTGGCTATACCTTTTCATAGAATCCAGGGACGCGGTGGCTCAGTGGGTTAGGACGCTGAGCTTGTCGATCAGAAGGTCGGCAGTTTGGCGGGTCGAATCCCGAGTGCCGCATAACAGAGTGAGCGCCTGTTACTCGTCCCAGCTTCTGCCAACCTAGCAGTTCGAAAGCACGTAAAAATGCAAGTAGAAAAACAGGGACCACTACGGTGGGAAGGTAACAGCGTTCCGTGCGCCTTTGGCGTCCAGTCATGCCGGCCACATGACCACGGAGACGTCCTCGGACAAACGCTGGCTCTTCGGGTATGAAACGGAGATGAGCACCGGCCCCTAGAGTTGGAAACGACTAGCATGCATGTGCAGGGGAACCTTTACCCTTTACCTTTCATAGAATACAGTACAGGTAATTGAACAAACTTTGTTGCATTACATTGATTAAATTATCTTTCCATTGATATATAATTTTATGGTACTACTCCAAAAACAAAAAAAGTAGTGTTATCAGCCATCAAACCTCAAAAATACACTTTTCCCAAAAGGTTTCCACAATTTTGGCCACTACTGTAAGATACGAAACAAAAGCAATCAGCATAAACCAGAAGATACAAACAGCAAAGTGATAGTCATAAGATGCTAAAGAAATAGTTAATAGGAACATGAGAAGGATAATAGTAATACAGCCCTACTACATGGTTTGATATTCTAGGGCAGGGGTAGGCAACCTTGGCTCTTTTATGACTCGTGGACTTCAACTCCCAGAATTCCTGAGCCAGCCACGCTGAGGGGAAAGGGAGAGGTTTCCAAGCTGAGCCATGCAAGCTCAGGAATTCTGGGAGTTGAAGTCCACGAGTCATAAAAGAGCCAAGGTTGCCTACCCCTGGCCTAGGCCTAGGCCGCTTTATGACTCGTGGACTTCAACTCCCAGAATTCCTCAGCCAGCCACGCTGAGGGGAAAGGGAGAGGTTTCCAAGCTGAGCCATGCAAGCTCAGGAATTCTGGGAGTTGAAGTCCACGAGTCATAAAAGAGCCAAGGTTGCCTACCCCTGGCCTAATGTGTCATCTTTAGGGGCGGAGTAAACAAAGAACAAAGTTGACAAAGAGCAGTTTTTAAAAAAGGGAAGCTTTTAAAGGGGGCAGGAGATCACCTGAAGGCAGGGCAAGAAGCAACAGATGGAAACTAATCAAGGAGAGAAGCAACATAGAACTAAGGAGAAACTTCCTGACAGTTAGAACAATTAGCCAGTGGAACAACCTGCCTCCAGAAGCTGTGAATGCTCCAACACTGGAAGTTTTCAAGAAGAGGCTGGACAGCCATTTGTCTGAAATGGTATAGGGTTTCCTGCCTGAGCAAGGGGTTGGACTAGATGACCTCCAAGGTCCCTTCCAACTTTACATTTATGATTATGACTTAACCTGTCAAGTATTCAAACGCTTTCCAGATTTCCGAGCGGGTGGAATTAAAATGAGATTAACGTCCCAGTGAGGTAAGGCAAGTCTGATTGTGCCCACGCCGGGAAGGAAAGGGGCCAGTCAGACCACCCAAAAAGTTTGGGGCAGAGTCACGGATTCTTCCCTCTCCCAGCATGCCAATATTCCTTGCTCAGCCTTGCGAGAGAGTCATAGCTGCACCAGCAAGCAAGCCAAGCTGCGTGCAGAGGAAAAAAAAAGACTCTTATATTTCGCCTGCCTCCATTGGAAGTTTTGGAAGTTTTTAAGAAGAGGCTGGACAGCCACTTGTCTGAAATGGTATAGGGTCTCCTGCCTGAGCAGGGGGTTGGACTAGATGACCTCCAAGGTCCCTTTCAACTCTTGCAATCTGTCTCAAGATGAAACCTGGGAAAAGAGGCATTCAAGCAAAAATAAACAACTGGAAAGAAAATGTGGCTATTACTTATAAAGGTCCATTCAGGACATTCATTTCCGTGTGACATTGCTGTGGAAACAAAACATTGTTGGCTACAAAATGCTGTGATTTTCATCATTTGGATAATGATGTCATTACACCAATAATGGGAAAACGCTTGATGACTGCCTCATATTTATGACGGTCGCAGTGTCCTGGGGTCAGGTGATCACTTTTTGTGACCCCCCTTAACAATTGGGTTACTAACTTATCAACTGCAGTGATTTACTTAATGACCGTGGCAAGAATGGTCGTAAAATGGGACAAAACTCACTTAACAACTGTTTTGCTTAGCAACACCATCCCCTTACCAAATCCCAGTTATGTCACTCTTTCCATTTGCTCCGTAAGTTTGGATTTGAGAAACAGCCTATCTTATCCTGCCAATTTCCAGCGACGTAACATTTCAACTATTTCTGCATAAATGAGCCTTTGCATGCATCAAGCCTCGATTAATATAATTTTGCAAATCATTCAAACAAAACTGACATGCCAGAGGGGGTGGAAAAAAAGGGAAAAAGTTATTTATGCCAGAACAGCAAAGCTGAATTTTTAAGGCTGAGAAAAATCTCATAAGGGATGGTGGATCCTTGCGGCCAAAAATGTTTCATCTCTTTGGTCGTGCTTGTAAAATCAAGATTATAAGTCATATTTTCTTTTAGAGGCATGCTGGATGAAAAGCCGCTGCGAATGCCCTCCAGAGAGAGACATTTCTGGAGAAATACACTAAGAATCCAGGGGCGAGTTTCCTTCTGCACAGAAACCATTTATTTTTTTTTGCAATCTGTCCCCTTCATCAACACTTTTGGAAAACGGGCTTCATGCAAAGCGGCAAACAAAAAGGCAGTGGGCCTAGACCGGATCCCCACAGAGTTTCGATGCATTGAAGTGATGAGTCATGAAGATGGCAGGTATTATGGTTGAGTGGCACCCGGATCTCTTTTTGAGGGAAAAAAAACCCCCAGAGGAATAATAAGTAATCTGCCATTCTGCCTTCCAAATATATATATATATATATATCAACAGTCCTATTCATTCATGTAGATCAGGATTTCCCAACCTTGGCAGCTTTAAGACGTGTGGACTTCAATTCCCAGAAAGCTCAGGATCGTATTTTTTGGAAAGAGGCCTTCATCCTGCATTGGAAAGACCATGATGATACACATACACACACACACACACACACACACACACACACACACACACATACACATACACAAAAGTACCGCTTTATAAAGCCTTAGTAAGGCCACACCTGGAATACTGCATCCAGTTTTGTTCACCACATTACAAAAAAAGACGTTGACACTTTGGAAAAACTGCAGAGAAGAGCACAACTAAAATGATTCAAGGCCTGGAGACTAAAAAAAATATGAAGAACGGTTGCAGGATTTGGGTATAGCCAGTCTAGAGAAAAGAAGCACCAGGGGGGACATGATAGCAGTATTCCAGTATTTGAGGGGCTGCCACAAAGAAGAAGGGGTCAACCTATTTTCCAAAGCACCAGAAGGCAGGACAAGAAATAATGGATGGAAACTAATCAAGGAAAGAAGCAAGATGGATCTAAGGAGAAACTTCCTAACACTGAGAACAATTAACCAGTGGAAGAGCTTGCCTCCAGAAGTTGTGGGTGCTCCATCACTGGACGTTTTTAAGAAGAGACTGGACAGCCACTTGTCTCAAATGGTAGGGTTTGCTGCTTGAGCAGGGGGCTAGAATAGAAGACCTCCAAGGCCCCTTACAGCAATCTATCTATCTATCTATCTATCTATCTATCTATCTATCTATCTATCTATCTATCTATCTATCTATCTATCTATCTATCTCTATCTCTATTTCTATCTATCTATATCTCTGTCTCTGTCTATACTCTTTATCTCTCTATCTCTATCTGTCCATCTGTCTGTCTATCTATCTATCTATCTATCTATCTATCTATCTATCTATCTATCTATCTATTTATCTATTTCTATCTATCTATATCTCTGTCTCTATACTCTTTCTATCTCTGTCTGTCTGTCTGTCTGTCTGTCTGTCTGTCTATCTATCTATCTATCTATCTATCTATCTATCTATCTATCTATCTATCTATCTATCTATCTATCTCTCTCTCTATCTATCTATCTATCTCTATCTATATCTCTGTCTCGATCTATACTCTTTATCTCTCTATCTCTCTGTCCATCTATCTGTCTATCTATCTATCTATCTATCTATCTATCTATCTATCTATCTATCTATCTATCTATCTATCTATCTATCTATCTATCTATCATCTATCTATCTCTATCTTTCTATCTATCTCTATCTCTATACTCTATCTATCTAATCTAACTATATCAATTTCTCTCTCTCTCTCTCTCTCTCTCTCTCTCTCTCTCTATATATATATATATATATATATATATATATATATATATATATATATATGCAGCACATATACAAATTGTTTGGGGAGGTTAGCCACCCAGCCTGATAAATTTGGAAAGCTGGGGCAGCTTATAGGATATTTGTGAGGGTATAAAGCCACTTTTTCTTCCTTGTGGAGACATTGCAGTACAGCTATTCTAGTTTTTGATTGCAAAAAGAAGAAAGAAAGAAAGAAAGAAAGAAAGAAAGAAAGAAAGAAAGAAAGAAAGAAAGAAAGAAAGAAAGAAAGAAAGAAAGAAAGAAAGAAAGAAAGAAAAGAGGAGCCTGGTACCACTTTTTCTGACTAATGCATTTTATTAAAAGGTGTGAGCTTTTGCGAGCAGCAGCGCCTCTTTGTCATATCCAGCTAATGAAGAGGATAGATGCCTTTTAATAATATGTGTTAGCTGGAAAAGATGTGCTACCGAAGGCGTCTTTATTTCTTCTTGGGTTGTTGTCTTCTACGCACATCTCAATCTTCTGGCTTTCTATAAAGAGAAATTAGATAATGCAGTAGGTCACCTAGCATTTTAAGAAACGGGTCGAACAGAACGAACAGATTCAAGTTTTACAGCCAAACCTGCTTTATGCTCAATTTAATCTCCCTTTCAGCCTGCTCGAATTCTTGCTGCCGTTGTGCAAGGAAAAAAAATAAAAAAAAATCTTCTGAGCGAGCGAACAAAATCATATTAACTTAAATAGGAATTTGAACAGGCTAGGTTTGTACTTGTAAAAAAAAGAGAACAGATCAGACAGAGATGGTAATCTTTTCCAAAAAAAAGGTCAGAACCTTTAAAAAAGATGCATTAGGCATTCATTTTTGCACCTTAAGAAAGGGAAGGCGGGTGTGAAAAGAGACACGTACAACCGCTCTTAATTTTGAGAGTTATAGGATGTAAGGCAGGGTGTTTGCTCCTTGCTCCCTTGAAAAGGAGAAGTATTTTGTCTTCTCCAGAGGCTTCAAGGTGAGTTTGTAATGAATGACGAGAAGGTTCTGTTAAACCGGATTCCTTATGTGTGAGATTTTTTTAAAAAATCCCATTTATATCCCGCCCTTCTCCGAAGACTCAGGGCGGCTTACAATCTAAGAAGCACAAATCAATGTGCTCAGCAATAGCCTTCATTCTATGTATATGCCTGCTTAGTAGGGCTTTCCCCCCCCCCCAAGCGGCATTATTACAAAGTCAGCTTATTGCCCCCAACAATCTGGGTCCTCATTTTACCTACCTCGGAAGGATGGAAGGCTGAGTCAACCTTGAGCCTGGTGGGACTCGAACCTGCACTAATTGCAGGCAGCTGGTGTTACTTAAGGAGGCATTAGCCCACTGCTCCACCAAGGAGCAGTGGCATGATCCTCCTCGTGTAGGGAGTCAGTACCTTCCCCCCAGAGAATGGAATATTTTGGGGAATATTGAAAAGGCAGGATTGAATATTTCCCCTGAAAAAGAAATGGAGAAAAAAAAAATCTTAGGCAGAAACAGCTCCCCAGTCTCCCTGCCTCAAGCAGTAACTAAGCAGGCCAGCTCTTTAGAACTGTACTATTATTATTATTATTATTATTATTATTATTATTATTATTATTATTATTTAACTTTTATTCATAAAACATGAAACTCAGTCAACTGAACACTCAAACTGACTGGCACTAATGGTTGACATGGGTTGCTGCCAGCGTCCTAGGTATCAACCAGGTATCTCATTAAAATGTAAGATGTTCCGAGTAGCGCAGTTTTTTTGTAGCTTTGCTGGAGTTATTGCAGGAAGCTGCAATTTCTTGATGTGTTTTGCAGAGTTTTTGGACATAGTTCCCAGTGCCCCGATGACAATGGGCATCACTGATACATGTTTCAATAATAATAATAATAATAATAATAATAATAATAATAATAATAATAATAATAATAATAATAATAATAATAATAATAATAATAATAATAATAATAATAATAATAATCGGACAGTCAGCCAGATGTTCAGACTGGATTTGGCATTTTTGTCTACCTATCGAGTCCTTACCAAGGACCTGGGATAGGCAGATGTGGATGTTTGATGGTTGTTGTGATTCAGGGTCAGCCTGTGGGTTCGGCATTTGGGTCAGATGACTCAGAGGAGGAGGAGGGGGGGTGGAGAGCTTGCTGATGAGAACCCTCAGCCAGGCCCCTCCCACCTGGTCACGACGCAGACCCAGCTGTGTGAGCCTGACAGCGTGGATGAAGATGACCCACAGCTGGCCCTGTTCAAGGACACCCGACGCAGGAGGCAGTCAATCAGGAGTAAACAGAGGAAGGCAATGGGGCACCTCGGAAGGAGGCAGAGAGAAGCCACGCCTTGAACTGTTTAAAAGGGGAATGTGTGGGAGGGCTGGTTTGCTGAAGGCAACCGTTTGAATAGCTCCTGTTTCATGGTTCGTGTTTGCTCTCTTTGCTCTGTTTATGTTTTTATGTTAATAAATTTGGCAGGCTTGGTTCCAGCCTCTTGCCTTCTTGTAAAAGGGGTTGTCCCTGCCTTATCTGCAGGGCCGGTAGCAGGCTGGTACAGAACAATGGTGTTACACAGAACATCGCAGGATGGAAGCGGTTCCTAGTAAGGCCGCCTTTTGCAATTGACTAATAGCGAATTAGTCAGTGCCTGTGGTGTTCAAGTGGTGCTCCCGTTGTATTGGGATTGCACCCAAGACGCCTATTACTATATTGGTACTACCCTTGCTTGCCTTTGCCACAGTCTTTCTATTTCTATTTGTAGGTCTTTGTATTTTTATTATTATTATTATTATTATTATTATTATTATTATTATTAATAATAATAATAATAATTTAATTTGTATACCGCCCTTCTCCTGAAGCACTCAGGGCGGTGAACAGGGCAATACATAAAAACAAGATACAAAAATTAAAAATTATTAAAAAGTAATTAAACAGTGCCCGTAATAAATTAATACAGATTAACAGTTAAAATCCATTTATAAAATCCAACCCCGTCCCATCAGGCCAGGCCAGCTTGTTCAAAGAGATGGGTTTTGTTATCTTCTCCAGTTCTTTCTCGTCTGCAGGTGATTGTCTGTTTGAATTCTGAAGTCCCAGAGCAGTTTAACTTTATCCTTTTCTATGACTTTCTCTATTTTATGATCCCACCAGTGGTTTTTGTTCTTGTTGCTGTTGTTTATTATAATAAAACTTTTATTCATTAAACATGAATCTCAGTCAACTGAACACTCAAATTGACTGGCACTAATGGTTGACACGGGTTGCTGCCAGCATCCTAGGCATCCACCAGGTATCTCCTTAAAATGTAAGATGTTCCGAGTAGCACAGTTTTTTTTTTGTAGCTTTGCTGGAGTTATTGCAGGAAGCTGCAATTTCTTGATGTATTTGGCAAAGTTTTTGGACGTCGTTCCCAGTGCCCCGATGACAATGGGTATCACTGTTACGCGTTTCATCCATAATCGCGCAGTTTCTATTATTATTACTATTACTGATGCAGATTTGGTAATCCATTCAGAAAAACTGGGGCCATACTATTCATAAGCAAAACGCCTTCAACCCACACTGCTCATGGGGTTTTAAGAATTTACATTCCCCCACTCAAATTCTAAGGACAGGACATGACCTTTAGGACATAATAGGATTAATCCACCACCTTTAGAATACCAAAAGGGCACACTCAAGCACAGGTTAAAGTACATTTTACAGGAACAGGTACCTAAAATACAAAGCCCAAAGGAAGTATAAAAACCCACCCACTCTCAACTCCATTTGGTCAGCCGTCCCAGAACTGCTTGCTGTTGCTAGTTCTGCTCATCAGTAAACTGGAGCCTTCTTTCCTAAGCACCCTCCATTTTGATTTCCAGCGTCTTAGCCTCCATTTTATTGACTCCTAGTTTGGAGCTGGACCCGGATTTTTTCCCCAATACGCTAGCTTATGAAAAAATAAATAAAAGCACTGATGACGTTACCTAGTAGGGTCATGAAATGTTCTCAACAAAAACCACCCAGCTCAGAGAGCAGCACCAAGGACCCCCCACAGTTCAATCATGATCCACCAATGTTCTCTCTTACTGGTTAATAAAATCCATTTAATCTGAGCCACTGCTCTGGACCCCTTCCCAGACTTAAAATGTAAGCTGGTCTGGATCTTTCCTGCTCTTCCCTATTCCCACCTTGGGATCCTTCAAGGTTTCTCCTTTCCCACAGAAGAAGACTCTGTTCGAATTCTTTCTCTCGTGCTTCAATGATGAAGAAACCACGATCAGTCCTCCGTCATCTGGCAGAAAAAAAGGGATGAGTACAAAAGAAGCAGAGGCAACCGATGTGTAGGAACATGCTGGAAAATAAGCATCTGGCCGAGAAGAGGTTTGTGAGAAGGTGGAGAGAATAATCATAGCTGACGGAGTCTTTGCAGGCTTTGAGTTTCAACCATTTACTCAGGGCATGATTCAGCATAGACAAATGATCCTCAGTAGATAATTCTCCATGTTCTATTTGAAGATCTCCACTCCAGGGCAGAGATTTGTTACCTGACCCTTGATAAAAGAGAGAAGCAGCCAAGAACCAAGGAGAAATTTCCTGTCAGTGAGAACAATAAACTAGTGGAACTAGTTGCTTCCAAAAATTGTTGGTGCTTCAACACTAGAGGATTTTAAGAAGAGACTGGACAGCCATTTATCTGAATTGGCATAGGGTCTCCTCTGATGCTTATGGAGGAGGAGGAGGAGGAGGAGGAAGAAGAGGAAGAGGAGGAAGAGGAAATTATTATTATTATTATTATTATTATTAATTATTATTATTATTATTATTATTATTATTATTATTATTATTATTATTATTATTATTATTATTATTATTATTATTATTATTATTATTATTATTATTATTGCCCTTGAATGGGCCTTCACTCAAACTTCTGAGCAACGAGATCTAAAATTTAGTTTTCTTTTCAAGGATTGCCAGGCTTCTTCTGCAGGATTCTACAGTTGGCAGCCATTTAACCGGTAGATAATTTCACATTCTTATTAATATAAGTGGCACTTCTTCAAGTAGGACTTGGAGAAATCAAGCAGATGATAAAGAGCCCATCTTCGTTAAATAGTCACTTGCCTGAAATGGTATAGGTTCTCCTGCTTGAGCAGAGGGCTGGACTGGAAGACCTCCAAGTTCCCTTCCAGATTCTATTCTATTCTATTCTATTCTATTCTATTCTATTCTATTCTACTCTACTCTACTCTACTCTACTCTACTCTACTCTACTCTACTCTACTCTACTCTCCTATCCTATCCTATCCTATCCTATCCTATCCTATCCTATCCTATCCTATCCTATCCTATCCTATCCTATTCCATTTCAATTCTATTCTATTCTATTCTATTCTATTCTATTCTATTCTATTCTATTCTATTCTATTCTATTCTATTCTATTCTATTCTATTCTATTCTATTCTATTCTATTCTATTCTATATTCTACTCTACTCTACTCTACTCTCATATCCTATAGTCTATCCTATTCTATTCTATTCTATTCTATTCTATTCTATTCTATTCTATTCTATTCTATTCTATTCTATTCTATTCTATTCTATTCTATTCTATTCTATTCTATTCTATTCTATTCTATTCTATTCTATATTCTACTCTACTCTATTCTATTCTCATATCCTATAGTCTATCCTATCCTATCCTATCCTATCCTATCCTATCCTATCCTATCCTATCCTATCCTATCCTATCCTATCCTATCCTATCCTATCCTATCCTATTCCATTTCAAGTCTAGTCTAGTCTAGTCTAGACTAGTCTCCTATCCTATATTCTATTCTCCTATCCTATATTCTATTCCTATCCTCTGTCCTGTCCCCTCCCCTTCCCTCCCCTCCCTCCCCTCCCCTTTCCTCTCCTCTCCTCTCCTATCACCTACCGTATCTCCTGTTTACAACACAGTCCTTTCAGCAGTCCCAAAAAGGTTCCACACCCGTTTAGATTCCGATTCAGGATCCCTGAGGATATTGAGAAACCCCCAAGTGGCCTCAACCACTCAAGACAGCTGACCACCACCAACCTTCAGAGTGTTAACGACCACGCAACCGCAAAGAATTACAAACCCTTCCATTCCGCACCCTTCAGAGAGAACCGAAGAAGTTTGTTTTTTTTTTTCTTGGATGAGAAGCGAAAGGTTTTCAAAGGAAAAAAAAAGAAAAAGAAAGAAAGAAGTCCAGTTGCATTTGAAAAGGATTCAGCGGGATGTGGCAGAAAGCTTAGGAAGATCAACAGCCCTTAAAGGTATGAATTAGTGCAGGATAAACCTGGGAACCACCGCTTGTCAAACCGGCCGTATATATCAATAGGAATGGAAAGAACCTCAGTTAGCAGGAAACGTTCGTCGCTGTGCAGGTCGGAAGGGCTGTTCAAAAGACACCCTTGCACTCAGCTAAGGCGTTTAACTTCAAAAGACGTTGTGAGAACAGAGCGCCTTATTGGCCTTTGCGCGATCTCTTGTTCTTTTCTGCCATTTCGGGTGGTGCCTCTCTCGCCCCCCCACCCCCCAGCCCCCCCGTCCCCGCGTTAGAGAGACGTTTAAGCAAATTGTTCTAAAACGACTTAATTTAATTTATTGAATTTAAACCCACCCCCCCTCCACGCCCCACCCACCCCTCCAATAAATAAATAGATAGATAGATGATAGATAGATAGATAGATAGATAGATAGATAGATAGATAAATTAAATAAATAAATAACTAAAGCAGCCCGCAACATCTTCGATTACGTGCCGTCAAGTCATCATCTACCCCCTCCTCACCCGTTCTTCCTTTGGGACGTAGTAGATCTTCCCATTTGAGAAAAATCGGGGCGTCTTCTATCTATCTATTCTAAACCAAGGCCGAGTGCTCTTTAAAGTCATTTCTTTTGCGAAACTTTCCGGTTTTGCGCGCGGGGGTGGGTGGGTGGGTGGGGGGGGGGAAACACCACCAGAGCCAAGCGGACAAAAAAAAAAATCTCTCTGGAAGAGACGCCCCGAACCTCTGGCCTGACCCGGCCGCTCTTTAATTAGGCGGCGGCGGGGGGGGGGGGACGGGGGACGGGGGGGGGTGTAAGAAGGGAAGGAAAGGGTTACAAATTCAATTAACACCTCTCTCTCACACACACTTTCTCTCTTTCTCTCTCTCTCTCTTTCTCTCTCTCTCTCTCTCTTTCTCTCTCTCTCTCTCTTTCTCTCTCTCTCTCTCTCTCTCTTTCTCTCTCTCTCTCTCTCTTTCTCTCTCTCTCTCTCTCTCTTTCTCTCTCTCTCTCTCTCTCTCTTTCTCTTTCTCTTTCTCTCTCTCTCTCTTTCTCTCTCTCTCTCTTTCTCTCTCTCTTTCTCTCTCTCTCTCTCTCTCTCTCTCTCTCTCTCTCTCTTTAGGATCGGGCGCTTCCTTGCTTTAGGATCGGGCTGCGCTTCCCCCCCCTCAACCACCACCCCACTTGCCCCCCCCTTTTTTTTTTGAAATGCAAGCCAGCCACTTGCGCTCGACGGGATCCGGAGGTTTAGGATAGAAGCGCAGAGGCGCCCCTGGCTTGGCCTTTCCCTTTCTCTGCCCGGCCCTTCGGAAGGCGGAGTGGCCCGGCAAGAAGGTGGTGGTGATGGTGATGGTGGTGGGGGTGGGGGGGAAATTTGGGCCACCCCCGCAGCGAAGGAGGCCGGCAGGAGCCCCCTCCGCCCCTCCGCGGCAGGCGGCAAAGGGCCGGGGGCGGAGCGGCGAGGCGGCGCTTGGCTGGCGGAGAACGACCGAGGGCGCGGCGCGCCTTCCAAGCTGCGCTCGTCTGGCCGGGCTGGAGCGAAGCTGCTCGCCACTCCGACGGGACTCCGGTCGTGTTGGCCATGGAGCCGCGCCCGCCGAGGGCCGGACGATCCGGTCCGGCTTTGGGTTTCGTCGGAGCCTCCTTTCCGCCCAGGGTCGTCTCTTGAGCCGGTGAGTGGTCCGCACAGGGCGCCCTCGAAGGGAGTTTCATCTGCCGGGTTGTCTGAAACGAGGAATGGCCGTTTGGGACACGGGAAGGGGTGTGTGTGTCTGTGTCTGTGTCTTCGACTTGGCTCCACCGATGGCTTTCACGATTGAGTCAATTCCCACGTGCGATCTCTGCCCCGTGTCGGGTTTCAGGTTCCCGCAAGTGTCTTGCTTTGCAGTTGAACGCTCATTCCCGGCGTCCTTTAATTTAATCAGAATAGAGCCGGAAGGGACCTTAGAGGTCTTCTAGTCCAACCCTCTGCTCGGGCAGGAGACCCCCCATACAATTTGAGACAAGTAGCTGTCCAGTCTCTTCTTGGAAACCACCAGGGATGAAGCATCCACAAGTTCTGGAGGCAGGCTGTTCCGCTGGTTCATTGTTCTGAACGTTGGGAAATTTCTCCTTAGTTCCAGGTTGCTTCTCTCTTTGATCATTTTCCCTCCACTTGTTTCCATCCATTGTCTTTGTCTTGAAGCTGGCTGGACTCTGTCCATGCCTCCAAGCGTTCTGGCCTCTGCTTTGGACGATGGGTGTGTGTGCATTTTATTTTATTTCCAACGTGAAAAAGGCAAGGGATGGGTGCGTCTGGGCAGTGTGATAAGGTGGTGTTTGTTGTAATTCAGCTAGGAATAGAATAGAATAGAATAGAATAGAATAGAATAGAATAGAATAGAATAGAATAGAATAGAATAGAATAGAATAGAATAGAATAGAATAGAATAATAGAATAGAATAGAATAGAATAGAAATTGGATATAGAATAGAATAGAATAGAATAGAATAGAATAGAATAGAATAGAATAGAATAGAATAGAATAGAATAGAAGCTGGAAGGGACCTTGGAGGTCTTCTAGTCCAGCCCCCTGCTCAAGCAGGAGAACCTATACTATCTCAGACAAGTGACTGTCTAGTCTCTTCTTGAAAATTTCCAGTGATGGAGCGCCCACGCAGGCAAGCTGTTCCACTGATTGTCCTCACTGCCAGGAAGTTTCTCCTTAATTCCAGGTTGCTTCTCTCTTTGATCAGTTTCCAACCATTGTTTCTTGTCCTTCCCTCTGGTGCTTTGGTGAACAACCTGCCCCCCCCCCTCTTCTTTGTGGCAGCCCCTCAAAAACCAGAACGCTGCTATCATATCTCCCCCATTTCTTCTTTTCTTTAGACTAGCCAGACCCAAGTCCCACAGCTGTTCTTCCTATGTTTTAGTCTCCAGGCCTTGGGTCATCTTAGCTACTCTTCTCTGATTTTTCCCCCCAAACTCTCAGCATCTTTTCTGTGACATGGTGGCCAAAATTGGCTGCAGTATTACAGGTGTGGTCTCCCTAGGGCTTTATAAAGCGGTAATAATACTTCGCGTGATCTTGATTCTATGCCTCTGTTTATACAACCCAGCGTTGTATTAGGGTGTGTTTTTTTTGGCTTCTGCTTTACACGGCTGGCTCATAGTCAAGTGATCGTCCACTAGGTTCCTCTCATGGTTGCTGTTGGAGAGAAAGTGACATAATAGCACCTTCCGATGTTGTCAGAGGGAAGAGGGGGGGGTCCGTTTATGCTCCAAAGCACCTGAGGGGAGAACAAAGAAGGGATGGATGGAAGCTCCGGGGAGGGAGAGAGAGAAACAACCTGGAAATCCGGAGGAATTTCCTGACAGTGAGAACCACTAATCAATTGGAACGGCTTGCCTCCCTGAACATTGGCTGCTCCATCATCAGAGGTCTTCAAGAAAAGATGGGACAACCAACAATTGTCCAGGATGGTATGAGGACTCCTGCTTTGGGTAAGACTAGAAGACCTCCAGGGTCCCTTCCAGTCCTGTGGTTCTCTGTTTTAAGCTCCGGTGTCACACGTTTTCTAGTTTAAGTCACCCATTTAGCAAAGGACTCAGCTGTCAGATTGTGATAACTGCTTGTGATAACCATACTGTTAAGGAGCCTTTTGGATCAAGATAAACGTGTATTATGGGACGCGGTGGCTCAGTGGGTTAGGACGCTGAGCTTGTCGATCAGAAGGTCGGCAGTTTGGCGGGTCGAATCCCGAGTGCCGCGTAACAGAGTGAGCGCCTGTTACTCGTCCCAGCTTCTGCCAACCTAGCAGTTCGAAAGCACGTAAAAATGCAAGTAGAAAAATAGGGACCACTCCGGTGGGAAGGTAACGGCGTTCCGTGCGCCTTTGGCGTCTAGTCATGCCGGCCACATGACCATGGAGACGTCCTCGGACAAGCGCTGGCTCTTTGGCTTTGAAACGGAGATGAGCACCGGCCCCTAGAGTTGGAAATGACTAGCACGCATGTGCGGGGGAACCTTTACCTTTACCTTTAAAGCTCTTTTCTGCACTCATCTACCAGCTGAACACTAAATTAGAAGCAAGCGGCTACATCTGCAAAACCACCCAAGTCAACCTATCAAAAAAAAAAAAAAACCACCGCAACCAAAACAAAACCTTAATGGAGACCAACATTAAGGAACTCCACATTTTATGCAAATGAAACCATTAAGTACTTTAAAGGACTCCATTTACAGGCCAGGCTACGGAGCTTGGGAACGAGGACCCTGCAGTGTAATTGCAATAATTGCAAAACAAGGGGATTTTTGCATATCTTTGTGGGGGGTGGATTTGAGATAGTAATATTCCAATATTTGAGGGGCTGCCCCAAAGAAAAAGGGGTCAACTTGTTTGCCAATGCACCCGAAGGCAGAACCAAGAAGCATCGGATGGAAATTAACGAAGGAGAGAAGCAACCTAGAACTAAGGAGAAATTTCCTGACAGTGAGAACAATTAATCAGTGGAACGACCTTTCTCCAGAAGTTGTGGGTTCTCCCATCACTGGAGGCTTTTCAGAAGAGATTCTGGATTCTGGCATAGGGTCTCCTGCTTGAGCAGGGGGTTGGACTAGAAGATCTCCAAGGTCCCTTCTGGTTCTATTCTGATTAAGATCCTCTGGTCCTGGGTAGCGTTTTTCTCTCTCTCTGCCACTCTGCATTGCTACGGCCGCGTTGTCAGGATGACAAAGAAGGGAGAGATCTGCTCCAAGAAGTTTGCAAAGTTCATTTCATTGCAGCAAACCCAGAAAGAGGAAGAGGAATCAGAATGGCTGCTTTGGAACCACAACAGGGGTGAACCCACAAACTGCAGAAGCCTCAGTCACACTGTCAGTCATTTCAAGTGAATCTTCCCTTTTAAATTAGATTGCTTTCTTCCTTTTTTTTTTTGGCCTTTTTCATTTTCTTTATAATGCTGTTCTAATTGCTCTAAACATTGCCGGAAATTCAGCAGTAATTAGTGGCTTAGAAGTACAATTTACTTAAATGTCTAAACAACCTGTGTTTCCTTCAAAGGATCCGGAGATTAGTAGGGCTTTCTTTTTACTTTGTAAGGAAAACAAGGAGCGCTTCTGTAAAACAACAAAGCAGATCAAGCAAGCTTTACCAAATGCAGGGTGGCTTTGTAATTTATTTATTTTATTTATTTTAATTCCATTTATATCTCGCCCTTCTCCAAAGACTCAGGGCGGCTTACAAGATTAGCAGTAATTTGCTGTGGTCTGGGTAAGAGTTTTTTTTTTTTAATTTTTAATCTTGTCGAAAAGGATTTGAAATTTGAAATCGAGAAGCACAATTTTTTGCTGTCTTCCGCAAAAGTCCTTCTCCTTAGATAAATATCCTGCCTGGGTAATAATATCTGCCCAGAATATCTGCCCAATGGACCCATTCTTCAAGATGGCATTCATAGCTATCTTTGGGTGACATTCAAGTTTAGTTGAATGCTGGCGTAAACTTGCTTTTTATCCTCAAGGATTACATGATGCTGGTGAATTGAGCGCTGCTTAGACCTATCCTCAAGAGTTACATGTTGCTCCCCCCACCCCCGCCCCTGCTGCAGAAAAAGCTAATTTGCTGGTGAGAATGTTCTTGTAATTCTTGAGGTCAGAAATTCTCCACCTCTCCGGAAAAATAAGGCAAAAACTCTGAGCTCCATATGTTTGCTTGAGGGCAACTCTTTCACTTCAAATACTTTTTCTCCTCCTTGAGTTGTCTTGTATGTTTCTGAAGAATAGAACAGAACAGAACAGAACAGAACAGAATAGAAGAATAGAGAATAGAATAGAATAGAGAATAGAATAGAATAGAATAGAATAGAATAGAATAGAATAGAATAGAATAGAATAGAATAGAATAGAATAGAAGAATAGAGAATAGAATAGAATAGAGAATAGAGAATAGAATAGAATAGAATAGAATAGAATAGAAGAGAATAGAATAGAGAATAGAATAGGAGAATAAAGAATAGAATAGAATAGAATAGAATAGAATAGAATAGAATAGAATAGAATAGAATAGAGCTGGAAGGGACCTTGGAGGTCTTCTAGTCCAGCCCCCTGCTCAAGCAGGAGAACTTATACCATTTCAGACAAATGACTGTCCAGTCTCTTCTTAAAAACCTCCAGTGATGGAGTGCCCACGATGTCTGGAGGCAAGCTGTTCCACTGGTTAATCATCCTAACTGTTAGGAAGTTTCTCCTTAATTCCAGGTTGCTTCTCTCTTTGATCAGTTTCCATCCATTGTTTCTTGTTCTGCCCTCTGGTGCTTTGGAGAATAGTTTGACCCCCTCTTCTTTGTGGCAGCCTCTCAAATGCTGGAATACTGCTATCATGTCACCCCTATTTCTTCTTTTCTTTAGACTAGCCAAACCCAGGTCCTGCAACCATTCTTCGTATGTTTTAGCCTCCAGGCCTTTGATCACCTTAGTTGCTCTTCTCTGAACTTTTTCCAAACTCTCAACATCTTTTTCATACTACGGTGACCAAAATTGGCTGCGGTATTCCAGGTGTGGTCTCACTGGGGTTTTATAAAGCGGTACTAATACTTCGCGTGATCTTGATTGCATGCCTCTTGTTTAATATAACCCAGGATTGCGTTAGCTGTTTTTGGCTAATTTGAAATGTAACACATTTCTCTGAGCTATGACCTGGAGACAAAAAAAAAACCACAAGGGAAAGTTGAAGAGTTTTGGAGGTAAGCTATCTGCATTTCTCAGGCTAGGGTGCAATAACCCTATTGTCCCTAAAAAGAATTTGTAAGAAAAAAAAATGCATAGAATTGACAAGGAAGAGAAAAAGTAGCAGGAAGTTTTGCATTAGACCTGTTGTATGGAGACTGCCAGCTAGGCTGAAAAGAGAGGGCAAGCAAGTGCCTAGCTTGAAGTCCTTGCGCAGCCTCATGTGGCATAAGCCTGCTCTGTCCCAAGATCCACAAAGCCTTATCTAATGGAATAACAGTGTCGTTCCCAGTGGAAGACAAGATTCTTGTAACAAAGGTGACTAGCAATAAAGTTACTGATTTTTTTTTTAAAAAAATCATGATTAACTCTAGCTGCTTGCATCTGACAGCCAAATGGGAATGGCAAATCGGTATGGACATCTGTGCTTTCCCAGCTGGGACACTTAATTCCACATCTGTTGTGATTACACAATAGTGTTGCAAGCCTGACTAGTGGAAGCATGGTAATCAAACTAATTTTGGATGCTGTAGCATGAGTAAAGTCTCTCTTTTGGCAAGGAGAAGCGTTCTGGTATTCAAGAACAGCTCTTAGTAAGCTTAAAAAGGTAAAGGTTCCCCTGCACATGCGTGCTAGTCGTTTCCGACTCTAGGGGCCGGTGCTCATCTCTGTTTCAAAGCCGAAGAGCCAGCGCTTGTCCGAGGACATCTCCGTGGTCATGTGGCCGGCATGACTAGATGCCAAATGTGCACGGAACGCTGTTACCTTCCCACCGGAGTGGTCCCTATTTTTCTACTTGCATTTTTTACGTGCTTTCGAACTGCTAGGTTGGCAGAAGCTGGGACGAGTAACAGGCGCTCACTCTGTTACGCGGCACTCGGGATTCGACCCGCCAAACTGCCGACCTTCTGACCGACAAGCTCAGCGTCCTAACCCACTGAGCCACCGCGTCCCTTTTTTAGTAAGTTTGCCTGTAGGTAATTCAGAAACGCAATGAGCATATTGGTTGTTCACAGAAGCTAAGCAGGATTGGCCCCCGCTTCCTATTTGCATGGGAGAAATCACTGGAGACTGAAAATTTGAAAATTAAAACATGCTGAAAAACTATTTCTGTCAAGAAACCTTCACGGATTGAGCTTGATTCAAAAGCGTTTTTATATTTTGTTGCCTTAAGATTTAATCTTTCTCAAACAAAGCTTGGTAAACCAGAAGTTTTCGATCTGTCCATCTGATTTCCTTTAGTCTGGAATTTTAGTCCTTGTTTGCTTTCATGCTCTGTGTTTATCAAAGAAAGGAATGCGGGAGAGAGAAAATTATTTTCTCTGGCTACCAAAAGACTGCTTCCTTGTTTACTTTGTAAGTAGCTAAAATTTCTGAACTTTTGATCTTTGTCTCCAAATTCTTTAGCATTCAGGCTCGTAGGAAAGTCTGAAAATTGCTTGTGGGGTTTATTGTATTCCTGATCTTGGCAAGCTGTTTTCTGTGACAACCTTCTGTGACCAACTGAGGTTGGACAGCCTTTAATATTGAATGGCCAGATGGACTATTTACTATAGAATTGTGCCTTTCCTTCTCTTGAACTTGTCTGAATATTGATACTCTTGAACAGTTCTGGCTAAAGTAAACCAAAGCTGGGAAAATGTTAACGATCTTGCATCAATCACATTTGGTTTTGTCATGTCTGCATTGAGATCTTCAGTTCTCCACTGTAATTCAGCAAGCAGAATCTGAATTCTTCTAAATAAACAAATAAATTTGGCTGCTGTCCAAGGTTCTGAATGCATTCCGGCATTTGAAAATGATTAGGTTGTTGGCAATATGGGTTATCCTTGAATGTGGAGTCAACTTGTAGCTGTTATCCAAGGTCTTGCATGTACGCATTTGAGAGTGATTAGGCTGTTGGCTAACACAGGTTATCCTTGAAACTCTACTCAACTTGTAACTGCTGTCCAAGGTCCTGAATGCATATCAGCATTTGAGCATGATTAGCTTGTTGGCTACATGGGTCATCCTTGAATTGTACTGAACTTAGAGTTGCCAATCAAGTTTAAGTCATTGGCTCAGTCATCTCCACATCCAAGGAAGGATTAGAATGTCTGATTTTAGTTATCCACATGGGTTCAGGTTTATTAATGCAAAGTTTACAAGGCAAATACTATGAATGTAATGCAACGCGGTGGCTCAGTGGGTTAAGACGCTGAGCTTGTCGATCAGAAGGTTGGCAGTTTGGTGGGTCGAATCCTGAGTGCCACGTAACAGAGTGAGCGCCTGTTACTCATTCCAGCTTCTGCCAACCTAGCAGTTCGAAAGGACGTAAAAATACAAGTAGAAAAATAGGGACCACTACGGTGGGAAGGTAACAGTGTTCTGTGCGCCTTTGGCATCTAGTCATGCTGGCCACATGACCACGGAGACATCCTCGGACAAGCGCTGCCTCTTCGGCTTTGAAACGGAGATGAGCATCGGCCCCTAGAGTCGGAAACGACTAGCATGCATGTGCGGGGGAACCTTTACCTTTACCTTTACCTAATGCAACAACAGAAAATGGGGTGTCATTTTTGTCATAAGTTAATTCGGTGGCTTTGGCATACAGGTGCTGTTGTGTTGTAAATCTGTTGTCATCACTGTGACTGTACGGGTTTCCAAAAGAATGTGCATGAACTAAATTTTTTGTGGATGTCTGACAGAAAGGATTCTAAGAGATGAAGATTGCTTTAAAGTTTTCTGTTGCCTTTTCCCAATGATTTGTCCAATTTTATCCAGCCTAGCATCATGAGTGGATATTGTGCCATTCAACACAATGCGTGTGTTAGATTCCCTTAAAAGAAAGTGACAATTTTCTCCTGATTCCACCTGTGTATCCCTAGGAAACGTATATTTATTCATAGCTCTCCTGTCAATCGGAAATGAATGTGATTATGCTTCTTGTTCCCTGCTGTTTCCCCAGTCTAAACAATGCAAAAGAATGCCTGCTTTTAAATTCCGCTGACTTAATGTTTCATTTACACAGTTTAGTAAAGCGTATTTTCAAAAAAAGAACAACAATAATTAAGAATAGTTAAAAACACTTTAAAAAAGCTAACCAGTTAATTTTTGCACCCATTTTGTGTCTCAAGGAGATGCAGAATGATCCAGAAACACTTGTGCAATCAACTTCCATACAAGCTATGTCACACAATGTCTACTTCTTCTTCCTTTATGGGGGTCGCAGAAAAGGGCTTTGCTTTCTAGAAACAATTTCCAGGTATTTGTAATCTCATATCAGATCAAAATGATTAAACCTTATCTTTTCTTGCTTCTAAATATAGACAGCCATATGAGGATGTTGCTGTTTTGCAATTCTTCCTCGCCTTTTCCATTCCTGTGCCAGCTAGATTGTTGTTTCTCACGTACCCTTTGCAAGTTTTTGTTTTTTAAATAAAGGCCGCCTCTGGCAAGAGGATAGGGTTTGGGAAATGGAATCCAGGATGAATGTAATCTCATATTTTGAGTAATGTAACAGGAATGTCAGCTGTTCATCCATTCATAACCTTACTAATTCCCCCACCCCCCACTTCTATATTGAAGTGTGTTTTTTTTGTCCTTTCAAGTTTACCCTTGATGTCTGGCAAATTATCCGAACAAACCCTTGCAGTTTTCCTGCCATGATTTTCAACACTTCCATTTGACACTGTATTCTTCTGAAATGGCGCAACTACCCCAAACTTAAGGACTGGAATTCACGATCTCTTGCTCTCTAGCTTGGTATCTAGACCAGGGGTAGGCAACCTTGGCTCTTTTATGACTTGTGGACTTCAATTCCCAGAATTCCTGAGCCGGCATGGCTCAGCTTGGAAACCTCTCCCTTTCCCCTCAGCATGGCTGGCTCAGGAATTCTGGGAGCTGAAGTCCACGAGTCATAAAGCGGCCTTGGCCTAGGCCAGGGGTAGGCAACCTTGGCTCTTTTATGACTCGTGGACTTCGACTCCCAGAATTCCTCAGCCAGCATGGCTCAGCTTGGAAACCTCTCCCTTTCCCCTCAACATGGCTGGCTGAGGAATTCTGGGAGCTGAGGTCCACGAGTCATAAAAGAGCCAAGGTTGCCTAGCCCTGGTCTAGCCTAAACTTCCTTTCATATTGAAGTGAGTGGGATTCCAGTTTGGACAAGCAGCAGCTGAAAAGGAATTTTGGGTAAAAAAAAGAAAAAGAAAGAAAGAAAGAAAGTGGGAGAGCTAAAAGAGGGACTGTTTATTCCACTTGCTGCATCTAAAAAAGGACCATTAATGAAGATTTGGTTGTTCTGATATAATCTAACCTTAGCTAAAGTTTTTTTCCCCCCAAGTGCAAGATGAGCTATGCCAGAGGTGTTCAACCTTGGCCCTTTAAGACTGGTGGACTTCAATTCCCAGAATTCCCCAGCCAGCATGGGAAAACCAGCAAGTCTTAAAATGGCCAAGGTTGGAGAGCCCCGATCTACACAGAGAGCTGATGTCGTCAAATGACATGTAGTGCTGTTATTACTGCCTCTGAATATCACACCCTGTAGCTTCTGACAGTCTTTTGACTCCTGTAAATGTTTCCACACACTATTACCAGGGGAGTAACCTTACTAACCTTACTTTCCTCCTTGGGAGGAAAGCCATGGCAAATCTAGACAGCACACTAAAAAGCAGAGACATCACCCTGTCAACAAAAGTGTGTATAGTCAAGGCTATGGTCTTCCCAGTTGCAATGTATGGCAGTGAAAGTTGGACCATAAGAAAGGCTGAGCACCAAAGAATTGAGGCCTTTGAACTATGGTGCTGGAGAAGACTCCTGCAAGTCCCTTGGACTGCAAGGCGATCAAACCGGTCAGTCCTAGAGGAGATCCACCCTGACTGCTCTTTAGAAGGCCAGATCCTGAAGGTGAAACTCAAATACTTTGGCCACCTAATGAGAAGGAAGGACTCACTGGAGAAGAGCCTAATGCTGGGAAAGGTTGAGGGCAAGAGAAGAAGAGAACGAGGTGGCTGGATGGAGTCACTGAAGCAGGAGGCGTGAGCTTAGATGGACTCCAGAAGATGGTAGAGGACAGGAAGGCCTGGAGGAACATTGTCCATAGGGTCGCGATGGGTCGGACACGACTTCGCAGCTAACAACAACAACAACAACCTTACTAAGATACCTGGAGATTCCTTTGGATGCAGCTTGATTGCTGGGGACTACAATGTTATTGGTCTTTTCTTTGTAATAGTAGAGAAGCAGTTTGCTGTTGCACCAACCGGGCCAGAAAAAATAAGAAAACTTTCAGATAAAAGGAATTGAAAGGATGAGGGGGGAGAAAAAAAAAGAAAAGAAAACACAGCCAAATCAAGAATATATCAACACCATCACTACGTCTGCCATATTCATACATTGCCTTTTTTAAAAAAAAAGAAAGAAAAAGAAAAAGAAAAAATCATCTCTGCAGGTTTGAAAATTAAATGAGAAAGCCAGTTTGGTGTAGTAACTAAGCACTAGGCTCGAAAACTACAAGACTACAAGTCCCATTTTAGCCATAAAAGCCAGCTGGGTGACTGTGGGCCAATCAGCAGGAGACGGTGAGTTCTAGTCCCGCCTTAGGCATGAAAGCCAGCTGGGTGACTGTGGGCCAATCACCAGGAGACGGTGAGTTCTAGTCCTGATTTAGGCATGAAAGCCAGCCGGGTGACTTTGGGCCAATCACCAGGATGCGGTGAGTTCTAGTCCCGCCTTAGGCATGAAAGCCAGCTGGGTGACTGTAGGCCAATCACCAGGAGATGGTGAGTTCTAGTCCCGCTTTAGGCATGAAAGCCAGTCGGGTGACTTTGGGCCAATCACCAGGAGACGGTGAGTTCTAGTCCCACCTTAGGCATGAAAGATGGCTGGAGAATTTGGGGCAAATCACTAGAAGGTGATGAGTTCTAGTCCCACCTTAGGGAACTTATTTTTCCATGGAACCGGTCCCTAGTGCCCCAAAGATTGAGGGCTGCAGGTCTAGAAAACTTTCAAGATCCCCAACTCTGTTATTCTGTTAAATGAGGTGTTAAAAGTGTAATGCTAAGGAAAACAACATCTGATTCCTCTATTTCAATACAAGCCAGTTCACTGTAACAGGACTCACTCGTTGACTTCTTACACCAGTGGCCCGCTGACTATTTTTGCAGATCGACAGGGGGAGTATTTAAGAGAATTTAAAAGTTACCTTCTAGAATAACGCAAACGGTATAGTTTATTTTCATCTTGCTCTTTGCATAACCATGGTAACTACAAGCAGGACATAATTAGAGTGTAACATAACAGTCTGGTGCTACCCCCAAAAGAGTTTATTTTTCAGTCCTGTCAGCTTCTGCCCCCAGGGTGAAAAGAAGATTGGCCTGAAGCTTTCAAAATAACCAGATATATTATTCTGTTAATGCCTCCTTTTTCAAATAAAAAAATAAAATTAGAGCCAGTTTGGTCCAGTGGTTAAGGTGTCAGATTAGAAACTGGGAGTCTGAGAGTTGTAGTCCCACCTTATCTATCTATCTATCTATCTATCTATCTATCTATCTATCTATCTATCTATCTATCTATCTATCATCTATCTATCTATCTATCTATCTATCTATCTATCTATCTATCTATCTATCTATCTCAGTGGAACCACCTGCCTCCAGAAGCTGTGAATGCTCCAATACTGGACGTTTTTAAGAAGAGGCTGGGCAGCCATTTGTCTGAAATGATACAGGGTTTCCTGTCTGAGCAGGGGGTTGGACTAGATGACCTCCAATATCCCTTCCATCATCATCATCAAACTTTTATTCATAAAACATGAAACTCAGTCAACTGAACACTCAAATTGACTGGCACTAATGGTTGACACGGGTTGCTGCCAACATCCTAGGTATCAACCAGGTATCTCCTTAAAATGTAAGATGTTACGACTAGCACAGTTTTTTTGTAGCATTGCTGGAGTTATTGCAGGAAGCTGCAATTTCTTGATGTATTTTGCAAAGTTTTTGGACATTGTTCCCAGTGCCCCGATGACAATGGGTATCACTGATACATGTTTCATTCATAATTGCGCAGTTTCGATGGCCAGGTTGCGTTATTTCGTAATTTTTTCCAGTTCCTTTTCTTCGACTCTGGCATCTCCTGGCACAGCGATATCAATCAACTATACGCTTTGGTTCTCTACAACTGTGATATCTGGCATGTTGTGTTCCAAATGGCGATCTGTCTGTATTCGGAAGTCACACAAGATCTTCACCCTCTCATTCTCGACAACTTTTTCCACTCTATGTTCCCACGACTTTTCGGACACAGGCATGTCATATTTTTAACACAATGCCCAGTGGATTAGTTTAGCAACTCGGTCATGTCTAGCTTTGTAATCAGTTTGCGCGATTTTGCTGCACTCACATATTAAATGTGAAACAGTTTCAACTTTGTCATTGCAAAGTCAGTAATTTGGATTGTCAGTAGATTTTTGTATCTTCGCTTTCACGGCATTAGTTTGTAGTGCTTGTTCTTGAGCAGCCAGTATTAAGCCTTCTGTTTCTTTCTTGATGGTTCCCATGTTAAGCCATGCCCGTGTCAAGTTGTTATCACATTTTCCTTCAATATTTTTCAAATGCTGTCCATGCAAAGCTTTGGTTTTCCATCTATTTAATCTTTCATCCAGCTGTTTTTCCTTATATTCTGCCTTTGTTGAGTGTTGTTATTTTGATAATGCTCTCTGTTCTCACAGCCTGCAGCAATTTTTCTGTACTTTGATTCACATAGTCATTCAAACTTCGTTTTTCTTCTTCTGCAGTTTGGTGGATTTGCAGTAGCCCTCTGCCCCCTATTCTTCTTGGCAGGTACAACCTGTTGATGTCAGTTCGTGAATGTAGAGCGTGGTGCATATTGAAAAGTTTACGCGTTTGCTGGTCTAGGTGTTCCAATTCAGCCAAAGTCCAGTTGATAATTCCAGCTGGGTAGCGTATCACTGGGACTGCAGTTTCTTGATGTATTGTGCAAAGTAGTTGTTGTTGTTATTATTATTATTAATCATTATCATCATCATTATCATCATCATCATCATCTGTCTATATATATCATCTGTCTATATATATCATCTATCTAGCTGTCTATCATCTATCTATCATCTATCTACCACTATAATGGTAAAGGTAAAGGTTCCCCCGCACATGCGTGCTAGTCGTTTCTGACTCTAGGGGCCGGTGCTCATCTCCGTTTCAAAGCCAAAGAGCCAGCGCTTCTCCGAGGACGTCTCCGTGGTCATGTGACCGGCATGACTAGACGCCAAAGGCGCACAGAACGCTATTACCTTCCCACCGTAGTCATCCCTATTTTTCTACTTGCATTTTTACGTGCTTTCGAACTGCTAGGTTGGCAGAAGCTGGGACGAGTAACAGGCGCTCACTCTGCTACGCCCGGGATTCGACCCACCAAACTGCCAACCTTCTGATCGACAAGCTCAGCGTCCTAACCCACTGAGCCACCGCATCCCTTTTACTATAATGGTAGTCAGTAGTATATTTTCATTTATTGTTTTTATATTTGAAGCTTTAATGATTTATCGATCTATCAAGGATATAAGGTAGGCTTTTTCTCAGCGGGATATTTCCTTCTTTTTGTTATTTCTGTTATTCCTGCTATTTTTCAGTCCTTAGAAGGACTGTGGAGTTGTGTGTGAAGCCAGGAGATCCTCGCGGATGTCTGGCTACCAGTCCATCTGTTACTCATTTAGCACCACCCAGGAGGCAGGTGTGGCTTAAGGTTTGCCACAGACGCGAGTAACTTTGCCCTCCAAATACCGATTGAACAGGCTGGGTTTAGATCTTATCAGAGCTGTGCCGATCAAGTCCTTAGTCTTACTAGCCACATTGAAAGCAGCTATCAGAATAAATTGAAAACATCTGTTGTATTTGTGGATCTCACAGCAGCATACGATACAGTGTGGAGGGATGGTCTATTAAGCAAATTCCTCCATGCTGTCCCATGTAGGACCATGGGCCGCCTAATAAATAACATGCTCTCAGCAAGGACCTTTCAAGTCATCATGGGCGATAAAATTAGTAAACAAAGACATCTGAATAATGGACTCCCTCAGGGCTTTCTACTGGCCCCATCCTTATTCAACTTATATATTTCCGATATACCACCCACGCTATCAACAAAGTTCTCTTACGCTGATGACTTGGCATTAGCATATAGCCACAAGGACACCGAAGTTACAAAAGGTGTACTTACAGCCGACCTTACAACTCTGAGCACATATGGAGGTTAATCTCAAGCGTAAGTAAGACAGTCACGTCATGTTTCCACCTTAATAATAAACTGGCAAAAAGAGAACTCAATGTATACCTAAATAACAAATTGCTCCCATATGAGGCAACTCCAAAATATCTGGGGGGTCACCTTAGACAGGACCCTGTCTTTTAAAAAACATATTCAGAATATGGCTGCCAAGGTTAACAGCAGAAACAACATTCTGCAAAAACTATGCGGAACAACGTGGGGAGCTTCAGCTCCAACTCTTCGATGCGCAGCCCTTGGGCTTTGCTACTCTGTAGCGGAATACTGCGCACCTGTATGGATAAACAGCTCACATACAAAACTTGTTGATGTTCAACTCAACCATACGATGAGATTAATTACTGGGTGCATAAAATCTACAACTATTCACTGGCTACCAGTTCTTAGCCACATACTTCCCCCGCACTTACGACGACAAGAAGCTCTCATTCGGGAGTATAGTAAGATCCTGCTAAACTCCTCTCTACCCATTCACACTTATACCTCTGATCTCTTAAGATGTCGATTAAAGTCAAGAAATCCACCGCTCCTCACAGCGCTTAAGCTGCTGGCCGAACATCAGAGCACTATACAAAAGTGGATGGAAGCATGGAGTAGCTATACCTCCCAAGATATTTCTGAGCATATTAATCCTAATAGTATACCTCCAGGATTTAATCTACCCCGATAGATATGGGTGACATACAATAGAATTAGAACGACTCGTGGGGTGTGTGCCGATTCTCTGTATAAATGGGGAAAGACACCTTCAGCACAATGTGATTGCGGTGCTCCCCGACAGACTATCCAACATATAGTGAGGGAATGCACTAATAGAAGATACCCAGGAGATTTTAAGGACTTCCTCTGCGTAACAACGGCAGCTACTGACTGGATCTCCAAACTCGACATTAAACTCTGAAATGTTATTTCTGCTTTCCTCTTAGGTTTTATAATTGCTTCTTTTTTTAAAAAAATTGTTTTAACTGTTCTAACTTGTAAATACGAAGTGCTTTTAATTCTGTGTGTGACCAGCCATATGCTAAATAATAAATTCCTTCTTTTTGCCTTGACAACCATCCCCATAAATATTTGAAAATCCTTCATAAAGATTTGCTAATTAAACTCATTTCCATATTTGAAGCACAAACATCATTCACTAAAACTTGAATTCTGGGAGTTTCCCCATCACACTTCAGTCTTTTTCAGAGAATTGCCTGGCTGTTTAGGAGAATCTGCTGTCAAATAAGTTGATCTGGTCTTTGGTTTGTCTTGTCTAACGAACAGCTTAAAGACTGTCCTCAGATGCCCCTAATGTGAAGAACAACTGAAGATAATAGAGTTAAGGCACCAGGCTAGAAAATGAATTCTAGTCCTGTTTTCTCCATGAAAACCGGGTGGGTGACTTTGGGCCTAGGAGGTGGTGAGTTATACTCCCACGTTAGGTGTGAAAGCCTACTGGGTGACCTTGGACATCACTAAGCATCTAGGAGTTCTAGTCCTGCCTTAAGCATGAAAATTGGCTGGGTGACTTTGGGCCAATCACCAGGAGACTGTGAATTCTAGTCCTGCCTTAGGCATGAAAATTGGCTGGGTGACTTTGGGCCAATCACCAGGAGACTGTGAATTCTAGTCCTGCCTTAAGGATGAAAATTGGCTGGGTGACTTTGGGCCAATCACCAGGAGACTGTGAGTTCTAGTACTGCCTTAAGCATGAAAATTGGCTGGGTGACTTTGGGCCACTCACTCTCAGCCCAACTCACCTCACAGGGCTGTTGTTGTGAGTAAAAGGGAGGAGAAAGTTGTGCTGGATAACTTTGCGTCCTTGAGTTATTTGTAACAATAATAAAGGTGGGCTCTAAAGAAATAAAATAAATTCAAACAGGTAATAAGATTTTTTTCCCTCCTCTGGGTGTCTCACGTTAAACCGTTCAGCAATGATCAGTTAACAGTTAGAAATATTTACTGTCCCTTTTCTTGCTTACACTATCCATCATCGAGCAATTTATAAATTGTGGTTAAGATCAAATGGCGAGCAGGCAAAAAGCGGCCTTTCTTTCAAGAAACCGAAAGGGGGCTAATGTTTTGTTTTGTTTTTCAGGTGAGGCATAAATCTGCTCTGTCCAGAAGCTTATTAAGATCAAAATTGTTGTTGTTGTTAGCTGCGAAGTCGTGTCCGACTCATCGCGACCCTATGAACAATGTTCCTCCAGGCCTTCCTGTCCTCTACCATCTTCTGGAGTCCATTTAGGGTCACGCCTACTGCTTCAGTGACTCCATCCAGCCACCTCATTCTCTGTCGTCCCCTTCTTCTATTGCCCTCCATCTTTCCCAGTGTTAGGCTCTTCTCCAGTGAGTCCTTCCTTCTCATTAAGTGGCCAAAGTCTTTGAGTTTCAGCTTCAGGATCTGGCCTTCTAAAGAGCAGTCCGGGTTGATCTCCTCTAGGACTGACCGGTTTGATCGCCTTGCAGTCCAAGGGACTCGCAGGAGTCTTCTCCAGCACCAAAATGCAACACGACAAATCAAAATGCAACACGACAAATCATACGTATTGATTTGAATTAGCTCAAACTATTTTTAGCCAATTGGAAAAGGAAAAAAAAATCTTTGCATGCAAACATAAATATACCTCACCCTCCCCTTCTCTGTGCTAATTCTATCATTCATAAAAGGTTAAGTAAAATTCAAATCAGAGACATCAGTATTCTTGGTATATTTAGCTTTTATGTTTTCTATGTTTGGGAGTTGGGTACATAACCTCAGTTTTCTTGGTATGCTGTTTATAGCCTCTAGTTTCAACTTTGTGGCAACCCCCCCCCCCGCCCTCAAAAGAAGGCTGAATTCTTTCCAACGCTTTAGCAATTCTTTAGCCCTGATAGCACAGTGGTCAGAATGCAATATTTCAGGCTAACTCTGCCCACTGCCAGGAACTCGATCCTGACCGGTTTTCAAGTTTGGCTCAGCCTTTCCATCCTTCCAATTGCTAAGCACATTGATTTGTGCTTTAGATTGTAAGCTGCCCTGAGTCTTCGGAGAAGGGCGGGATATAAATGGGATTAAAAATATAAATAAATAAATAAATAAATAAATAAATAAATAAATAAATAAATAAATAAATAAATAAATAAATAAATAAATAAATAAATAAAATAAAGACCCAGATTGTTGGGACTAATACGCTGACTCTGACCCATTCAGAGAGGGCTGTAAAGCACTGTGAAGAGGGAAGTCTATTGCTATTAATGAGTAAGGTGAAAATCCCATTACTCTGTTAGGAAGGGAGGGAGGGAGGGAGGAAGGGAGGGAGGGAGGGAGGAAAAGAGGGAGGGAGGGAGGAAGGGAAGGGAAGGGAAGGGAAAGGAGGGAAAGACAGTTGAGGCAATATGCTGACTCTGTAAACTGTTCAGAGAAGGCTGTAATGCGCTGTGAAGCGGTATATAAGTCTATGTGCTATTGCTATTAATGAGTAAGGTGAAAATCCCATTACTCTGGAAGGAAGGAAGGAAGGAAGGAAGGAAGGAAGGAAGGAAGGAAGGAAGGAAGGAAGGAAGGAAGGAAGGAAAAGAGGGAGGGAGGAAGGGAAGGGAAGGGAGGGAAAGACAGTTGAGGCAATATGCTGACTCTGTAAACTGTGCAGAGAAGGCTGTAATGCGCTGTGAAGCGGTATATAAGTCTATGTGCTATTGCTATTAATGAGTAAGGTGAAAATCCCATTACTCTGTTAGGAAGGAAGGAAGGAAGGAAGGAAGGAAGGAAGGAAGGAAGGAAGGAAGGAAGGAAGGAAGGAAGGAAGGAAGGAAAAGAGGGAGGGAGGAAGGGAAGGGAAGGGAGGGAAAGACAGTTGAGGCAATATGCTGACTCTGTAAACTGTGCAGAGAAGGCTGTAATGCGCTGTGAAGCGGTATATAAGTCTATGTGCTATTGCTATTAATGAGTAAGGTGAAAATCCCATTACTCTGTAGGAAGGAAGGAAGGAAGGAAGGAAGGAAGGAAGGAAGGAAGGAAGGAAGGAAGGAAGGAAGGAAGGAAGGAAAAGAGGGAGGGAGGAAGGGAAGGGAAGGGAGGGAAAGATAGTTGAGGCAATATGCTGACGCTGTAAACTGTGCAGAGAAGGCTGTAATGCACTGTGAAGCAGTATATAAGTCTAAGTGCTATTGCTATTAATGAGTAAGGTGAAAATCCCATTACTCTGTTAGGAAGGAAGGGAGGGGGGGAGGGAAAGAGATAGTTGGGGTCAATATGCTGACTCTGTAAACCACTTAGAGTGGGCTGTAAAGCACTGTGAAGCAGTATGTAAATAAATCTAAGTGTTATTGCTAGTGCTTTTCATTGGGTTTCATCATAGTCCTTGACTTACAACCATTTGTTTAGTCGCCTTTTGAAGTTACAAGAGCACTGAAAAAAGTGACTTATGACCGTTTTTCACCCTTAGGATCTGTGCAGCGTCCCCATGGTCACGTGGTCAAAATTCAGATGCTTAGCAGCTGACTTGTACCTACGACGGTCGCAGTGTCTCAGGATCACGTGATCCCCTTTTGTGACCTTCTGACAAGCAAAGTCAAAGGGGGAAATCCAGGCTCACTTAACGGCCGTGTTTCTAACAGTGGCTGCTGTGGTTCACTTTAGAACTGTAGCAAGAAAGGTCGTCAAATAGGGCAGAACTCACTTAATAAATGTCTCCCTTAGCAACAGATAGTTTGGGCTCAATTGTCAAGGACTTCCTGTAATGGGAAAACGCTGAAGACAGAAAGATGAGGGGAAGCAAATCATCAAAGGAAGTTCAGACTTTTTATAATAAACAACTCTGTGTGTGTGTGTGTGTGTGTGTGTGTGTGTGTGTAAAGACAAACACAGACACGGTGAAAAGTTCCTTTTGAAATGTCAAATCCTTTTAATTTGAAATGTCAACGTAAAGGATCCACAGACTGAATTAACGGCTTCGTTGGATTAGTGGAAATCAATTTGATTAGGAAATGGCAGCATTGCAAAAAGAATTCGAATTGTTCCGCTGGTTTAATTTGGACAGATCCGTTTTATTTTGAAGATGCAGTTAAGTCCCTTTCAGACTGAAAAGCCAAAGCTCTGCAGCCTCGTAATTGCTGTAATTGCTGGGGAATTCTGGGATTTGAAGTCCACAAGTCTTAAAGTTGCCAAGGTTGGAGACCCCTGGGTTTAAGGCATCAGTCTGGAAACTAGAGACTTTTAGAACCATCATTAAAAAGGCACAACAAAGGATGTTCTTCCTACGTCGACTCAGAAAGATTGCCCAAGGAACTGCTGATACACTTCTACAGATGGATTATTGAGGCTGTCATTTGCATCTCAGTAACCGTCTGGTTTGGCACAGCAACCAAACAAGACAGACACAGACTTCAACGGATAGTTAGCACTGCAGAAAAAAACAATCGCAACCAGCCTGCCTTCCGTTGAGGATCTGTACACTGCAGAAATCAGAAAAAGGGCTGAGGAAATATCTACAAGATCCTTCACATTCTGGACATAAACTGTTTCAGCTTTTCCTCTCAAGATGATGCTATGGAGCATTGCGCGCCAAAACAACTAGCCACGAAGATAATTTTTATTTCCCCGTACCCTCCCTCTGCTGAACACCTAATTCTCACCGCACTGTTTTAGGCCTAAAGATATTTACCCGTGTAGTAGGTGATCAAAGAGAGAAGCAACCTAGAACTAAGGAGAAATTTCCTGACAGTGAGAAGACAATTAACCAGTGGAACAACCTGCCTCCAGAAGTTGTGGGTGCTTCATCACTGGAGTTTTTTAAGAAGAGACTGGACATACATTTGTCTGAAATGGTGTAGGGTTTCCTGCCTGAGCAGGGGGTTGGACTAGAAGACCTCCAAGGTCCCTTTCAACTCTATTATTATTATTATTATTATTATTATTATTATTATTATTATTGTTGTTGTTGTTGTTGTTGTTGTTGTTGTTGTTGTTGTTGTTGTTGTTATAGGCTGTATCGCTATTATCCTTTCTTGCCACAGTTGTTAAGGGGAATCATTGGCAATTGATAAGTTAGTAACACAGTTGTTAAGTGGATCTGGCTTTCCACATTGACTTTGCTGGTCAGAAGGTCGCAAAAGAGGATCACGTGACCCTGGGACACTGCAACCATCATAAATATGAGACAGTTGCCAAGCATCTGAATTTTGAACACGTGATTATGGGGATGCTGCAAAGGCGGTAACTGTGAAAAATGGTCATAAGTCACATTTTTCAGTGTAACTTTGAACGGTCACTGAATGAATTGTTGAAAGTTGAGGACTGTATTCTATTTCTATTCTGTTCTTCAGGGCTAATAGTCTACAAAGGATCTTCATCTCAGCTGACTGTATGCTGTGAGTAACAATGATGTGAAAGAAAGTAAGTGTGTGGGTTGATGGAGTGGGGTATGATCTTTCAGATAATATTTTGACAGGCGAAATTCCCTTTTCGCACATACTGTGTTTGCTGGCAAAACACAACATCTCTTGCAGACAGATGCCAACAAATCTTCAGAATCCAATTTTCTCTTTTTAACCTACATGGAGAGAAAACTGGAATGGTTTCATTAAGGATTAAAAGTGAGAAGGCAATTAATCCCCAAAACAATTGATTTTAGAAATACCCCTAAATTTAAACATAAAATATACACTCGTGCTTTTGTTTGCGTTAAATGCCACAAAGCAATAATTGCATTATCTCTTTGTGGTTAGTGTGGGACCCATCCACTGCTATAATCAAGTTCGCAGATGATACAACTGTGGTGGGTCTTATTACAGGTGGGGATGAGATAGCATATAGGGCGGAGGTACAAAAACTATCCATATGGTGTAGTAACAACAACTTGCACCTAAACATCGGCAAGACGAAAGAGATGGTGTTAGACTTCCGGAGAAAAAAGGAGGAACCTGCCCCACTTTACATCGGGGAGGACTGTGTAGAGAGAGTTTCCTCCTTTAAATTTCTGGGAGTCTACCTCTGTGAAGATCTGACCTGGAAAGTTAACACAACTCAGGTGGCTAGAAAGGCCCAACAGAGGCTTCACTTTCTTAGGATCTTGCGGAAGAACAGGGTAGAACAACAGCTAATGACCCTCTTTTACCGGTCTACTATAGAGAGCGTCCTCTCGTATGGTATTGTGGTCTGGTATGCTGGTCTGACAGCCGCGGATAGGAAAGTATTACAGAGGGTAGTGAGCACAGCACAAGACATTGTGGGCTGTCCTCTGACAACACTGGATGACATCGCCAGGGCTCGTTGCCTTGGAAGAGTGAGGAAGATTCTCAGGGATGACTCACACCCTGGACGGTATCTCTTTACTCTCCTACCATCCGGTAGGAGATATAGGAATATAAGCCAGCCGTACCAACAGGCTGAAAAATAGCTTTTATCCATGGGCTGTTAGGCTTTTAAATGGGACATAATCTTATGCAGAATTGACTTGGGAGGCCGGTGTGTGGTGTAGTTGGTTCACATGGTGTGGTGGGATGGAGGGTTTGTTGTCACTGTGTGTTGGGGGGAGAGAGCACGGGGGGAGGCTCAGCTAATCTCAATGTACACATGTTGTACTTTGACAATAAAGGTTTATTATTATTATTAGTGATAATTGTTTACTGTATTATCCTTTCAGGCTGCGAATGTCTAACTGGTTAATTGGACTGGCCTCAAAATTTCTGTTGTTAAGTGAGTTTTGTCCCATTTCATGACCTTTTTTTGCCACAGTTGTTAAGTGAATCCCTGCACACACACACCCCGGGACACTGCAGCCGTTGTAAATACGAGCCAGTTGCCAAGCGTCTGAATTCTGATCTCGTGACGAGGAGACACTGCAACGGTCGTAAGTGTGAAAAACAGTTTTTTTTCAGTGCTGTTGTAACTTCGAACAGTGACGAAACAAATGGTTGTAAGGCGAGGACTGCTTGTAGTTCCTTTTCTTCTCCACTGACTTGTTGTTTCTTTAATTTTTGTGGCAAGGCACAGTTTAACATGAATAAGACGTACGAGGAGCCAGCTTCTTCCCAGGCCGAGCTCTTTCTGAGGAACTGCACCGCTTCTCTTGATCTTTGTCAGATGAAGCCCAACATCACCTATCTGGGTTTTTACCTTCACCACCCGCTGGTTGCTTCTGTCTTCATCATCTCTTACCTGCTTATCTTCCTTCTGTGCATGATTGGCAACGGAATCGTCTGCTTTACCATTCTGCAGAGCAAGCATATGCGCAGCGTCACCAACCTCTTCATCTTGAACCTGGCCGTCAGTGATCTGCTGGTGGGGATTTTTTGTATGCCCACCACTCTCCTGGACAACATCATAACAGGTACGAGGGCCAGGGGGCACCTGTTGGAAATCATTCACACCAATGTAAAAGAAAGGCCGGGGTGGTGGTGGTAACACAATCTGACTTGTGAGAGTGTGTTTACCATATACGTCAGGGGGTGTCAAACTGCCAGCCCGCGGGCCGGATGCGTCATGCGGAAGCCGCGCCCACCCCATTGCCGGCAATGGCAAAAGCATCCCGATAGGTTGCGCAAGGTTGCGAGTTTGACGTGTCTGCTATAAGTAATTTGTAGAGACTTCGGTGCCCTCTGAGCTTAGTTGAGATGTTTCATGACCCAACTAGGTACCATCATCAGTGCTAGAAGAAAGTGGAGTTTGCTCTCATCCAGTCAAGGAAGCACCAAGACGTTCCCACTAACCCTGATGTTACTAAGTTAGGGAATGCAAAGCCCACTCCTTACTGACGCTGATGATGTTGCTTAGCTAGGTCATGAAATGTCTCAAGAAAACTGCTAAGTTCAGAGAGCACCAAGGATCCCACAGTTCAACTCTTCAGTTACAAATATTATCTTCTATTGATATAAACAATCTAAATAGTTTTTAGGCTCCCAGGTAGGGATCTTTTTTTCTTAGCCTGATCTGCCTTGTAAGTGATCTGCCTATGGTATTTGGAATCAAACATGGGACCCTAAAAACCAATAATCAAGGCTCACTGTAATAATTGTTTATTTAATAATTTCTGGAGGAATTCCCCCAGAAAACCATGGGAGGGATTTCTATTGACAAAAGGGATGCACTCGTATTTATACATTTGAGGAAAGGAGAAAATTATACATACATACATACATACATACATACGTATGTGTGTGTATGTATATGCGTATATGTGTGTGTGTATGCATAAGTAATAAGGCATAAATATTCATAATTAGCAAACATCAAATTATTTCCTCACTTTTCTACTATTACTATCCTCAAGAAAGGGTTGTCAGTCGCAAGACTGACATACCAGTTGCAGTGGTACCTTGATTCTCATCAGTAATTCGTTGAATGAATGAATGAACCTTTACTGTCAAAGTACAACCATGTATACACTGAGATTGGCTGAGCCTCCCTTCGTGCCCCCCCAACTCACAGTGGCAACAAACCATCTTGTTACACCATGTGAGCTAACTGCACAACGCACCGGCCTCGCAAGTCAGTCACACCTAAAATTATAAAATTATTTCCCATTCAAGAGCCTAACAGCCCATGGATAAAAGCTGTTCTTCAGCCTGTTGGTACGGCTGGCTATACTCCTATACCTGCCGAATACTAAAACTAATGGCTACCAAGAAAATCATGTGAATTACCAAGTGACCCGCTATTTTGACTGGAAGAAATAGAAATTCACGAGGAAGCCGGACTTCCGGTGGCTCCGCGGACGACGAAGGGAGCCTTCCCGGGCTGCCCGCGGCTCAGCTGTTGTTTTTTCGCCCGAAACAGCGCCGATCAGCTGTTCGGGCGAATCTGAAGCCCCCTCCTCGGGAGAAGAGGAGGGGGCGAGCTCCCAGGTAGGGGTAGAGTTCTCCAGGGCCGCCTGAGCTTATGGCTTGGGCGGCTGAAGGATTGAACTCCCCCGTAGCCTGGGCTGCTCCCAGCTGGCCGTCGCCTCTGCTCCTGTTCTTGGAGCAGAGCCAGCCGTCTGCGACCACCCCTGCCTGAAGGAATGACTATGATTTAAAGGAGCAGGCAGAGCGATACAAGAGGAAATGGTAAAGAGGATTATTATGTTTTACTCTCCAGCTTGATGGACTTTTTTGGATTACAAATTTGAAGTGAAAGTGCGTCATATTTGGTAAAAGATGGCGGCTAAACCACCCCCTAAAACTCTTCGGAGTGCTGGAACTTCTCCCGTGCAACAATCATTATTGCAGGCGCTGCATCCTCCTGATGTATTGACATCAAAGGACTTACAAGATGCTCTTGAAAAACATACCCAGGTAATTTTGGAATCAATTAATATTAGATTTGCACAGATGGAGGAGAAATTGGAGAAATTGGAGGAGAGAATGGAGGAGAGGATGGAACAGAAGCTCAAAGCAATGAGGGTAGACATCTTGACTTCAGTGTGTAAAGTGGCTCAGTGTGTGGAAGAATTGGAGGAAAAGCTAGAAGACTTGACTCAAAAGAATGCTATATTAGAAACAAAAGTATTGGAGAATGAAAATAAAATGGAAAAGGAACTGTGTCTTGCTCAATATTTTCAGATGCAGTTTGCCATTAGAATTAGAGGCTTAAAGGAGAATACTAAGGAAGATCTAAAGCAGCTGGTTTCTGAGGCTTTTGAAATAGTGTTGAAACAGCCAGCATCTGAAATAAAAGGAGGCATGGACAAAGTGTTTCGTGTGAATTCATGGATTGCCAGACAGAGGAAGTTGCCTAGAGATGTGGTGGTATACTTTGCAAAAAGGGAAACTAGAGATGAAGTTATACAAGCTGCTTATGATACTAAAGTTATGATTGCTAATCAAGAAGTTTTGGTCTTAAAAGAAATTCCTCCAAAGATTCTAAGGAGAAGGAAGGATTTTACATTTCTTGTGCAAGAGCTCAAGCAGCGAGATATAAGGTTCAGATGGGAGATTCCAGTGGGGTTGATGGTGACGCACGAAGGTAAAAAGTACCGTTTGGTTACTGTGATGCAAGCGCGTGATTTCTACAATAATGTTTTAAATGCAACGCCATTAACACTTTTGGAAGCTGGAAAGGGATCTGGAGAAGGAGTGCATCAAGAGGCCGAAGATGGTCAGATAGAAGACAACGGTGTTGGAGGAGATCAAGATATAACCTCGTCGGATGAATCTATAAAACAGAGGGTGACGCGTGCTGCTGCAAAACGATCTAAGAAGAGAAAGTAGCAGGAATTGCAGAAGTCTTTGGAACTTTTACGATATAGTCAAGTAGTCAAGTAGGGGAGGGGGGAAAAGATTTGGGTGTAGACGCAATATATTTCTATATTTGGTGGTTTTGTGGAAAGGGTGAGCTTTTTTGGATTAAAGTTCAAGTTTTGTTTGCAATGGAGTTTACTTAGGATAAGTATAGGGTTGAGAAGGGTTTGTTTTTTTTTCTTTTCTTCTTTTTCCTTATGTTTAATACTATTAATACTATATATGTTTAATACTATTAAGGTTTGTTTCATTCTATATAAGCTAGAGAGTGTCCTTTTCTTATTCTAGTTTTTTTTTTATATATATATATTTAATATTGTTAAGGTCTGTTTTATCCTATATAAGCTAGAGAGTGATGGATTTTAGAATTTATAGTTGTTAGTATATGGTTGCTTAGGTTTGCTTTTTTTTTATATATATATATACCTTGTATTCAGCTCTGGGAAGTAGGGGGGGGGAGGGGGGAGGTAGGGGGGGGAGGGAGGGGGGAGGAGGGGAGGTAGGGGGGGAGGAGGGAGGGGGAAGGGGGGTTTTTTAAAGGAAAATTGTATTTTAAAACTTTTCAATAAAAAAAAAAAAAAAAAAAAAAAGAAATTCACGAGGAAGCCGACATCAGCAAATTCTCCCTTGTATGTTGACTACCGAGAGAAAGACAAGTGTCTGGATAGGATTTCTGCTTCAAAACGTGTTGAATACTCTTATTTTCATATGTGGTGGACTTGTAGAAATATAAAAGCTTTTTGGATTAAAATTTGGTGGAACATTCAAAAGATTTTTAAGAGAAAGATAAAGTTTTCTCCACAATTGTTTTTATTGGGTATTGTTGTAGATTGTGATACTAAAGAAATCGATTTGATGTTGAACTTGATAACAGCAGCACGGTTACTGGTGGGACAATATTGGAAGAAGGATAGTTTGCCTACTATAGAAGAATGGGTACTTAAGGTATCGAATCTTGCAGAAATGTCTAAGATTTCTGCTTATTTGAAGGATCACTCGCAAGAAAGATATATTTCAGTTTGGAGGAGATGGATAGATTATATTCAGAATAAATATGGGACTAAAAAGTTCCATTTAACTTATGAGTAGATTTTAGATTGTTATTAATTTTAGTATTAGTATTGATTATATTTTTGTTTAAGTTATTATTATTATGTTTTTAATAATTTGAATGTATTAATGTTAAAGGGGAGTTAAAGCACATTATGAATTTGGTTAGTTTTATAATGGCTAATCTTAGTTAGAATAGGATTATTATATCTATGACCCTGTATTCAGCTCTGGGAAGTGGGGGGGGAAGGGGGGTGGTTTGGGGCGGGTGGGTTTTGGGTTTTCCTCACAAGCGTCATCCTACCTATATCATGATTTTTGAGCAATCCACAATCAAGTCCCAAGACTTGAAAATTAGGGATTGTTTAACCATCTTTGTTTGACTAGAGCACTATTTGGATTCACAAATACGGTACATTATAAATGCCGGTCATAGCTAGTTTTTCATGTTAAACCACAGCCAAACAAATTATATTATCAGTGTAATATGATGTATAAACTCAGCCTATGCAATTCAGTAGATTTTTTTTTTTAAAAAAACAGACCTTATCCCTTTAATATTTATACAAAGTGAACTAGAACGTTATTGAATGCCATGGCTGTTTCCAAATGCTGTAGCCCTTTGCTTGTCCACTAATTGAAAATAATCGAACACGGTTGTTGACCTTTTCATCTAATACAATGCTTTATTTTCCAGGATGGCCTTTTGGGAGCATGGCCTGCAAAATGAATGGCACCGTCCAAGGAATATCCGTTTCTGCCTCAGTCTTCACTTTAGTAGCCATTGCAGTTGACAGGTAAGGCTTTGTAAACACCTAGAAATTGATATGGAGTCCAGAAATCTGTTGTTCCTCTGTCAACTAGAATTGTGTGTTCCTCAGACTTAGTAATGAGATCAAGGTGCTCTAACTTCGGGAAGAATTAGCCCTGGGGAAGAAAATATACCTCATAATGATAAAGTGATGAAAAAAGCAAGACATGGACACCCGGTGAAAAGTTACGTTGGAATCTGAGGCTTAAAAGGTAGAAAATCAGGGGTCGTTGATGCTGTCTGAGCCTGGTTGTTTTCTTGAAGACCCAAAGATGTTTTTTCACGAGTCAACTGGACTTTCTTGTTTTTCTTTGAAGATGTTTCGCTTCTCATCCAAGAAGCTTCTTCAGCTTAAGAAAAAGAACACCAAGAACCCCTTGTTTCAAAACCTGAGCTACAAATATTCTCCTTTATAGGTTGAAAATCCTTACTGAAAAACCTTAAATGGAGAGTTTTCAACATCTAAAGCAGAGGCTTTTGTTAGACCCTGTTTAGGTTTCTGAGGAGAGGTCTACAGCACAAATGGTGGACAAATACTTTGTCTGAGGAAGATCTCCAGTTAAGTCCCTCACTTTTCAGTCTTGAAACGTGTGAAGATATCTAAATTTAGTAGCTGGAACAGTGAGGTTGTACAGGGAGCCAAAACTCTTAGAGCTGCTTATAAGCACTATGTGCTTAGAGCTCGAAACGTTAGAGACACCACACACCCACTTCATGGTCTGTTCCTGTTGCTCCCCTCTGGGAGGAGGTTTTGAAGTATTTATAGCAAAACTACTAGATTCTGTAACAACTTTGTTCCTTATGCCATCCATCTGGTAAACTTGCAAGATTCATTTTTTTTGCCATGTATACATCCGACCTAGGCTGTGATGTTTTTCTGTGTCATATATATGTGGGTATGTAGGTACATGCAACAATTTTTTTGGTCATATGTATGTAGTGTGTATTGGAGGTGGTGATCCTTTGAGAGCTATATGCAATGAAATCTCATTTTAATGTATGCCAATTAGTATACATTTAAAGTGACAATAAAGTTAAGTTATTCTAACACACAGTTGTGGTTGATTGGTACCAGAGCGCTGGCTTCTGTCTGAGGCAATCTGCACTGTGATTGGTTGCTGTGGGTGCGGAGGGGGAGTTTCCCTTTTTCCCCGCCTTTTTTCTTCTGTGTACCCTGTGATTTACCTCACGATGCTCCTCTTAGCATGACTATCTTGTTTGCTGTATATATAGATGTAAAATATATTTATTTATATAAAACTGCAAGTTCGTGTCAGTGTCTATAACTTCATTTAGACACCAGTTTTGCAATTCCCTGACAAAAAAATAATAATAATTGTCAGGCTGGGAGAAACATCTGCCTGAGTGCACTTGAAAACTGCTTCTATTTTTAGTATAAAATCGTGGGCTAAGGGGATCAATGGTCCAACTGAGTGGGCACTTTTAAATACCCCCTTATTTTACTAGGACATGAACAAGCAGAAGGACTTCTGAGGCCCTCTGTTCTTTTTAGCATAATCACGAGGAAAGCTTATACTTCCTGTTTTAAAATGATTTGAATTTATTCTTGGATCAAAACAAGCCAGTAGATCGGGAGAACTCTGGTTAGTCTGAACTGTGCCTTGTTAACAAGGGAAGATTGTGATGGTATGAACCTGGCTGGTTGCAAGAAACCACATATTAACCACTGTTCCTCTATCCCAGTTCAGGCTAATGATTGAATTCCAGTAAAATCTAGTCAGAAAATGAAAGTTTTGGTTTCCCTTCCATAAACCTCATTGGATAGAAAAGGATAGAAAGCACAAACAGATAGGTCCACAGTTCATTTATTTTTGCTCAGGCATTTCTGCACCATGACATTAAATATGTGCCAGTATACGACAGTTTCTATTGTGCGATATTGTATGCAACCCAGCATTGTTTCAAAGTCATAATCAATCAAACTAATTGTATGTGTATTCAGAATTCTAGTTTACCTTTTGTAATATTTGACAGAAAAGTGCTGGGCTTTGTAGATTACTGTTTCTCTTTAGCCAAGAAAAAAAGAAAGAAAGAAAGAAAGGAAGGAAGGAAGGAAGGAAGGAAGGAAGGAAGGAAGGAAGGGGGAGGGAGGGAGGAAGGAAGGAAGGAAGGAAGAAAGAAGGAGGGAGGGAGGGAGGGAGGGAGGGAGGGAGGAAGGAAGGAAGGAAGGAAGGAAGGGGGAGGGAGGGAGGAAGGAAGGAAGGAAGGAAGGAAGGAAGGAAGGAAGGAAGGAAGGAAGGAAGGAAGGAAGGAAGGAAGGAAGGAAGGAAGGAAGGAAGGAAAAATAGGTACCACTATGGTGGGAAGGTAACAGCATTCCGTGCGCCTTTGGCGTCTAGTCATGCCGGCCACATGACCACGGAGACATCCTTGGACAAGCACTGGCTCTTCGGCTTTGAAACGGAGATGAGCACCGGCCCCTAGAGTCAGAAACGACTAGCACGCATGTGCGGGGGAACCTTTACCTTTACCTTTACCTGTTATTCCATTATTCTTAGCACAATAAAAATGAACTTTGTGTTGCTGTTGACAATGTGGCTATTCCACTGTGCTGCAGTTTAACAAACTGAAATATTCTTTTTCTCCCGCTTGTAGGTTTCGTTCTATTGTTTACCCCTTTAAGCCAAAGCTTACCGTATGGATAGCGCTTATGCTGATAGCCGTCATCTGGGTCCTGGCTATTGCCATCATGTGTCCCTCTGCTGTAATGCTGAAGTTAATTGAAGAAAAGCATTTCCAGGTCATTCTTGAGGAGGACAACCAAACCCGTCCCATCTACTTGTGCCGGGAAGACTGGCCCAACAAGGACATGAAGAAGATCTACACCACCGTCCTCTTTGCCAACATCTACTTGGCTCCCCTGTCGCTCATTGTCATCATGTACGCTCGGATAGGGTTCACGCTCTTCAACACAGTGCTTGCCTCTGGGAAACAAAGCCACGAGCGCCACTCCATTTACAAGAAGAAGTTGAAAGTCATCAAGATGCTGATCACCGTGGCTTTATTATTCATCCTCTCCTGGTTACCCCTGTGGACCTTGTCCATGCTGTCTGATTATGCAGAACTGGATGAGGCACAGAAGGAGCTCATCAACATCTATGTCTACCCCTTTGCCCATTGGTTGGCCTTCTTCAACAGTAGCATCAACCCAATCATCTATGGCTTCTTCAACGAGAACTTCCGTCGAGGCTTCCAAGCTGCTTTCCAGCTGCAGCTGTGCTCTGGGGAGGTGGTACCTCGGGAAATGTATTCTCAACGGGCACAAAGCAATGCAGTCTTGCCAGCCACGGTCCCCCAGCAGATAGACCATGATCTAGCCTCGTGTGTTGCAGGCCGGTCAACTCAAAAGGGGAACTGGGTGGACAAGACGCAAGTTCTGGTGATGGAGAATCTTGAACGTGCCTCCAATGACAACGGCACTAAGCAAGACTTGCTATGAACTACCTCAGCTGCTTGGTGGATGCCCCGTTTCAGTGTTTCTCAACCTTGGCCACTTTAGGATGGGAGGTCTTGAACTCCCAGAATTCTCCAGCCAGCCAGCTGGAGAATTCTGGGAGTTGAAGTTCGCACATCTTAAAAGTTGCCCAGGTAGAGAAAGGCTGCCCTAATTGATGCATCAGCCATGACGTTCAAACCCACCCATGGGGAAAAGAACAATCATTGCTGGTGTTTTGAGATCTTCTAGCTGTACACTGAATAATTTCTGTCTCCTACGGGTAGTCCTTGACTTACAACCATTCATTTAGTGAACATTCAGAGTTACAACAGCACCGAACAAAGTGACTTGCAACCAATCCTCACACTTTTGACCTTCAGAGCTTCCCCCCCCGTCCCGAGTCACATGATCAAAATTCAGGCACTTGGCAACTGCTTGCCATTTGTGACCTTCTCAAGCTTCTTTCTGACAAGCTAAGTCAATGGGCAAAGTCAGATTTGCTTAGCAACCATGTGATTCACTTAACAATCACGGTGACTCGCTTAATGACTATAGCAAAATAGATTGTAAAATTGGGCACGAATCATTTAACAACCACTTCACCTAGGAACAAACATTCTGGTTCTAATTGTGGTTGTAAGTTAAGGAGTACCTGCAAGTGATTTATTAGAATTTTGAAGGAAAGTATTTTTCCAAGATTCATAAGAATCAGGAGTGACTGTGTCATCTACATATAACCTTTGGACTATCCCACGGAAGAAGTCTCAAAGTGTTACTGGTGGATCTTTACAGGAAGTAGTCAGTTGCCATATACTGTATATAAAGTATTTTTTTAATGAAGAGAACAATTTTTCAAAGAGATGTTTATATCTGAAGATTTGGAGATCATCAATTTCAATTTAGAAGTTAGAATAACCCCTATAAAGATACCGTGTTTCCCCGAAAGTAAGGCCTACACCAACAATAAGCCCTAGCTTGATTTTTGTGGGTGGGCCTAATATAAGCCCTATCCCAAAAACAAGCCCTAGTTTTGGGGTGAGGCACACACCTAAAAATCAAGCTAGGATGGGGGTGAGGGGTGGAGCTTCCCCACCTGCCCTGCCCCCACTTCCCTTGCAGCCAGGCCTCTCCTTGCTGGCCCACTTCTTCTGTGGCCTCTTCTGTAGCCAGGCCTGCATTTCTCAGTCACAGGCCTTTCCAGAAGGCCTCTGCAACTGAGGACCAAGCTATGGATTCAGTTCTGCAAGACCTCAGCAGCTGAGCACCAAGCTATGGGTTGAATCCATCAGCTGCTTAGGCCTTCTGGAAAGGCCTAACTGCAAAATGCAAGCCCAAATGCAGCTGCAGAACTTCAGCCCCAGAAGAAGTGGACCAGATGGGTGGGGCTGTCGGTGTCAGAGGTGAGGTAAGGCCTACCCCCAAAATTAGACCTGGTGCCTCTTTTGGAGGCAAAAAAAAAAGACCCGGTCTTATTTTTGGGGAAACATGGTATAAACTCTTGGATATAAAGTGTAAATCCTTTCAACATCCAATAGCCTTAACTTAGAGGGTGGTACATAAACATTTAGTTTTCTTTGGGCTTTCTTTTAAAGGAGAGTGGGCTTAAAATTTATGCAGGTTTTATGTATAAAAAAGTACATCTCACAAAAGTTGGTGAATGTATATGGCCTAGGATAATGTTGCAGGATCCAATCTGGGTCATTCACCCAGACCAGAGATTTTGTCTTCTAAGCTTTCGGACTCGTGCTGAAGCTCATCCTCAAGAGAATTTTTCTCTAGCAGTGTATGTCCTTTGGGCTATTCTGTCTGTGCTGTTTATATGTTGCCTGTTGTGTGTGGCTTTTTAGATGTTGATTGTGGTGTTGACGGCTGGCTTTTGTCACTGGCTCTTGTTTCCTGTGCTGCCAAGCCTTCTTCTCCTAAGTACTTGATAAGCTGGTGGTACATCAATACTCCTGTTGACTGACAAAGGTCCCATTTTCCAGGCTTCAATCACTTCCCTAGCTGTTTTTGGGCCTGCTTGTCCAACAATATGCATTCAATTTTGCAGCTACTAAGATTGTTGGATGAGCAGGCACAAAAACAGCCAGGGAAGTGACTGAAGCTTGGGAAATGGGCCTCTCTCAGTCAACAGGAGTGCTGATTTACCACCAGTTTATTGGGTACTTAGGAGGCTGAGAGCTTGGCAGCACAAGGAAACAGCAGCCAACGACTTAATAGCCAGCTGTCAACACCCCAATCAACATTTAAAAAGCCACACACAACAGGCACCATCTAAATACCATGCACAGAATAGCCTAAAGCTCACACATTGCTAGAGAGAAGTTCCATGAGGATGGGCTCCAGCACGTGTCCAGAAGCTTGGAAGACAAAAACCTCTGGTCCCTGTGAGTGACCCAGATTGGATCCCGCAAAATTATCTCTGCTTTTCTTTATTTTGAGAGGGGAAGAGAGCAACCCGTATTCCTTAACAGTTAACTCTCATGATTCCTCGAGAATAAGGTTCAATTAGGCAGGATAGGTGTTATCTCAAATTTCTTCTCCCTATTTTCTCTTTTAGGTGATTAATTGTACTCCTCTGAATATTTTCTTTAGTGTCCTAGAATTGCTGTTAGGGTTCTAATGTTTAATTGACTAAAGCTAGAAGTCAAAACACTTTTTACTGGAGAGTTTTAATTTTCTTAAACTCTTCTTTCCCCAGTTCAGCCTCTTCTGGTGGTATTGGGCTGTGACTTCCACCTACCCCAGCTAGAAGTATCAGAGATCAAGGTAGCCCATCCTGATGGGAACTGCAGTCCAACATGCTCAAAGAGAGCATGCTTTATTTGTATATAAATGTACACTTTCCCTTGAAATGTAAGATAAGCTTCCATTTGCCTGCTTGCCAAAGGCCTGCAAAAACACTCGCTGGTAACCACCCTGGCAATTTATTGAGACATGTTAGAAAATGGGGTAAGCCAGATGAAAGAACTTCAGCCAGTCCCTATCCCTCAGCTCAACTCATCTCATAGGGCAGTGGTGGCGAACCTATGGCACACTCAGCGCCATCCATCGTGGTCGTAAATCGAGGGCTACCCTTACACAGACAATTGCTGAAGATATGTGACTTACAGACTTTTCATCTGCGGATGGATCTTCGTGAAATCTACTGTGTTTATGACCAGGTTGCCAACATAGCACAAAATGCAGAAATTACAAGCAGGTTTTTCCACAAAATATTGGCCTACAAGGCTTAAATGGGGTTGCCTGATTAGTAAGATGGAATGCTATGGGAACAGGAACAGCCTTCCCTTAATTTTGCAGCCCCTCGTTTGATTTCTGCAGTTCCACAACTGTGAATTGCTGCAGGTGGAACACGCCTTCGAATGCTTAGACTCCCCCCAAACCCTAGTCATTCATCCAGTTTTTTGTTTTTTTTTGCGTAATACATGCATCATAAATGTCTGTCTTGCTCAAACAGTGCTCAAGGACACAAGCAGGTCAAGGCTGGAAAATGTTGTTGTGATTGATTAGGTGTGCTGTCTTGCTCCATAAATACATTTGTCTGCTCTGTCTGAAATGGTAGACCATTTCCTGTCTGAGCGGAGGGGGGTTGGTCTAGAAGACCTCCGAGATCCCTTCCAACCTTGTTATTCTGGGTTACATTTCCAATTGGCAAGGTCTGCCAAGAGAATTGAAGTTGGGTTGGGTGGTTGGCACATCCCAGCCGTGGGTTTCGTCCGAGTGGCGAGTGAAACATCTCCCAGCATGCTCTCCTTTTTCGGACTGTACAGTTTTGAGCCATTCTGGAGTACAGCAACATAAACATACAACAAATAAATAAATTGCTTGCATATTTTATTACCAGGGCAGTCGGTTGGTCTTTCTTAATTTGCTTCGGGACAGGTTGGCAACACAAAAGGGTCGTTTTTTAACTACAGTGAATAATTCTTCATTGGCTTCCTTTACTGGAGCTCTCTGTCCCTTGATTGTTTATTAAAAAGCACGTGATTTTCACCAGGAAGAATGTGGCTCCTCGTGGTGTTTTTTTTTAAATTCTAAAATTTAACATTCCAAAGATTGGTTAAACAAGAACCCCTGCGCAGTCAGTGTTCTTCCCGTTAGACTGTCATCCAATCCATACGATACAATCCATTCGATAAAATGAAACACGGTTAAAGTTTGTCCACAATACAAAACGTACAATAAAGTTAAATGCTATTGGGTTTCGGCTGCAAAATACATCTTTTTTAAAGGACCGTTCAAAGTTACAACCGCATCCGGGGAAAAAAAAAGATATTTTTTTTTTCACAGAACCGTTACAGCATCCCCAGGGTCACGTGATCAAACTTTGGCAACTGGCATATATTTATGATGGTGGCTGTGTCCCGGGGTCATGTGATCCCCTTTTGTGAACTTCTGACAAGCAAACCCAATGGGGAAGCCAGATTCACTTTACAACCGTGTTGCTAATTTAGGATCCGCACTGATTATACTTAACAACTTTGGCAAGGAAGGTCATAAAAATGGGTCCAAACTCTGTTAACAAATGTCTTGCTTGGCAACAGAAACAGCACCTAGCAATGAAAAGAAAGTTCTTCTCTGGCTATCTTGATTTCATTTTCTCCCCTGCAGGGCAGTTCTTAGCCTAACTAGCAATCTTTGAGACAGGTTTTATGACCTCCCAGCTCTTTGGTTTCTATCCATGTCGACAGACCATGAATTCTTGCTTAAACAATCTCTAAGTTAACTATCTTTAACTACACCCAACCATTATGACACATTGATTCTTTCTCCTATTCGATGGCCTTGGTAGGATTTGCCCCATCATTTATGACAGGGGTCTTCAAACTTGGCCCTTTGATGAGTTGTGGACTTCGGCTGAGGAATTCTGGGAGTCGAAGTCCACTCCTCTTAAAGTCTGTATCAGGGGTCTTCAAACTTGGCCCTTTGATGACTTGTGGACTTCAACTCCCAGAATTCCTCAGCCAGGCATGCTGTCACCCTGTTGGTTCATAACTCGACTCTGGCTTGGTTTAAAAATGGATATCTTCTACCCCTCTCGTCCTTGAACAGATGACTGGCAAATACATTTTATCAGTCACTGTTCTGTACCAGCCTGCTACCGGCCCTGCAGAAAAGGCAGGGACAACCCCTTTTACAAGAAGGCAAGAGGCTGGAATTACGCCTGCCAAATTTATTGCTTCAAAAACAAATAGAACAAAACACAAACCAAGAAACAGGAGCTTTTCAAGTGGTTGCCTTCAGCAAACCAGCCCTCCCACGCATTCCCCCTTAAATACAGTTCAGGGCGTGGCTTCTCTCTGCCTCCTTCCGAGGAGCCCCATTGCCTTCCTCTGTTTACTCCTGATTGACTGCCTCCTGCGTCGGGCGTCCTTGAACAGGGCCAGCTGTGGGTCATCTTCATCCACGCTGTCAGGCTCACACAGCTGGGTCTGCGTCGTGACCAGGTGAGAGGGGCCTGGCTCAGGGCTCTCATCAAGCTGTCCAATCCCCTCAGCAAGCTCTTCAACACCCCCCTCCTCCTCCTCCTCTGAGTCATCCGACCCAACTGCCGAACCCACAGGCTGACCCTGAATCACAACAGTCACAAAGGAGCAAAAACTAGCTCAAATTTCCCTCCTGTAGGCAACCGTTCGGGTTAAGTTGTGATGAGCTGTGTTTGTTTTTCCTCAAGTCTGTGAGTAACAAAAGGGGTTTGGGTTTGTCCTGCGGTTTCTGCCTGCTTGATTTGAAGAGGGGTTTTCTCCTTGTGAACTTAACAAGGAGCTCAAGTAGGCTGGGACCGAACAGACACTGCGACCATCATAAATATGAGTCGGTTGCCCAACGTCTGAATTTTGATCATGTGACCATGGGGAAGCTGCGACCGTCGTAAGTGTGAAAAATATATGAGCGTTTTTTCTCCCCAGTGCCATTGAAACTTCGAACCGTCACTAAACAAAGTGTTGTAAGTCGGGACTACCTGTATATTAAGAATATTGAAAAGTGGCCTTCTTGGCAAAATAAAAAAATATAGGGATGAGATCGCTCCGTTGAAACAGCTGCGTGGATTGCTAAGTTAGAACCCACACACATTCTCTCTGGATGTCTGTTGTTGGGCACACAAAATGGGGAATTAGCAAGCACTGATCATATGGGTTTACTGGCACAATTTACCTGGCTCGAAATGTAAGCAGGCAGCTGGGCAGATAAATCTTCCACTTTTATCCCAGCCTGTAATTTTCATGCCTTGCAAAACCAGCATTCCGTCTCCTTTTGAAGAGCCACAGTGAAGGTGGTTGCAAGCTGGTTTAATTTGCAGCGGAAACGTACCTCGATGGAAGAGATGGGAAAGACAAAAGCATTAAAAAACAGCCAGAGAGACAGACTCTCATTTAATCTCTCTTGCTTTTCAGTCTGAAACTATAAATTCTGCTTCGTTAGCTGCTCAGAAAGCAGGTGTGTTAATATCCCCTCCAGACTGTGGAGTCCATTTCTGGAGATGTTTAATCTGCCGTGACCTCGTTATCAATAACTCCAGAAGCAGATTTGGCCAGCATTAATCTTGGCCAACCACCAGTCAAATGAACATTTTGCATTTTCATGAGCCTGAGTAAATTACCGATGGTGTATTTGTTCTATCTCATTTGTTGGGCTTAAGCTTTTCTGAATTGGCGTATAGTGAGGATTGTCAAACCTTCCTGGTTTCATGTGGATTTGCTTCTCACTTGCATCTGCCTTTGTGGCTTTTTTCCCCCGGGTGTGTCTTGTTTCTCTTGCTTCAGCTCAACTTTTTTTTTAAAAAAAAGAAGAAGAAGAAATGGAAACGTGAAAAACAAAAGGAGAGAAATAACTGTGAATGTGAAGCAGTGAATGCTCCAGCACTGGAAGTTTTTAAGAAGAGACTGGGCAGCCATTTGTCTGAAACGGTGTAGGGCAGCGATGGCGAACCTTTTAGAGACCGAGTGCCCAAACTGCAACCCCAAACCCACTTATGTATCATCGGGTGCCAGGTGGGTGTGGCCCATTGGGTGGGCGTGGCTGCTGTGGTAACGGCAGACTGGGTGGGACTAAAAAGTTCAATCAATCAAGTCCAACTTTGCAAGATCGTTTCTTTTCCCCACGAGAAGTTGAAATTGATGGATCGATTGAACCTTCTTTTCTTTTTTTGCACATGGTGGCAGAGGCTTAAAGCAAAAAGGTTTTATAAAACCCAGCTGAAGGCCTAGGACTGGGCTGACGGCACGTGTGCCCACAGAGAGGGCTCTGTGTGCCATAGGTTTGCCACCAGGGGTATAGTGTTTCCTGCCTGATCAGGGGGTTGGACTAGATCAGGGCTTTTCAATTGGGTGGTACGCATACCACCTGTGGTACTTTGCCACGTGGCAGGTGGTATGCGACTGCTAGCCAAGTGTAGCAGGGAGGGGAATGAGCCTAAGCCAGGGGTAGGCAACCTCGGCTCTTTTATGACTCATGGACTTCAACTCCCAGAATTCCTGAGCCAGCATGGCTCAGCTTTGAAACTCTCTCTTTCCCCTCAGCATGGCTGGCTCAGGAATTCTGGGAGTTCAAGTCCACAAGTCATAAAAGAGCCTAGGCCGCTTTATGACTCGTGGACTTCAACTCCCAGAATTCCTGAGCCAGCATGGCTCAGCTTGGAAACTCTCCATTTCTCCTCAGCATGGCTGGCTCAGGAATTCTGGGAGTTGAAGTCCACGAGTCATAAAAGAGCCGAGGTTGCCTACCCGTGGCCTAAGCAAGCCAAGCCTGAGGGAGAGGGAGAGGCAGCTGCAGCTGCAGGAGGGTCTGGGCTCGGCAGAAGCCCCAGCAGCTAGCAGGGCTCCAACTGATTGGTGTTTCCAGAAGCAGAGCGGAGCTGGAGGGGAACTGAAGAAAAAGGGGGGAGAGGAGAGGAGAGGCTGTACAAGGAGGTGGTTTGGATGGGGGAAGGGAAAAAGACAGGAAAGGTTTAATCCCTTTAAATTTAATTAGTTTTACACCCCCCCCCTTTAATTGAGTTTGTCTATGGCTTTTAGAAACCTTTCTTTGAAGGCTTAATTTAAAGCTAAAGCTTTTCACAATTGCTGGAGCGTTTCAGTCGTGAATTGCAACATTGTGACACGTGACAGGCCTGAGGCAGCTTAAAGAGGGTGAGGAAAAAAACGGAGTTTGTGTTTCTTTATTGCTTTGCACTTGATTCCTGTGTCTTTAAGGGTACAGGGACCGGATTGGGGGCAGGGGTGCATTCTTACTACACTGTGGAAGAGCTCAGAAGGGAGAGAGCTAAGAAGGGCTGACCAGCTAGTTCAGGGGTCTTCAAACTTAGCAACTTTGAGACCTGTGGACTTCAATTCCCAGAATTCCTCAACCAGCCATGAGGAATGAGGAATTCTGGGAATTGAAGTCCGCAAGTCTTAAAAGTGCCAAGTTTGAAGGCCCCTGAACTAGCTGCTGGTGGTGCATATTAATAAACCTGGATTAATTCATCATATATTTGTCAGTGCAAACGGAAAGAGATTCAGCAGAGGAACAGCCACCGAAGAAATTAAAACTGGTACTTTTTTTCTTTTTTTCCCTACAGTTTGTAATATTTTGTTAGATTATAGAATAAAATACAAAAATACAAAAGCAAATAGTAGGACACAGTGGGGAGGAAAAAGGGGAAAAAGTGAAGGGGAGAAGGGAAAAAGAACAGACTTCCTCTGTTGCAGTAGAAGGAAACATTAACATTGAACCTCAACTTTTTACTTTTCCATAATATTATAAACCAGCCATTTCTATAACAACAAATGCATCTAATCAGTAAAACCCAAAATCCCCCCCTTTTTTTAGTCATCAATTTTTAGACACCTTGCTAAGCACCGGTGGTACTCAAATATTGTCATGTCTTATTTGTCTCTTGAGAAACCTATATGCAGGCCAAGAAGCAACAGTGAGAACTGGACACGGAACCACTGATTGGTTCAAAATTGGGAAAGGAGTCCGGCAAGGCTGTATACTGTCGCCCTGCCTATTTAACTTATATGCAGAGCACATCATGAGAAAGGCAGGGCTAGATGAATCAAAAGTTGGAATTAAGATTGCCGGAAGAAACATCAACAACCTAAGATATGCAGATGATACCACTCTAATGGCAGAAAGTGAAGAGGAACTAAAGAGCCTCTTGTTGCGAGTGAAGAAGGAGAGTGCAAAATGTGGGTTGAAACTAAACATTAAGAAAACCAAGATCATGGCATCTGGCCCTCTCAATTCCTGGCAAATAGATGGGGAAGAAATGGAGGTAGTGACAGATTTTATTTTCCTGGGCTCCAAGATCACTGCAGATGGGGACTGTAGCCAAGAAATTAAAAGACGCTTGCTCCTGGGGAGGAAAGCCATGGCAAATCTAGACAGCACACTAAAAAGCAGAGACATCACCCTGTCAACAAAAGTGCGTATAGTCAAGGCTATGGTCTTCCCAGTTGCAATGTATGGCAGTGAAAGTTGGACCATAAGAAAGGCTGAACGCCAAAGAATTGAGGCCTTTGAACTGTGGTGCTGGAGAAGACTCCTGCGAGTCCCTTGGACTGCAAGGCGATCAAACCGGTCAGTCCTAGAGGAGATCAACCCTGACTGCTCTTTAGAAGGCCAGATCCTGAAGCTAAAACTCAAATACTTTGGCCACCTAATGAGAAGGAAGGACTCACTGGAGAAGAGCCTAATGCTGGGAAAGATTGAGGGCAATAGAAGAAGGGGACGACAGAGAATGAGGTGGCTGGATGGAGTCACTGAAGCAGTAGGCCTGAGCTTAAATGGACTCCAGAAGATGGTAGAGGACAGGAAGGCCTGGAGGAACATTGTCGCGATGGGTCGGACACGACTTCGCAACTAACAACAACAAAAAGTGGTACAATCTGTGAAAAGGTTGAAAAGCCCTGGACTAGATGACCTTCAAGGTCCCTTCCAACTTTATTACTACCACTACTACTACTACTACTACTACTACTACTATTATTATTATTATTATTATTATTATTATTATTATTATTATTATCATCATCATCATCATCATCTGTCTGTCTATATATCTATCTAGCTGTCTATCATGTATCTATAATCTGTCATCTATCTACAAACATGCACACTATAATGATAGTAGTATATTTTTACTTATAGTTTTTATAGTTGAAGCTTTAATGATTTATCAGTCTATCAAGGATATAAGGCAGACGTTTTCTCAGCTGGATATTTCCGTCTTTTTGTCTTGACAACCATCCACATAAATATTTGAAAATCCTTCTTAAAGATTATTATTATTATAAAACTTTTATTCATAAAACATGAAACTCAGTCAACTGAACACTGGCACTAATGGTTGACACGGGTTGCTGCCACCGTCCTAGGTATCAACCAGGTATCTCCTTAAAATCTAAGATGTTCCGAGTAGAACAGTTTTTTGTAGCTTTGCTGGAGTTATTGCAGGAAGCTGCAATTTCTTGATGTATTTTGCAAAGTTTTTTATTATTATTTTTGGTACAGTTTTTGCACATCGTTCCCAGTGCCCTGAATGACAATGGGTATCACTGTTACACGTTTCATCCATAATCGTGCAGTTTTGATGGCCAGGTCATGGTATTTTGTAATTTTTTCCAGTTGTTTTTCTTCAACTCTGGCATCTCCTGGTACAGTGATATCAATCAACTGTACGCTTCGGTTCTCTATGACTGCAATATCTGGTGTGTTGTGTTCCAAATGGCGATCTGTCTGTATTCGGAAGTCCCACAAGATCTTCACCCTCTCATTCTCGACAACCTTTTCCACCCTATGTTCCCATGACTTTTCAGACACAGGACAGTCGTATTTTTTACACAATGCCCAGTGGATTAATTTAGCAATTCGGTCATGTCTCGCTTTGTAATCAGTTTGTGCGATTTTGCTGCACTCACATATTAAATGGTTTTCCATCTATTTAATCTGTCATCTATTATTATTATTGTTGTTGTTGAAATTGTCCTCTCTAAATATGAATAGTAATAGCACTTAGACTTCTATACCACCCCCTAGTGCAGGGTTAGGCAATCTTGGCTCTTTTATGACTCGTGGACTTCAGCTCCCAGAATTCCTGAGCCAGCCATGCTGAGGGGAAAGGGAGAGGTTTCCAAGCTGAGCCATGCTGGCTCAGGAATTCTGGGAGTTGAAGTCCACGAGTCATAAAAGAGCCAAGGTTGCCTACCCCTGCCCTAGTGCTTTACAGTCCTGAGTGGTTTACAGAGTCAGCATATTGACCCCCAACAATCTGGGTCCTCATTTCACCAACCTCGGAAGGATGGAAAGCTGAGCCAACCTTGCGCCGGTCAGGATTGAACAGCTGGCAGTGGGCAGTGTTAGCCTGCATACTGCATTCTCACCACTGCACCACCGCAGTGCAACTGTGCTACTAACTAAACATCTCTAGTGAGTCACTTAACAATTGTGGCATGAAATGCTGTAAAATGGAGCAAACCTCACTTAACAAATGTCTCACTTAGCAACATAGCTTTTGGGCTCAATGGCGGCCGAAAGTCAAGGACTATCTGTATCTGCCCATTGGCTCATTCAGACCAAACACAGAAATGAAACCATCTTGTCCAAACAGCCAAATAACATGGTAGAAGGTCATGTTTGACCTACTTCAAGGGAGTGGAAGATGGGACTTCAAATTTCTCTTCCCTCCATCTCTTTATTTTATAAGCAACTTTGCATTAACTCCATTGAATTGCTGGGTGTCTTCAGCACCGTCATCACTTTACAGGGATTGTAGTCTGGAGGCTGATCTAGTTGTTCTTTTGTGGTGTCCATCACATGATAATAGGGAGTATCAGAATGGTATGTTCAAAAGAAGACTGAGACAGGAAGATCGTTTTGTTACAATTTATTCCAAATGTTCTGATTAAAAAAAGGATTCCTCTCATTCAACTTAGATTCCTTTTGATAATTAAGACGTCAGAGAAAATTACTGAACAAAAAGTTGATTGGACAGGAGAAAAGTAACTTCCCCTTTGCATAGGAAATCAGCTACATGGAGTCAAACATGTTACCTGCGTGTCCATTTAAACGAGCTCTGATGAAAGCAGGGGCGTAAAATTTAGCATGTTCATGAGGACAGGTTGCTTGGAGTTCACAAAAAGATTCCTTAACAATAAGAAGCTGTCTCTCACATTAGGAGACATTCTGACCTGGAGATCAAGGACAATTTTTTATCTTGGAGTTTAGGAATATTAGAATGTGAGAAGGGATTACAGCATCATAAAAAGGAAGCAGAATGTTAGAAGTTACCAATCAATCCACAGAGAATAGAATAATTCATGGTTACAAAATAGAATATTTAATTTCAACGGGGAAAATACCAGATGATTGTGTATTATTATTTGAGGTATAGAATCTGGAGATATATACAATTATAGATTTCTAATATTTGGTAATTAAAGGTTACTTAGCCTGGGATGTACGAGAAAAAGAAATTAGGGGTAGTATTACACTCCCCGGTCTTGTTTAATGTTGTTTTTTTGTTTTTTGGTGTATAGGATGTTTTGGTGTTTTTCTATTTGACGCACTTTTCAGTACTTTGTAATAATGTTCGTTTTTTATTTAAAACTTGTTTAATAAAGTATATTAAAAAAAACTAAAAAAACAAAATAAAAAAAACACAGAGAATAGAATAGAATAAAAAGCTTTCTGCATTCCAGTTTGCAAAGCTTTGGTAAGCCATTAACCTCATTTGAAAGAGAGAAAAATAAGCCAAATTCAAATGCAAACTAACTATGTTGGTTAGCAGGTACAACAAGACGGACAAAGTGCATGTTGTTGGTACTACAAAGTCCATGGTTGTATGGCTTTCACCTGGTTTGAAACATCTTGACTTTGGATGACTCTGGCATCATTCATGCATTCTACATTTCTTTTCCAGCAAGTGCAACTTCACCGTTAGTTGCTGACTGTTAACTTATCCAATCATATTTATTTATATTTTTAATTTGTATCCCACCTTTATTCTTTTTACAAATAACTCAAGGCAGTGGACATATGCAACACACCTTCCTCCTCCTATTTTCCCCACAACATCAGCCCTGTGAGGTGGGTTGGGCTGAGAGAGAGTGACAGGCCCAAAGTTAATCAGCTGGCTTTTGTGCCTGAAGTGGGACTAGAACTCCCGGTCTCCTGGTGAGCAGCCCAAAGTCATCCAGCTGGCTTTCATGCCTAAGGCGGGATTAGAACTCACCGTCTTCTGGTGATTGGCCCAAAGTCACCCAGCTGGCTTTCATGCCAAAAGTGGCACTAGAATTCACAATCTCCTGGTGAGTGGCCCAATGTCACCCACCTGGCTTTCATGCCAAAGGCAGGACTAGAACTCACAGTCTCCTGGTGATTGGTCCAAAGTCACCCAGCTGGCTTTCATGCTTAAGACAGAACATTCTCTAAAAAGGAGAAACTGACTAAAGTAAAATGATTGCTTCAAGGAAGATGGACAATGCCTGCAAATGAAAGGAAATAATCGTGACGGGGGCGGGGGGGATGGAGGGAAGAGCTTGCAATGGAGGGAAACTAATCAAGGAGAGAACCAATCTATGACTGAGGAGAAATTTCCTGAGTACAATTAATCAGTGGAACATCTTGCCTCCAGAGGTTGTGGGTGCTCCAACACTGGAGGTTTTTAAGAAGAGACTGGGCAGCCATTTGTCTGAAATGGTATAGGGTTTCCTGCCTCAGCAGGGGGTTGGGCTAGATGACCTCCAAGGTCCCTTCCAGCTCTGTTATTCTGCTATCTTAACCTGGAACATTGACAGAGGGGTCTAGGTCTGTTTACAGCAAGAACAAAAAAAAAAATGCGACTTTGCCTGGCTGTTTCTGATTTTCGGCCATTTTTCATTCTGCCTTAATGAATCATGGCACATTTGCATAATAATCCTACAAGAGGCTGCAAGGTGGTATCAACTTTCTGCATGATAAATATTCTTGGCAAGAATCATAATCTCTTCAGTTCTCATTATTGAAGATCCTCTACCCAGCTCCCAGGTCATTTGCATATTTGCAGCTATCAGGATTTAACGTTCAAACCGAACGCTGGCTGTAGAAACGAAGACGAATATATTTGCCGGAGCAACTATTACTCTTGGTGATAAATGTTGGGCTGCAGTTGGCTTACACAAAGTCATAAAACCTCATTAGATCTTATACTATTATTAAGTCTGGTTTCTGGAGGAGATTAAGTGTCTCACATTCACATCCCCACTTCTCTCTTCGGATATCTGTGGATGTGATTTCCTAATTAATTTGCATCTCTCTCGAGATGTTAGAATGAAATAGTTTGTGACAGTATTAAAATGATGCCTTTAACCATCAAATGTGAATGGTGACAGGAAAGCCATGCCTATAGGTAATTGTTTTTAGACAATCAGGAAATGAAAGACAAGCCCCCCCCCTCTGAGTTAGATAATGCTTTTTTTCTTCAGTGTTTTAATAGGGGGTGGATATGATAGCAGGGACGCGGTGGCTCAGTGGGTTAGGACGCTGAGCTTGTCAAACAGAAGGTCGGCAGTTTGGCGGGTCGAATCCCGAGTGCCGCGTAGCAGAGTGAGCGCCTGTTACTCGTCCCAGCTTCTGCCAACCTAGCAGTTCGAAAGCACATAAAAATGCAAGTAGAAAAATAGGGACCACTAAGGCCACGGGTTAAACTTAAGATTATGCAGGATACTCGTGAAAGAGGTGGTCTTAAAATGCCTAATCTTAAATTATATTATGAAGCTGCTGCGTTGTCAGGAATAAGTGACTGGATTAATTTGACACAAGGGAGATTATTAAATCTTGAGGGCCACGACTTGTTATTTGGCTGGCATGCATATTTGTTGTATGATAAGAAGGTAGATAATGTGTTTAAAGTGCATATTCTAAGACAGGCATTGTTGAGAGTCTGGAAGAAGTATAGACATAAGCTAGACTACAAGATGCCGTTGTGGGCAATCCCGAAACATGCAATAGAAAACATAAATGTTGGCTTCAAACATGATGTGACTACGTATAAGGAGATCTTAAGCTTCGAAAGGAACGTCTGGTGTTTGAAGCCCTACAATCTCTTGCGAGATGAGAAGATCGTTCAAACTTGGTTTCAATATAGTCAATTACGTGCCAGGTGGAAAGAGGATCAGAAAATTGGTTTCTCAATGACTGATGAAAATTTGATAAAGCAAATTAGAAACCAGGGTCCAGCACATATCAAATGGATTTATCTTGCATTGATAGATATTGACTCAGAAACAGAACTTGTTAAAGACTGTATGATAAAATGGGCTCAGAATATTCAAGAAGTTATTACAATGGACACGTGGGAAAAGATCTGGGTGAGGAACGTAAAATTTACGCAAGCCCAAAACCTAAGGGAGAACTTTTATAAAATGTTTTATAGATGGCATTTAGACCCTAAAAAGCTTGCAAGTATGTATCCGAACTATCGACCTAAATGTTGGAGATGTGGTGGCGAAGATGCAACGTATTTTCATACATGGTGGACCTGCAAAAAGGTTAAGGCCTTTTGGATAAAAATTTGGTGGAATATGCAGAAGATCTTTAAGCAAAGGATAAAGTTTTGTCCGCAATTGTTTTTATTGGGTATAATTACAGACGCTACTGTTGTGGACATTAAGTTGATGTTGAATTTAATCACAGCAGCAAGACTTTTAATAGGTCAGTATTGGAAGAAGGAGGAACTGCCGACTATAGAAGAATGGACTCTTAAAGTTTCTGACCTGGCGGAAATGGCAAAGATTTCGGCTTATTTGAAGGATCATTCGCAAGAACGTTATATTATGGAGTGGAAAAAGTGGATTGATTATATCCAGAAAAAATATGGGACTAAAAAGTTTCACTTAGCATTTGAATAAGTTTTCTTTTCTTTTCTTTCTTTTTCTCTTTTTTATGTAATATTAGTATTGCTTGTAGTCATTTTATTTGAGCTAGAGTGCGATAGACGTAATAGTTTATTGTTGTTAGCATATGGATGTTTATGATTGTTCTTTGTTTTTATACCTTGTACTTAGCTCTGGGAAGTCAGGGGGGGGGGAGGGGGGAATGGGGGGGAGGGATAGGGAGGGTTAGGTAGGGGTGGGTGGAGGGAGGGGGGATTGTTAAAAAAAAAAGAAAAATAGGGACCACTACGGTAGGAAGGTAACAGCGTTCCGTGCGCCTTTGGTGTCTAGTCATGCCAGCCAAATGACCATGGAGACGTCCTCGGACAAGCGCTGGCTCTTCGGCTTTGAAACGGAGATGAGCACTGGCCCCTAGAGTCGGAAACGACTAGCACGCATGTGCGGAGGAACCTTTACCTTTACTTTACTATGATAGCAGTACTCCAATATTTGAGAGGCTACCCCAAAGATGAGGCGGTCAACCTATTTTCCAAGGCCCCTTCCAACTCTGTTGTTCTATTTTCCAGAAGGCAAAGCAAGAAACAATGGATGGAAACTAATCAAGGAGAAAAGCAACCTGGAACTAAGGAGAAATTTCCTGACAGTGAGGACAATCAATCAGTGGAACAACTGGCCTCCAGAAGCTCCAACACTGGAAGTTTTCAAGAAGAAACTGGACAGCCATTTGTCTGAAATGGTACAAAGCAGGGGTGTCAAACTGCCAGCCCGTGGGCCGGATGCATCATAGTGAAACCGTGCCCACCCCATTGCCAGCAATGGCAAAAAAAAAGTCACAATACGTCACGACACGTTACGTGACGTTGCGAGTTTGATCCCCCCTGGTATAAAGTCTCTTGCTTGAGCAAGGGGTTGGACTAGAAGACCTCCAAGCTCCCTTCCAATTCTGCTATTCTATGTTCTAGTGCAGACATGTCAAACACAAGGCCCGGGGGCCAGATCCGGCCCACGAAGTGGTTTCATGTGGCCCGCGAAGCCATCCTGGAAACAGTGAGGGAACGGCCCCCACTGCCTTGGCCCTGGCCCAGAAACCCTCCTTCTGCCAGAGACCCTCAGATCTGTCCCACTCCTGCCCAGGCCCCCATAGGCACCCTTGATGCGAATGATGTAGAGCTGGCCACGCCCACCCAGTAGGCCATACGCACTCTAGCCACGCCCACCCAGTAGGCCACGCCCACCCAGCCCCCTGAGGGCAACCGCAATGCTGATGCGGCCCTCAATGAAATTGAGTTTGACACCCCTGTTCTAGTGCAATGTTGAAAGTGCAGAGAAATTTCTGAGTTCAAAGTTTTATTAGTTTATAATATACGATACAATGCAAATAGCGGGAAAAATGGGGAAGGGAAAATGGAGTAGAAAAGTGAGGTAAGGGAGGGAAAAAAAAAGGCACTGACTTCCAACTTCCCTTGTTGCAATAGGGCAGGGGTCTTCAAACTTGGCCCTTTTATGATTTGTGGACTTCAACTCCCAGAATTCCTCTGCCAGTTTGCCTGGCTGAGGAATTCTGGGAGTTGAAGTTCACAAGTCATAAAAGGGCCAAGTTTGAAGACCCCTGCAATAGGGTATCGACTAACCTTTTACTTTTACAAAATAACGCAAGCTAGCCACTTTGATAACATCAAGTCTATCTAATTGGTAAAACCCACAGTCAAAATTTAATTTTTTTTCCACCTCAAGCACAAAATCGAGAAGTGTTTTCCATCTGGCAATAAAAGTATTCGTATTCTGTAATCAGTACTGTCACCTTAGACATCTCTGCTAGCTCCATCAGTTTCCGGAGCCGTTGTAGGAATTAATATAGACTTCCATTTCTGCTGTCAACATATATAACATCAAAGTTCCATATCTTTTTTTCCCCCAGGTCTTTGTCCATTAGCCCCAAGGAAAAAGTCTCTGGTTTTCTTTCTATATGTACTTTAAGAATTTTCTGTATTAACGTCTGAAAAAGGGCAGAGAAATTTCAAGAAAACAGAAAGAATGAGGAATGTATGATGAAAGACCTGTTTATGCATAAAGAGACCCATTTAAGCTTTTACTGAAAGCAAAATAATATTTTCTCTACATTCATTTCTTTCTCTTTCTTTCTTTCTATCTATCTATCAGCCACTCATATTGGCTTCAAGGGTAAGATCAGTCACACAAAATAAACGTTTGTCTCTTGCTGGATACAGTATGTGACCAGGATATTTATAAGGTTTGCTTTATTTTATATTGCAGTTATTTGTTCTGGGGTAAGAACCTCCAGAGAAACGGGGATTAACACCAGAGCAAAATAAAATAAAATAATAATAGTCAATAATCAAGGAACTAGTGACTGTTTATAAACAAGGAAGAAACCCTGGACTCATTTGCACAGATGATGTTACCTTGTCAGCAGGAGTCAAGGCTGATTTGAATGTGTTGAAGGAAACGTCTTCATCGTGGTTCAGCAAGCCGGGAATAAACAACATGGCGACTGCTTTAGAAAGAAGGTTGCAGTTTATTGAAGAGGAGAGCCAGAGAGGAAGATGGCTCTGGAAGAAAAGAGAGAGAGAGAGAGCACATGTGGGGAGTGGGTTTTTATACCCTCTGGAGCCTTTTGTTTGGAGTTGTTTCCTGTGGCATGAACTTTGACCTGAGTCTGAGTGTGCCTTTCTGGTATTCTGATGGTGGTGGGTTAATCCTATTATGTCCCAAAGGCCAATCTTGCTTTCCTGGGGCTGTGGTTGATTTTTGGTGTTGATTCTAGGGATCTAATCCCAGTTTCCTGACTCCAGTCTTTCTGACAAGATTATCACATCTGCAATTCTACAGACTTGGTTTCTGTTTGGGACAGAGAGACTTGGAGCAGGGATGGTTTCTGCTTTTAAAAGCCTTTAGGAAAATATATTTTGCCTTTTAAATATTTCCAATATTTCTTTCTCAGGGGGGCTGACTTCCCACAAATGTTGTAATAATAACAACAACAACAATGACGACAGTTGATTGATATCGCTGTACCAGGAGATGCCAGAATCGAAGAAAAAGAACTGGAAAAAATTACAAAATACCGCAACCCGGCCATTGAAACCGTGCAATTATGGATGAAACATGTAACAGTGATAACCATTGTCATCGGGGCGCTGGGAACTATGTCCAAAAACTTTGCAAAATACATCAAGAAATTGCAGCTTCCTGCAATAACTCCAGCAAAGCTACAAAACACTGCGCTACTCGGAACATCTTACATTTTAAGGAGATACCTGGTTAATACCTAGGATGCTGGCAGCAACCCGTGTCAACCATTAGTGCCGGTCAGTTTGAGTGTTCAGTTGACTGAGTTCCATGTTTTATGAATAAAAGCTTTATGATAATAATAATAGTGATGATGATGATGATGATGATATGATGATAAAATCACCATCAGTTACTTGCAAAAGGCAGCTTTTCCTGGAAAAGCTTATATTCTGCAACAATACCTTTAATATTGTAAAACAATAACATTTGCCTATCCCAAGTCCTTGGGAAATATTCAATAGATTAAAAATGCCAAATCCATCTAAACATCCGGCTGACTCTGTGACCAATCGTAATACAGGTAGTTCTCAATCTAGGCCTATAACTGAGTCCAAAATTTCTGCTGCTAAGTAAGAGAGTAGTTAAGTGAATTTTGCCCCATTTAACAACCTGTCTTGCCACCATTGTTAAGTGAACCACTGCGGTTGGTAAGTCGCTAACACGGTTGGCAAGTGAATCAGGCTACCCCATTAACTTTGCTTGTCAGAAGTGGGGGAAGAATCCAGAGAAAGAAATATTTTGGGAAATATTAAAAAGGCAGAATATATTTCCCCAAAGGAATAATGGAGAAGATCTTTAAAAAGGCAGAAACCAGCCCCAGCTCCTCTCCCCCAAGCAGAAAACTCAGCAGAGGCCAGCTTCTAGAAATACAAATTCAACAATCCTTTCCAAAAGGTTTGAGCCTTCCAGTTTAGAAACTAAAGAAATTAGGAAGACAAAGACTTCTAAAATCTACATACCCCCCATCCAAATTCTAAGGACAGGAAACATAATAGGATTAACCCACCGATACCAAAAGGGCACACTCCGACTCAGGTCAAAGACAGGAAATACAAAGCCTCAAACAGGAACAGGAAACAACCTCAAAAGCCCCAGAAGGTATAAAGACCCATCACTCCCAGCAACATGTGATCAGCTTTTCCAGAGCCACATTTATGTCTGGCTCTGCTCTTCAATTATTTGCAACCTTCTTTCTAGAGCGGTCTCCATTTCGTTTATTCCCAGCTTGGACTGGACCCTGATGAAGATCTTTCTTTCAACAGAAGATTGAAAAAAGGGATCAGGTGACCATGGGACACCGCAACCGTAATAAATATGAGTCAGTTGCCAAGCATCCCAATTTTGAGCACCTGACCATGGGGATACTGCAGCGGTTGTAAGTGTGAAAATAATAATAATAATAATAATAATAATAATAATAATAATAATAATAATAATAATAATAATAATAATAATAATAATAATAATAATAATGGAAGGTACCTTGGAGGTCATCTAGTCCAACCCCCTGCTCAGACAGGAAACCCTATACCATTTCAGACAAGTGGCTGTCCAGTCTCTTCTTAAAAACTTCCAGTGTTGGAGCATTCACCGCTTCTGGAGGCAGGTTGTTCCACCGGTTAATTGTTCTAACTGTCAGGAAGTTTCTCCTTAGTTCTAGGTTGCTTCTCTCCTTGACTAGTTTCCATCTGTTGCTTCTTGTCCTGCCTTCAGGTGCTTTGGAGAAGAGCTTGACTCCCTCTTCTTTGTGGCAGCCCCTCAGATATTGGAAGACTGCTACCATGTCACCCCTAGTCCTCCTTTTCATTAAACTAGACATACCCAATGGTCATAAGTCACTTTTTCCCATGCCGTTGTAACTTTGAATGGTCCCTAAATGAACTGTTGTAAGTCAAGGACTACAATGGTCATTGCAGCTAGTAAAACGGTTGTAAAGTGAATCTGGCTCCCCCGTTGATTTTGCTCGTCAGATAGCCCCGGGACACTGCAACCGTCATAAATACGAGTCAGATGCTAAGTGTCTGAATTCTGATCACGTGACCATGGGGATGCGGCAACCACTCTAAGTGTGAAAAACGGTCATATATCATTTTTTCCAGTGCCATTGCAACTTCTAGCAATTGTAAATCAAGGACTATCTGTATTTTATTTGGCTGAGCGTGATCAGACACACAGGGAATCTTTATTTGTTTATTTTTTTTGTATGAATTTTTCCAAAAAATATGCAAAAAACAGGATTACTTTTTCTCATCATTGCAGCGTTACAACTTCTAGAACCCGTTCTATAATAATGCGATTTAACCAAAGGAAAATTGAAACCGAGGAGAAATCATTTTGGAATGTTTATAAAGAATTCCCTTTCAGCTGCATAACACAAGTAATAAAAGATTTAGAAAATTTGATCCCGGTTGGTGAACTGAAAACATAATGAGAAATAGCTTCATTCCTCTCTTGAGTACAGATGCAGAGTTTTTGCCACCTTGAGGTACCTTTGACTGAGAGAGATTGGCTATTTTGTTGTTGTTGTTGTTGTTGTTTTTGTTGTTGTTGTTGTTGTTGCAAGAGGTGAAAATATACAATTACCCTGGGAAATGATTACAATTGTTGAAAAATGCCAGGGTAATTGCCTGTCATTCCGAAACGAGAAAAGCAGAAAAACTATGTGGCGAACCCAGAAAAGCTAAACATCTCGTCGTAACTTTGAACTGTCACTAAATGAATGGTTGTAAGTCAAGGACCATCTGTCAGATAGGATTCAGTAAGGCAATGAGAGAATTGTTTTTTTCCATACTTGGACCAGCTGTCTTCAATTTGAACTCTGTGAGAACTGCATTTGGCCCCATCTCTAGTCATCTTCCAGAAGTTTCTAGAAACGGAACTCTCTTCCAGATGGGATTGAGTTCAGATGCTTTATGAGGTGTGAGTTTGGCTACCGGGTGAGATTCAAGGTTTTGGTTATGGTCTTTAAGTCCTTACATGGCATGGGTCCGGAGTACCACGGGGACCACCTGCTGCCGGCGTCAACTTCCGTCCGCCCTGTGCGTTCCCACAGAGAGGGCCTCCTCAGGGTGCCTCCGGTCAGGGAATGTCGACTGGTGGCCCCCAGGGGGAGGGCCTTCTCTGTGGGCGCCCCGGATTTATGGAATCGTTTGCCGGTTGAGCTCCGGACGGCACCGGACCTTCGCTTCTTCCGGCGCGGTCTGAAGACCCATTTATTTGAACAAGCTGGCCTGGCCTGATGGGGGACGTTAGGGTTTTTAATGGGTTTTTATACTGTTACTGTTTTTATTTGGGCAATTGTTTAATTCTCTTTTAATTTTTGTATTTTCTATTTATATATGCCCTGTTCACCGCCCTGAGTCCTTCGGGAGAAGGGCGGTATACAAATTTAATAAAATACAAATACAAAATACAAATACTTTGGATGCTAGCTTTTCCTACTTTTTAATTTCGTTTTTTATTGTTTCTCCCAAGTTGTGAGCCACCCCAAGACTGCACACAATTGTGGTGGGCTGTGCATGTGATTGATTGATTGATTGATTTTAAATTTGATCAATCAATCAATCAATTAAATGAATAGAGGGTTGTCTAAAGTAGTTGCTGTGCTGTGGGGAAAAAAACACACGAATGGAACATTTATCCCACTCAGGTTTAATTAAAATAACTGCAACTCAGCTGTATTTCTGGTTTTTCAAAAGCTTTATGATTCATTAAAAAAAGGAAAAATATATATATAATTCTGCCACTCTAGCCTTGATTGCTTTCCTAAAATTGTCTTGCAATAGGAAAGAAGTGATTAATTCTAAAAGTGATCCTACTAAAAATGAAAAGCATATTTAAACTGTCAGCAGGCACAATTATGCTGACTTCCTTTTCTCACATGTACAAATGTATTATTTTGAAGCACAATGGATGATGATGATGATGATGATGATTATTATTATTATTATTATTATTATTATTATTATTATTATTATTATTATTATTATTATTATTATTATTATTATTATAAAAGATTGTTATCAGGATTTTATCCCTTCCTAGACACATTTGGGTGCAATAATGAAATTGTGTTTTGTTGCTGGAATATTTTTCTCTCTCTTTCTTCTCCCTCTGTCCAGTCTCATTTCAGTACCATTTATATTTCAGACAAATCTCATTCTTTTTTTCATCTTGGTGATGTTGTATCTTAATGTCTCTTCAACTCTGCTAATAAAAAATTCACTTTCTTCTTCTTTTTTTTGTTCCACGGGTAGGCAACCTCGGCTCTTTTATGACGCATGGACTTCATAGCTGACTCAGAAATTCTGGTAGTTGAAGTCCATGAGTCATAAAAGAGCCGAGATTGCCTACCCCTAGCATTTTCAGACAAATGGAGGGTCTGCTTTTATTAGGATCAACCAAGTGTTGATCCATTTGGTTGCAACAGGAATTAACTGACAGGCTTATCACCCACCTATGATGTCTTGGGCTGAGAGAGAGAGTGATTGGCCTGCTTTCATGCCTAAGGCGGGACTAGAACTCACGGTCTCCTGGTGATTGGCCCAAAGTCACCCAGCTGACTTTCATGCCAAAGGCAGGACTAGAACTCACCATCTCCTGATAATTGGCCCAAAGTCAGCCAGCTGGCTTTCATGGCTAAAGTGCAACTAGAACTCACTGTCTCCTGGTGATTGGCCCAAAGTCATCCAGCTGTCTTTCATGCCTAAGGCAGGACTAGAACTCATAGTCTCCTGGTGCTTGGCCCAAAGTCACTCAGCTGACTTTCATGCCTAAGGTGGGACTAGAACTCACTGTCTCTTGTTGATTGGCCCAAAGTCACCCAGCTGACTTTCATGCCTAAGGCGGGACTAGAACTCACTGTCTCCTGGTGATTGGCCCAAAGTCCCCCAGCTGGCTTTCATGCCTAAGGTGGGACTAGAATTCACTGTCTCCTGGTGACTGGCCCAAAGATAGTACTTTGTGGCAGGCCCTGAGATACTGGAATGCTGCTATCATATCCCCCCTCGTCTTTCTCTTCATTAAACTACACATTCCCAATTCCAGCAACTGTTCCCTATTTGTTTTAGCCTCCAGTCCCCTGATCATCTTTGTTGCTCTTCTCTGTACCCTTTCTAGAGTCTCAACATCTTTTTTACATCGTGGTGATCAAAACTGGATGCGGTATTCCAGGTGTGGCCTTACCAAGACTTTGTAAAGTGGTATTAGTACTTCACGTGATCTTGATTCTATCCCTCTGTTAATGCAGCCTAGCACTGTGTTGGCTTTTTTGGCAGCTGCAGCACACTGCTGGCTCATATCGAAGTGATTGTCCACTAGGACTCCGAGATCCCTCTGACAGTTACTACTGTTGAGCAAGGTACCATCTATACTATACCTGTGCATTTGATTTTTCCTGCCTTAATGTAGAACCTTACTTTTTTCACCATTGAATTTCATTTTGTTAGATAGCACCCAGTGTTCGAGTCCTACCTTAGGCATGGAAGTCAACTGGAGATGGTGAGTTCTAGTCCTGGCTTAGGCATGGAAGTCAACTGGCTGACTTTGGGCCAATCACCGCAAGACAGTGATTGGCCCAAAGCCAATGAAAAACCAGCTGGGTGTCTTTGGGCCAATCACCAGGAGCCTGTGAGTTCTAGTCCCAGCTCAGGCATGATAGCCAACTGGGCAGCTTTGGGCCAATCACTTGGAAACTGTGAATTCTAGTCCCACCTTAGACATAAGATCCGGCTGGATGACTTTGGGCCTATCCCTCTCTCTCTCAGTCCAACCCTATCACACAGGGTAATTATTGTGAGGAAAACAGGAGAAGCAAGGAGCATGGATATTTTCACTGCCTCGAGTCATTTATAAGAATGAAAGTAATAAAGGCAGGAATCAATCAATCACCAATCAATCTTCTGTCGTCTCTGAGCACAAGACTCGCAGCATTAATCAATCTGTTTTTTTTCCGTGAGTGACCTTTCAACCGTGCATCTGATCATTTTGCAGCTCTGGCTGTCCCTGAGAAGCCGTGTTGGTCTGTTGTGACACCGGTACTGTGAAGGAAAAGGGCTGTAAACAACAAACACTGCATTTCCCTATTATTTTAAGCAGGCGAAGCGATTCCGTGCTGTTCCTATCAGGACTCAAAGGCAGTAGGGAAACCATAAGAAGCGTCATGGGCTCTGAGCCAGCTATAAACACCAGGAAATAAATAATGATGCCGTCTCTAAAGAAAGTCATTATCAGCCAGACCTAAACGACAGAACCTACCGTGGCATGTTTGCCCGGAGCTGACTTGGTCTTCAAAAATCTGACGGCATCTGCAACAGCAGGGAAGAAAGCTGTTGCCACACTTTGGAATTTTTGTGAGAATAGGTTTGGATTAGAAGAGTTGCAAATATCTTTTTCTGTCTTACTGTTTATATTTTATGACATCAATCTATTGTGTCTGTTGTCATGCTTTGAAGATAATAGCTAGCTAGCTAGTGATGATAGATAAAAATAGAGATAGATGATAGATAGATAGATGATAGATAGATAGATAGATAGATAGATAGATAGATAGATAGATAGATAAAATAGAGAGATAGATAGAGATAGGTAGGTAGGTAGGTAGGTAGATAGAGATAGATGATATTTAGATTGATAGATAGATAAAAATAGAGATAGACAGATGAGAGATAGATGGATAGAGAGATAGAGAGATAAAAATAAAGAGATAGATGAGATAATGGATAGACAGACAGACAGATAGATAAATAGATAGATAAAAATATATAGATGAGATAGATGGATAGATAGATAGATAGATAGATAGATAGATAGATAGATAGATAGATGACAGATAGATAGATAGAAATAGATGATAGATTGAGAGATAGATAAAAATAGAGATAGACAGATAGATGAGATAGATGGATAGAGAGAGAGAGAGATAAAAATAGAGAGATAGATGAGATAATGGATAGACAGACAGACAGATAGATAGATAGATAAAAATAGAGAGAGATGATAGATGGATAAACAGACAGATAGATAGATAGATATGACAGATAGATAGAAATAGATTGATAGATTGATAGATAGATAAAAATAGAGATAGACACATAGATGAGAGATAGATGGATAGAGAGAGAGAGAGATAAAAATAAAGAGATAGATGAGATAATGGACAGACAGACAGACAGACAGATAGATAAAAATAGAGAGATAGATGAGATAGATGGATAGACAGATAGATAGATATGACAGATAGATAGATAAAAATAGATGATAGATTGATAGATAAAAATAGAGATAGACAGATAGATGAGATAGATGGATAGAGAGAGGGAGAGATAAAAATAGAGAGATAGATGAGATAATGGATAGACAGACAGATAGATAAAAATAGAGAGATAGAAGAGATAGATGGATGGATGGATAGATAGATAGATAGATAGATAGATAGATAGATATGACAGATAAAAATTGAGATAGACAGAGAGAGAGAGAGAGAGTGACAGAGATAGAGATAGATAATAGGCAGACAGACAGACATAGATTCCAGTAGAATAGAGGTAGCTCAGGGTTGAGCTGTGCAGACCTGCGCAGACCTTGGTTCTCTCTGAGTTTGGGTGTTTGCTTGCAACCGTTTTATTATCTGACTAGGTAACATCATCCGTGCAAATGACTGCAGGATTTCCCCCCCCCCTGTTTGTACACAGTAGCTGCCCTGCCGGTGTTGCTGGAGTTGTGGTTTCTCCTTGGTAGTTCCTTGATTATTGTTTCCTTCTGGATTGTTTGTCTGGTGTCAATCCCTGCTTATCTAGGCGTTGGCTGCCCTCTATCAGATGTCCACAGAGACCCAAGAATACACAAGGCAGAGGTTCATCCCATAGATCAGAAGAACACAGATCTCACCAACAAGTCAGAGAACAGAGCAGACTTCATTCTCTGATTTGTACAGCATAGCTGCTGATAGCTTTCCTCCATTTCTTTAAACTAATTAAAATAAAACATTTTGGGAAAAGCATATAGAAAGGAGCAATCAGCGAAAGGCAGGAATTTATTTTAAGTTTGATGATATAATTAACTTTTGTTCTTTAGGCTTTCCACAAGTTGATGGCAAACAAAAGCATGCAATGGCTGGTTGATTATTTCTATTCAGGCGGAACAAAGAACCTCAATTGGACTGAATGTTGCATCAAAAATGTTCTGCTGAACACACCGATTGCATGATGCACTGATTGTGCTACAAAATACATAGGACCTTATATGCAGCGTCAGAACAGCACAGGTCCCATCAGTATACCAAGATTATGATCAATTATTTTCTAACTACATTATTAGTCAGGCACCAAAGATCAGCTCCACATGGTAAATTCCAATTAAACTGATTAATATAATAATAATAATAATAATAATAATAATAATAATAATAATAATAATAATAATAATAATAATAATAATAATAATAATTTTATTTATATACCGCCCTTCTCCCGAAGGACTCAGGGCGGTGAACAGGGCAAGCATAAAAAATACAGAGATACAAAAGTTAAAAGGGATTAAATATATGCCCAACTAAAAACAATAAATACAAATATTAAAATAACAATAAACACCCCCATCCCCCATCAGGCCAGGCCGGCTTGTTCAAATAAGAATGTCTTTAGATCGCGACGGAAGGAGCGAAGGTCGGGCGCCATCCGGAGCTCTACCGGCAACCGATTCCATAGCTCCGGGGCGCCCACAGAGAATATAGGGTCCTTGATGCTCTCTCAGCTTGGTGGTTTTCTTGCAGACATTTCATTACCAAGCTACTTAACATCATCAGTTCTAATTAACCCGAACCCGAACCCTAACCCCTAATGGTGTCCCCTAACCCATAACTTCTAATCCCAATCCCAATCTCAAAACCTAACCCTAACCTTAATCCTAACCCTAACCCTAATCCCTAACTCCGTCCCCTAATCCCTAATCCTAACCCTAACCCTAACCTAACCCTAATCCCTAACCCCTAATCCATAACCATGTCCCCTAACCCCTAACCCCAAACCCTAACCCTACCCTAACCCTAACCTTAACCCTAACCCTAACTGTAACCCTAACCCTAACCCTAATCCCTAATCCCTAACCATGTTCCCTAACCCCTAGCCCCAAACCCCAAACCCTACCCCTACCCTACCCTAACCCTAACCCTAACCCTAACCCTAACCCTAACCCTCCCTAATCCCTAACCATGTCCACTAACCCCAAACCCCAAACCCTACCCTAACCCTAACCCTAACCCTAACCTTAACCCTAACTCTAACCTTAACCCCTAATCCCTAACCATGTTCCCTAACCCCAAACCCTAACCCTACCCTAACCCTAACCCTAACCCCTAACCCCTAACCCCTAATCCCAAACCCTAACCTACCCTAACCCTAACCTTAACCCTAACCCTAACGCTGTCCCTAACCCTGTCCCCTAACCCCAAGCCCTAACCCTCTCAACCCTAATCTCTAACCCGGTCCCCTAACGCCTAACTCCTAATCCCAAATCCTAACCATAACCTTATCCCTAAACATAACCCTAATCCCTAATCCCAAACCCTAACCCCAAACTCCAACTCCAACCCCAACCCCAACCCCAACCCCAACCTTAACCTTAACCTTAACCTTAACCTTAACCTTAACCTTAACCTTAACCTTAACCTTAACCTTAACCTTAACCTTAACCTTAACCTTAACCCTAACCCTAACCCTCACCCACAGTTCAATCTTGAGCTACAAATATTTCCTTATATTGAAACTAATGTATTGTCTAAGCACAGGAATCTTTTCTATTAACAGTTAGCATCTACTTGGATTTAGATAAGGGTCAACAGAATTCAAGGGAGGTTGGACGTGTGACTACGCGTAGGGCTTCTAGGCTGGTCTGTCTTTGAGCCCCATCTCAGGTTCTGCTGCTCCTTCTCCTACAAACGTATTCTGCTAGCAGTTTTTTCCTCAAGGAAATAAAGACTGGTTCATGCATCCTGGCCACGCAATCATGATGGATGTTTGGCTGGGGCAAATGAGAACTGTAGTCCAAACTTTGAGACATGTAGGTCTCTTCTAACACAATATTGTTTGCTCCGACTGGAACGGGCTCGCTAGGACTTCCATCACCTCTCAGGGGATCCCTTTAACTGGGGATTTCAACTGCATGGAAAGCATCTGCTACCATCTACATAACTTTTCTCCTTAACTTCTGGTCATAAATAAAGGATCATAAAATGGATTGAAATATTGATCTAAGGGGACATTCAGTCTTAACTGGAGACACCTGACAGATGTCAGCTGTGATCATATACTGTCTAATAAGTTAGATAACACCGAGAGTCAACAGTTCATTAAATCAGTGTGACATTTCAATTCTCTGCCGTTGGGAAGCCATCTGGCATCAGCAGGAGCGCACAAGTCAACACACCATTAGACAAGAAAAGCAGAAGGAGTAGACACAAAGCTTAAAAACACAGAAATAAATGAAAACGCCCCATCATCACCAAATACACTTATAGAAATCTGAAGAGGATAAAATTTATGCCCAACAAATGTTTGATGTATTTCCCCAAGGGTATAGAATAAAGGTCTTCACACTTGGCCCCTTTGATGACTTGTGGACTTCAACTCCCAGAATTCCTCAGCTGGAGGAATTCTGGGACTTGAAGTCCACAAGTCATCAAAGGGCCAAGTGTGAAGACCCCCGGAATAGAATATAGGAACAAAAGCAAAACTAAGGTTCTACATTTAGGCAAGAAAAACCAAATGCACAGGTAAAGTGGGCACGCGTGCCATCGCCCCAGTCCTAGGCCTTCATGCTGGGTTTTATAAAACCTTTTCGTTTTAGGCCTTTGCTGCCGTGTGCCAAAAAAAAAGGTTCAATCAATCAATCAATCAATTTCAACTTCTCATCGGGAAAAAAAAGATCTCACAAAGTTGGAATTGATTGATTGAACTTTTTAGTCCCACCCAGTCTGCCGTTCCCACCGCAGCTACGCCCACCCAATGGGCCAGGCCCACCCAATTGGCCAGGCCCACCCAATGGACCATGCTCACCTGGCACCCGACGATACATAAGTGGGTTTTCGGTTGTAGTTTGGGCACTCGGTCTCTAAAAGGTTTGCCATCACTGGTATAGGTGGTACCTTGCTCAACAGTAGCAACCGTGAGAGGGATCTTGGAGTCCTAGTGCACCATCACTTAAATAGGAGCCAGCCGTGTGCTGCAGCTGCCAAAAAAAGCCAACACAGTGCTAGGCTGCATTAACAGAGGGATAGAATCAAGATCACGTGAAGTACTAATACCACTTTACAAGGCCTTGGTAAGGCCACACCTAGAATACAGCATCCAGTTTTGGTCACCACGATGTAAAAAAGATGTCGAGACACTAGAAAGAGTGCAGAGAAGAGCAACAAAGATGATCAGGGGACTGGAGGCTAAAACATACAAGGGACAGTTGCTGGAATTAGGAATGTCTAGTTTCATGAAGAGAAGGATGAGGGGGAACATGATAGCAGAGTTCCAATATCTCAGGGGCTGCCCCAAAGAAGAGGGAGTCAAGCTCTTCTCCAAAGCACCTGAAGGCAGGACAAGAAGCAATGGATGGAAACCAATCAAGGAGAGAAGCCACCTGGAACTAAGGATGGAGCAGTAACAGATGGAGAAGTGGAGTAAGGGGGAGCAGATCAAGTAACGGCCCAGCCAACAGTGTCACCCAGTCGGTCACCTGTGGATGCTCTTTGTGAAAACAGGCTGATCTAATGAGTTGAGACCCACTTGGAGTTATTCCATCTGCCTCTTTGCTTTGCGAGCAGAGACTGAGCAATGCTGGGCTACGATAATTTGGGTATCTCATAACAATCCCTCCTGTGCACAACCAGTAATCCAAGTTAGGGAACCGATGGCTGTAATACTACGTTACGTTGCCGTGTAAACACCCACAGCCCGTTTAGTAGCCGGCAGTAGCTTTCCACGGTCTTCCAGCAGGGGTTGTCTCATTAGCTGCTGACAGGAGGTTGGCCTAGTTCCTTCTGCTAAGATGTACTTTGGACCATCTGCTGGTCCTTTATAACTGTCAATAAGGCAGCCTTGTTTATTCTGACCCGCTGAAAAATATGGGCCAGAAAGTCTGACGGGAGTCATGGAAACAGCAGCAAATACGCATGGTTGTTCCGTCGCGGGGAACGGTGTTTGCATCATCACCATCCATCACGTAGCTAATTTGCATTCTTACGTGGTTGTTTGCCCCCCACCCCCAACACACGCACACGCACACACACACACACCAGTTCTCGTGCGGGGGGAAGCACACTCACAAATGCATCAACACAATCCTTATGCGCTCCTGGGGTGGCTCCTGAATGGTATTTTGAAGAACCTACTTGAATAGAGCATTGCTCCAGATGTCTACAGAATCATCTAGGTAGATCACCTCAGCTTTGGATACAGAATAATGAGAGTTGGAAGGGACCTTGGAGGTCTTCTAGCCCAACCCCCTGCTCAGGCAGGAGACCCTATACCATTTCAGACCAATGGCTGTCCAGTCTCTTCTTGAAAACCTCCAGTGTTGGAGCATTCACCGCTTTTGGAGGCAGGTTGTTCCACTGATTAATTGTTCTCACTGTCAGGAAGTTTCTCCATCGTTCTAGCTTGGATCTCTTCTTGATAAGTTTCTATCTGTCACTTCTTGCTTGCCCTCGGGTGCTTTGGAAAATAGGTTGTCCCCTTCCTCTTTGCGACAGCCTCTGAAATATTGAGGAAGCGCTGTCATGCTTTCCTCTGCTCCTTCTTTTCATTAAAGTAGGCATACCCAATTCCTGCAACCGTTCTTCAAATGTTTCAGCCTTCAGTCCCCCGATCAACTCTGTTGCTCTTCTCTGCATTCTTTCTTGGGTCTCAACACGGATGGAAACTAACCAAGGAGAGAAGCAGCCCGGAACTAAGAAGAAATTTCCTGACAGTGAGAATATTCAATCAGTGGGACGATTTGCCTCCAGAGGTTGTGAATGCTCCAACACTGGAAGTTTTTAAGAAAAGACAACTGGACAACTATTTGTGTGAAATGATATAGGGTTTCCTGGCTGAGCAGGGGGTTGGACTACAAGACCTCCAAAGTCCCTTCCAACTCTCTACTCTACTCTACTCTACTCTACTCTACTCTACTCTACTCTACTCTACTCTACTCTACTCTACCCTGCCCTACCCTACCCTACCCTACCCTACCCTACCCTACCTTCAAAGAAAAACAAGAAAGTCCAGTGGCCTCCTGAAAAAGCATTTTTGGGGCAGTCTGGGAGATTTATTTAGTGCACACCTGGCCTAGATCACTCCTGATTGTTGACTGAAATGCTTACACAGGTTTTCCTTGTGTTGAACTGACAGAACTAGAGTGAAGGTTTTGCTTTTCCACTCAGCCCACTGTATGTTAGAAAACCTTGGCTCTAGAATAAGTGAAGCATTTAGAGGTTATGTGTTCACTGTCACCTCCTTCCTTTATCTATAGAAGCTCTGCTGTCAGCACAGAGAACTGGGACTATTTGTTAAATTCAGAAGATTTATTATTACAGCCTATACTTGTGGTGGCGAAACTATGGCATGCGTGCCACAGGTGGCACGCAGAGCCCTCTCTGTGGGCACGGGTGCCGTCGCCCCAGTCCTAGGCCTTCAGCTGGGTTTTATAAAACCTTTCTGCTTTAGGCCTCCACTGCCGTGTGCAAAAAAAAAAGGTTCAATCAATGAATCAATTTCAACTTCTTGCGGGAAAAAAAAATCTCACAAAGTTGGAAGAGATTGATAAAACTTTTTAATCCCACCCAGTCTGCCGTTACCACCGCAGCCATGCCCACCCAATGGGCCACGCCAACCGAATGGGCCATGCCCACCCAATGGACTACACCCACCTGGCACCCGACTATACGTACATAAGTGGGTTTTGGGTTGCAGTTTGGGCCCTCGGTCTCTAAAAGGTTCACCATGACTGGGCTATACCCAAGAATCTAGTCAATTAACAGCACTAAATTGGTACTAGATAAAGGCCAGTGGAATTCAAGGGAGACTGGAGTTGGGTCTCCTGTGACAACACCCAGACTCCAAACTAATGACGCATTTAACTCCCTCACCACCACCTCTGTTTGCTCTTCCCCAACATCTACTGACTTTCAGTGGCAAAGACATGTAAAAAGTCAGAAAACAGGAGGCATCTATTTTTAACTAGCAATTCCACCTCTCTACAAATCAATCAATCAATCAATCAATCAGTCAGTCAGTCAGTCAGTCAGTCAGTCAGTCAGTCAGTCAGTCAGTCAGTCTTCAGAGTCCCTATTGCAGGGGTCAGCAACCTGAAACAGTGAAAGAGCCACTCGGAACCGGTTCCCTCACAAAAGGAAAAACTGGGAGCCGCAAAAAATGTGCGCGTATGTACGCGCATGCGCAGAACAGGGTTTGACTGAAGAGTGGAGCCAAGGTGAGATATGCACCTACCCTGCATATTTGAATTGATTGGTTGAACTTTTTTAGTCCCACTTTTTCTTTTTTTTTGGACTGCACATGGCAGAGGATTGGGAGCCGCAGGAGATGGCTGAAAGAGCCGCATGCGGCTCCGGAGCCGCGGGTTGCAGACCTGTGCCCTATTGAGTCTTCTTTTTATTCATGTTGGGAATACTGTTTAAATCTGGGCAACCACATTGCTTCTGTTGTGCTTCTGACTTACGTATTGCACATTTTGCACACCCTGCAATGTCTTTCTGGAGCTGGACAGTCTTAACAAAGCGAAGAAGTATATAAATGAGTTTAACCTTTCTAGCAATTGGGTTAAAGTAGATGGCCTGAACTCAAAAACAAGACTGGAAGTGTAATCTCATGATTTATTTTTTTCCCCCCTGAGTAACCTTTCTTCAAATATCAAAGGGAAATTGTCTTTCTGCTTACAGTTTTTTCAAGGGGCTGGCTGATTCAACATCCCATCCAAAATGCAAAGCCCCTGCATTAGCAACCCACTGATCATCTGATCAGAAATGGATAGAAACTCATCGAGGAGAGAAGCAACCTAGAACTAAGGAGAAATTTCCTGACAGTGAGAACAATTAACCAGTGGAACAGCCGGCCACCAGAAGTGGTGAGTGCTCCAACGCTGGAAGTTTTTAAAGAAGAGACTGGACAGCCATTTGTCTGAAATGGTACAGGGTTTCCTGCCTGAGCGGGGGGGGGGGTGTTGGACTAGATGACCTCCAAGGTCTCTTTCTACTCTGTTACCCTGTCCTTCCCAAGGGGAGCTAAGGAAAGTTGTCCTAAGACAAGCTTTAAAGGTCGCTCACCACTTCATAAAAGCAAAAGTGAGGAGGGAAACAGGGATGGGAAGAATCAAGCTCCGTCTGTTAGCTGAGTTGTGTTAAATAACTTACCCCACGGAGCTTTTGTCGGAGATCTTGCAGGAGGGTGAGCAAATGGACTCAAAGTGTCCCTAGCTAATGGAAAGAAATATTTGATTTTTTTTCCCCTCTAAGAGGAAGAAAACATGTCTTACAATTTCTCGAGTTGTTGGCACGCTTAGAGGTAGGGTGATTTGCAGCATCTTTCTTTTCTGTTTGGTGTTTTTCTTTTCTTGTCTGCGGGAGGAAGAAAGGGAGGGAGTGGAGGAAGGAAGGAAGGTTTGAAGGAAGGAAGATAGGAAGGAAGAAAGGTAGGGAGGAAGGAAACAAAGAAGGGAGGGAGGAAGGGAGAGAGAGGGAGGGGGGAGGGAGGGATGGTGGAAGAAAGGAAGCAGAAGGAAAGAAGGGAGGGAAGTAGGAAGGTTAGGAAACAAGGAAGGAAGGAAGGAAGGGTGGGAGGGAGGGAGGGAGGGTGGGGGAGGGAGGAAGGAAGGAAGGAAAGGAAGGGTGGGAGGGAGGGAGGGAGGGGGAGGGCGGGAGGAAGAAAGGAAGGTTGGGAGGGAGGGAACATGGGGGAGGGAGGGAGGAAGGAAGGAAGGGTTGGAGGGAGGGAGGGAGGGTGGGGGAGGGAGGGAGGAAGGAAGGAAGGGTGAGAGGGAGGGAGGGGAGGGAGGAAGGAAGAAAGGTTGGGAGGGAGGGAGGGAGGGTGGGGGAGGGAGGGAGGAAGGAAGGGTTGGAGGGAGGGAGGGAGGGAGGGTGGGGGAGGGAGGGAGGAAGGAAGGAAGGGTGGTAGGGAGGGAGGGAGGGAGGGAGGGAGGAAGGAAGGGAGGGAGGAAGGAAGGAAGGTGGGGAGGGAGGGAGGGGAGGGGAGGAAGGAAGGAAGGAAGGTGGGGAGGAAGGGAGGGGAGCGGAGGGGAGGAAGGAAGGAAGGAAGGTGGTGAGGGAGGGAGGGGAGGAAGGAAGGAAGGTGGGGAGGGAGGGAGGGTGGGGAGGAAGGAAGGAAGGTTGGGAGGGAGGGAGGGAGGGAGTAAGTAAGTTTGGTTTGAATTAGTAAGAGACTGCTTGAAATAAGGAAAAAAGCCTTGAATGAGAAATTTAAAAAAAAAACATTTCAGAAAAAGGAATTGCAAATCCCTTTCATAAGAAAAATACATACAAGGCACTGAGAACTGAGCTCAGCTTGACGGACGGATGAAGCAGGCAGGAAAGGAAAAAACTCACACGTGGATTCTGAAAGGCACACCATGAGCTGCATCACAAAAACAGCTGGTGCAGAAACCAAGAATTCTTGGGCACCCAATTAAAGGCAACGTGATTTAATCTAATTTAAACTTAATGAAAGGGAAATTAATTAGCTACGGTTAATGTGACCAGCTCCTTTGCATTGCAATAATTTTCTACTGCTACCAAATTCAACATTACAATCTGTGTCGCAGAAATTAGCACTTGCACCATCCTGATGAGGGCTACACCCGGTTGTGTCGTTGTTGTAATATTGCGTGTCTGTTAAAATGAGTGGAGCTTCCCCTCACTATGGTATAAAAAAAATTACAGGTAGTGTTCAACTTACAACAGCTCATTTAGTGACTGTTTGACATTACACAACGATGCTGAAAAAAGTGACTTACGACCGTTTTTCACACTTATGACCGTTGCAGCATCCCCAGAGTCACGTGATTTACATTCGGATGCTTGGCAACTGACTCACATTTATGACGGCTGCAGTGACCCGGAGGGTCTTGCGATCCCCTTTTGTGACCTTCTGACAAGCAAAGCCAATGGGGGAAGCCAGATTCGTTTAACAACCAGGTTCCTGACTTAACACCTGCAGTGATTCGCTTAACAAATGTGGCAAGAATAGTCACAAAATGGGACAAAACTCACTTAACAACTGTCTCGCTTAGCAACAGAAATCTTGGCCTCAGTTGTGGTTGTCAGTTTCCGGACTACCTGTATTTTGATTAAAGGAATGAATTGCACAGGTTTCTTCGGGACGTTGAAGGTGTCCCTGGATTCCACTATCGCCTCAAAGCTGTGAGGAATATTTGGATCCAAATCTGAAATTGCTTCCATATCCTTTCAATCCGGATTTTTCTTCAGATTTCAATTTCTTCAGAACATGAAAACTAGAGATATGAATTGAATTTGGGCTGACAGTTTGGACTTTCCCAAACTCTTCCTACATCCTGTGTGCTATTATTAGATATAAGATTTTTATTTACGTATCATTAATAACTTTTTTAATCATTGAACTAACACACAAATACATGTACATACAAACAACAACAACAACAACAACAACAACAACAACAATAATAATAATAATAATAATAATAATAATAATAATAATAATAATAATAATAATAATAATAATAATAATAATGTTGGAAGGGACCTTGGAGATCTTCTAGTAGTCCAACCCCTGCTCCAGCAGGAAACCCTATACCATTTCAGATAGATAGATGAGAGAGAGAGGGGGGGAGGGAGAGAGAGAGGGAGGGGGAGGGAGGGAGGGAGATGATAGATACATGGATAGAGATAGATAATGGATAGATAGAGAGATATGATAGACAATAGATATAGATAGATAGATGATAGAGATAGAGATAGAGAGATAGATGATGGATAGACAGTTGATGGATAGATAGATAGATAGATTGATTTTTTTTTATTATTTTAATCCCATTTATATCCCGCCCTTCTGCGAAGACTCAGGGCAGCTTACAATTTAAGCACAAACCAATGTGGTTAGCAATAGCCTTCATTCTATGTATATGCCTGCTTATTAGGGCTTTCACACACACCCCAAGCGGCATTATTACAAAGTCAGCTTATTGCCCCCAACAATCTGGGTCCTCATTTTACCTACCTCGGAAGGATGGAAGGCTGAGACAACCTTGAGCCTGGTGGGACTCGAACCTGCACTAATTGCAGGCAGCTGGTGTTACTTAAGGAGGCATTAGCCCACTGCTCCACCAAGATAGATAGATAGATATGATAGACAATAGATATGATAGATAGATAGATAGATAGATAGATAGATAGATAGATAGATAGATAGATAGATAGATAGATAGATAGATATGATAGACAATAGAGATGATAGATAGATAGATAGATAGATAGATAGATAGATAGATAGATAGATAGATAGATAGATAGATAGATAGATAGATAGATAGATTAGATAGATAGATAGATAGATATGATAGACAATAGAGATGATAGATAGATAGATAGATAGATAGATAGATAGATAGATAGATAGATAGATAGATAGACAGACAGACAATAGATGATAGATAGATAGATAGACAGACAATAGATGATATATATATATATATATATAGATAGATAGATAGATAGATAGATAGATAGATAGATAGATAGATAGACAGACAGACAGACAGACAGACAGACAGACAGACAGACAGACAGACAGACAGACAGACAGACAGACAGACAGATGCAGGGAGGGCGGGCAACAGTCTTAGAAAGATTTATCTAACAATGCATAATCATAAAAAATTTCAACACTGCTGATGCATATAAACCCTATTTTTAACCTTATATATATTTTAAAGAAATTATACCTTGCTTGGAAATGATTCAGATTAGTAGGAGGTATGGGCTGGAAAAATAATAGTGTTTTTTTGCTTAAGAGTTATTTCTATCCCTCTTCTATCTTGCAAAGCGAAGAAAACAGCGATAAAATTTATAAATGTCGCTGGTGAAAGTCAGGTGAAAAATAATTCTATTAGACAGCTGAAGAAGAAATCCAGAATTGCTTCAATCTTAAAATGAGCACAGCAAGTAGCCTCTTAGAAACAATGTTATATTAATAGAAAGAAAGATGTTCCCCTTAAAGGCTAAACTTCATGGTTAACCTCAGGTGAAAAGTTATTTTTCTCACAAAAGGCTAAAGGAAGGCTGGCCAAAGTTAGACTGCAGAGAAAGAAAAATATGGATTCTTAGAAACCTAAGATTTCACCATACACTTTTCAGAACAATAGGAAAAATACACACTCAAGAAATGAATATATATCCAGACAAAGTATGTATAAAATTGATGAAGATTATAGACTAACCTATATTGGATAGAAAAAGGGATGCGGTGGCTCAGTGGGTTAGGATGCTGAGCTTGTCGATCAGAAGGTCGGCAGTTTGGCGGGTCGAATCCCGAGTGCCACGTAACAGAGTGAGCGTCTGTTACTCGTCCCAGCTTCTGCCAACCTAGCAGTTCGAAAGCACGTAAAAAATGCAAGTAGAAAAATAGGGACCACTACGGTGGGAAGGTAACAGCGTTCCGTGCGCCTTTGGCGTCTAGTCATGCTGGCCACATGACCACGGAGACGTCCTCGGACAAGCGCTGGCTCTTCAGCTTTGAAACGGAGATGAGCACTGGCTCCTAGAGTCGGAAACGACTAGCACGCATGTGCGGGGGAACCTTTACCTTTACCTTTTTATATTGGATAGATCACTTGGAAAAAGCTTATTTTAAGAATAACGCTTACAAAACTGCATTTCTTTTTTATTTTATTTTTTTAAAATGTATTTTCTACACTCTTCTATAAGTGCAGCGGTTCTTGTTTACTGACTGCCTTGTTTAGCAACTATTCACACTTACATCAGTGATAAAAGAAGTCCTTTAAGACCGGTGCTCACATTTATGAATTTTGCAAATGTGTAAAGCACAGAAAGCTGAATTTACAGTCGTGAGCAGAGTTCTGGTTTCACTTGGCAACTGCTTCGCCTAATGACCAAGATGCCAGTCCTAATTGTGGTCGCTAAAGAAGGACTGTTTTTGCTCAAACAAAAGTTCAATAGTCCTTGACATGACAGTTCCTTTAGTAACTGAATAAAGTGACTTATGACCGTTTTTCACACTGACGACCGTTGATGACGTGATCAAAAATCTCTTTTTTGTGTGTCTGTGTGATCAGTTTGTTGCTATTAATCACACAGAAGAGTTGGCCAAGGGTGTCCATAGGACCAAAAAAGAGTGGTGAGGATGGCTGAAAAAATCATTGGCAGTTCCCTCCCCTCCATCCAGGATGTGGCACAGAAACGTTGCTTGAGCAGGGACCACAAGATCATCTGGGACACCACACATCCTCCCCACAACCTGTTTTCCTTGTTCCCTTCTGGGAGGAGGGGGCTTCGTGGTACCTGAAGCAGAACATCCAGATTCAGCCATAGTTTCGTTCTATACAGCATTAACCTTGTGAACTCTCAAGGTTCCTCCTTCCGTTATATCAGGGGTCTTCAAACTTGGCCCTTTTATGACTTGTGGACTTCAACTGAAGTCATAAAAGGGCCAAGTTTGAAGACCCCTGCGTTATATATTCAAGATGGACAGTATTTAATATTTATTTGTTATGTATATGTAGGGGTGCGGGTCTCTACCTAAGTTGTATACAGTATGTCTAGCTGTGTGTCATGTATGTGTTTCACTTTGAGAGTGGGCAACTAAATTTCATTTTTGATATGTGCCGTTGTGCCCACAGTAAAAAAATGACAATAAAGGTTATCTTATCTTCTTATCTCATCTCGTCTTTATCTTATCTCGTCTCTATCTTATCTTATCTTATCTTATCTTATCTTATCTTATCTTATCTTATCTTATCTTATCTTATCTTATCTTATCTTATCTTATCATCTTATCTTATCTTGGTGGAGCCTTGGTGGAGCAGTGGGCTAATGCCTCCTTAATTAAGACCAGCTGCCTGCAATTAGTGCAGGTTCGCATCCCACCAGGCTCAAGGTTGACTCAGCCTTCCATCCTTCCGAGGTAGGTAAAATGAGGACCCAGATTGTTGGGGGCAATTAAGCTGACTTTGTAATAATGCCGCTTGGGGTGTGTGTGAAAGCCCTAATAAGCAGGCATATACCTAGAATGAAGGCACATTGGTTTGTGCTTAAATTGTAAGCCGCCCTGAGTCTTCGGAGAAGGGCGGGATATAAATGGGATTAAAATAAAAAATAAAAAAAAATCTTATCTTATCTTATCTATCTTATCTTATCTTATCACTGGTCATAAGTTGAGGACTACCTGGACTGTAGTTCTGCCTTAGACTCTAGGAGGCTTACAACATAATAAAAGACCAGAATCTAAGATTCCATTCCATTGCATTTCATTCCGTTCCATTCTGTTCCATTCCATTCCCATTCCCATTCCCATTTCCATTTCATTCCATTCCATTCCATTCTGTTCCGTTCTGTTCCATTCCATTCCATTCCCATTCCCATTCCCATTTCATTCCATTCCATTCTGTTCCGTTCTGTTCCATTCCATTCCCATTCCATTCCCATTTCCATTCCATTCCATTCTGTTCCATTCTGTTCCATTCCATTCCCATTCCCATTTCCATTCCATTCCATTCCATTCCATTCCATTCTGTTCCGTTCTGTTCCATTCCATTCCCATTCCATTCCCATTTCCATTCCCATTCCATTCCATTCCCATTCCCATTCCCATTCCCATTCCCATTCCCATTTCATTCCATTCCATTCCATTCCGTTCCATTCTGTTCCATTCTGTTCCATTCCATTCCATTCCTATTTCCATTCCCATTCCATTCCATTCCCATTCCCATTCCCATTCCCATTCCCATTCCCATTTCATTCCATTCCATTCCATTCCGTTCCATTCTGTTCCATTCTGTTCCATTCCATTCCATTCCCATTTCCATTCCCATTCCATTCCATTCCCATTCCCATTCCCATTCCCATTCCCATTCCCATTTCATTCCATTCCATTCCGTTCCATTCTGTTCCATTCCATTCCATTCCATTCCATTCCATTCAGTTCCGTTCTGTTCCATTCCATTCCCATTCCATTCCCATTTCCATTCCATTCCATTCCATTCCCATTCCAGTTCCCATTCCCATTCCCATTCCCATTCCCATTCCCATTCCCATTCCCATTCCCATTCCCATTCCCATTCCCATTCCTATTCCATTCCTTTCAAATAGCACCAGGGCTCATCTTTAATTGCATAAAAACAATTTCCCCACACACCTGTCTGAGATGGTGTGGGTTCTCCTGCTTGAACGGGGGGCTGGACTAGAAGACCTCCAAGGTCCCTTCCAGCTCTATTCTATTCTAAATGGGTAATGCTAAATAAAAGCAAACACCTTCAAGGCCAGAATTGTTCCAATATTGATTTATTGGACGCTTTTGGTGGGAACTATAATAAACTAAAACATTTTTAGTCTGCTCCAGTATTTCCCCCCCCCCGCCCCCATACAGGTATTTTCCTTACCAGGATGAGATTAGTTGTATTTCTCACTGAGTATACTCTGCAGCGGACGTCCCCAAACCTTTGGGCACCAGGGACCGGTTTTGTGGAGAGAGGTTTTTCCACGGACCGGAGGGTGCGTGGTTTTGTGTGCTGCCTGGATCCTGTGGATGGGGGTTTGCTTCTTTGTGTGGACCGGTTGCTGGCATGCCGCGGCTTGCTAATGGTCCACGGACCGGGGATTGGGGACCCCTGCTCTGCAGTATCACTTTGCTTTGAATTTGGGAGTACTTCAATCTTTGCAAAAGCCTCCATCACCTGGGGAAAACAAAATATGACATTCTTTTCCAGATTTGTTTTGCCTTCCATCCAAATGCTTTAACACATACTGCATCCAGTTTTGATCACCACGATGTAAAAAAGATGTCGAGACTCTAGAAAGAGTGCAGAGAAGAGCAACAAAGATGATCAGGGGACTGGAGGCTAAAACATACAAGGGACAGTTGCTGGAATTAGGAATGTCTAGTTTCATGAAGAGAAGGATGAGGGGGGACATGATATCAGCGTTCCAATATCTCAGGGGCTGCCCCAAACAAGAGGGAGTCAAGCTCTTCTCCAAAGCACCTGAAGGCAGGACAAGAAGCAACGGATGGAAACTAATCAAGGAGAGAAGCAACCTAGAACTAAGGAGAAACTTCCTGACAGTGAGAACAATTAACCAGTGGAACAACCTGCCTCCAGAATGCTCCAACACTGGAAGTTTTTAAGAAGAGATTGGACAGCCATTTGTCTGAAATGGTATAGGGTTTCCAGCCTGAGTAGGGGGTTGGACTAGATGACCTCCA
>NC_138209.1:6648582-6678582 GCF_964194415.1 Vipera berus | reverse complement strand
TCCTAGTTGGGTAATGAAACGTCTCCAAGAAAACAATCAAGTTCAGAGAGCACCAAGGACCACACAGTCCTCCTCCTCCTCCTCCTCCTCCTCCTCCTCCTCCTCCTCCTCCTCCTCCTCCTCCCCCTTCTAGCACTGATGATGTTACGTAGTTGGGTAATGAAACGTCTGCAAGAAAACCACCAAGAGCAGAGAACACCAAGGACCCCAGAGTCATCATTCTCCTCCTCCTCCACTTCCTCCTCCTCCTCCTCCTCCCCCTTCTAACAATGATGATGTTACCTAGTTGGGTAATGAAAGGTCTCCAAGAAAACAATCAAGTTCAGAGAGCATCAAGGACCTCAACAGTCCTCCTCCTCCTCCTCCTCCTCCTCCTCCTCCTCCTCCTCCTCCTCCTCCTTCTCCTCCTCCTCCTCCTCCCCCTTCTAACAATGATGATGTTACCTAGTTGGGTAATGAAAGGTCTCCAAGAAAACAATCAAGTTCAGAGAGCATCAAGGACCTCAACAGTCCTCCTCCTCCTCCTCCTCCTCCTCCTCCTCCTCCTCCTCCTCCTCTCCACAAACCCCACTTCTTTGTAGCAAGATGAAGTTTCCTAGTTGGCTAATGAAATGTCTGCAAGAAAACCACCAAGCTCAGAGAGCACCAAGGACCCCACAGTCATCTTCCTCCTCCTCCTCCTCCTCCTCCTCCTCCTCCTCCTCCTCCTCCTCCTTCTCCTCCTCCTCCTCCTCCCCCTTCTAACAATGATGATGTTACCTAGTTGGGTAATGAAAGGTCTCCAAGAAAACAATCAAGTTCAGAGAGCATCAAGGACCTCAACAGTCCTCCTCCTCCTCCTCCTCCTCCTCCTCCTCCTCCTCCTCCTCTCCACAAAACCCACTTCTTTGTAGCAAGATGATGTTTCCTAGTTGGCTAATGAAATGTCTGCAAGAAAACCACCAAGCTCAGAGAGCACCAAGGACCCCACAGTCATCTTCCTCCTCCTCCTCCTCCTCCTCCTCCTCCTCCTCCCCCTTCTAGCACTGATGATGTTACGTAGTTGGGTAATGAAACATCTGCAAGAAAACCACCAAGAGCAGAGAACACCAAGGACCCCAGAGTCGTCATCCTCCTCCTCCTCCTCTTCCTCCTCTTCCTCCTCCTCCTCCTCCTCCTCCCCCTTCTAACACTGATGACGTTACCTAGTTGGGTTAATGAAACATCTACAAGAAAACAACCAATGCCTTTTCTTTTCTTTTTCCCTTCTCCCCCTCACTTATCTTCCCCTTTGCCCTCCCCACTGTGTCCCACTATTTGCTTTTGTGTTTTTTGTGTTTTATTCTATAAATCAAATAAAAAGTTACAGCTAGCTTAGAGGATCACCAGGACAATGGTCAAGGTATCATTTCGTGTGTGAGGGAGGAAAATAACAATAAATGTCTCCGCTATTATACAAAGAAAACCACAGGGATAGATAGACAAGCTAAAGTGATGGATGATATTGAGGCAAGCGGATGAGCCGTTCAAGCTGGATGGCACTCGACGTGCTGTTCAGGAAGCGTTGAGGATCTTCTCGAGTGCCACTGGTGTTTGTGACGTGGCTAGTTTAAAGCCTTTGGGTGGCTGGTGCTGCTAGGGAGAAAGGAAAAATAAATAAATCTGAAGCTGCAAAGAACCTCGACTTTTTAAAAAACTTTTCCACAATAGTATAAACTTTGCTGTTGTTGTTGTTAGCTGCGAAGTCGTGTCCGACCCATCGCGACCCTATGGACAATGTTCCTCCAGGCCTTCCTGTCCTCTACCATCTTCTGGAGTCCATTTAAGCTCACACCTACTGCTTCAGTGACTCCATCCAGCCACCTCATTCTCTGTCGTCCCCTTCTTCTATTGCCCTCAACCTTTCCCAGCATTAGGCTCTTCTCCAGTGAGTCCTTCCTTCTCATTAGGTGGCCAAAGGATTTGAGTTTTAGCTTCAGGATCTGGCCTTCTAAAGATCAGCCAGGGTTGATCTCCTCTAGGACTGACCGGTTTGATCGCCTTGCGGTCCAAGGGACTCGCAGGAGTCTTCTCCAGCACCACAGTTCAAAGTATAAACTAGCCATTTCTATAACCACAAATCAGTCTAATCAGTAACGCCCAAAATCAAAGTATCATTTTTTTTCCATCTTAAGCATAAAATCCAGAAGTAGAAACAAAAGTACTTATATTGTGTTCTTTAATCAAAATGGTCAATTTAGCCATCTCTGCCAACCCCTGCAGCTACGCTGAAATGAACAAAGCACATCTTTACATAGGCGGAATTGGCAAAGGCCAGCAAGTTAACTAAGTAATAAAATCCCCTCTAGATATTACAAGTTCTTCATTCCAAGGACACGTTTCCCCAAACAACCCTAACCCTAAACATTGGTGCCCTCTGAGCTTGGTTGTTTTGTTGCAGATGTTTCATTACCTGACTAGGTGACGTCATCAGTGCTAGAAAGGAGTAGGGTTTGCACGGAGGAGGAGGAGGAGGAGGAGGAGGAGGAGGAGAGCTGTATGGGGTCCTTGGTGCTCTCTGAGCTTGGTTGTTTTGTTGCAGACATTTTGTTACCTGACTAGGTCATATCATCAGTGCTAGAAGGGAGTAGGGTTTGCACAGAGGAGGAGGAGGAGGAGGAGGAGGAGGAGGGAGGAGGAGGAGGAGGGAGGAGAGGAGAGCTGCATGGGGTCCTTGGTGCTCGCTGAGCTTGGTTGTTTTCATGCAGACATTTCATTACCTGACTAGGTCACATCATCAGTGCAAAAAAGGCAGTAGGGTTTGCCCTGGTCCCTCTTAGCACTGATGACGTTACCTAGTTTGGTAATGAAACGTCTGCAAGGAAACAACCAAGCTCAGAGAGCACCAAGGATCCAACAGCTTAAACCCTGAGCTACAGATATTCTTTAGGATGAGAGTACTTTTGGCACCTACTCTAAGGTTCATTCACTTATTCCTCCCAGGAGCATCACCACCCACCACCATCCCAATGAGTCAGCATAGTAGGATTGGAGGGGTTATATAAACAGAGTCCTTGAAAACTGATTAATACTGGACTTTAAAGGACAAACCTTTGGTGCCCTGCACTGCTTTGGAATTTAAGAGTATTGTTCTTACACACTTGAAACTCAAAGGAAGACGAAGCTCTTTTAATAATGCCCTCAACCTTGACTTTGTAGACTCTCAACAGTCTGTTTTGCATGCATAATGAAAGCAAGGGAGAAAGGAGAGAGAAAGAAAGAAAGAAAGAAAGAAAGAGAGAGAGAGAGAGAGAGAGAGAGAGAAAGAAGGAAGGAAGGAAGGAAGGAAGGAGAAAGGAGAGAGAGAAAGAAAGAAAGAAAGAAAGAAAGAAAGAAAGAAAGAAAGAAAGAAAGAAAGAAAGAAAGAAAGAAAGAAAGAAAGAAAGAAAGAAAGAAAGGTTGCAAATTGGGTATTGTGAATTGTGTATGAGTAGTGGTAAATGAAAAGCCGGAGGTGAGTTTCTGGAAAACATTGTGTGATATTCTGAATTAATGTGAAAGAAAGAAATATTCTGCAAGGGGATAAACAAACGCCTGAACTATTCAGAAACCAAAGAATGATTGAGAATGGTGATAGGTGAGCCGCTGCTTACAAAAGAGTTTGTATGTTTGGTTTAGGCACCTCTTTTCTTACAAGTGCACTGATGGAAATCACAGTTAATTTCTTAGTTGAAGCAATTAACAGGGAATTAACAAGGGCAATGAGTAAAAAGGTTGAAACTGCGAGCCAGAGTAAAAACATTAATCTGAAGCAAACCTGGCAAGGCAGATTCTGCAGGCAATTTAACCACATTTAGAGACTTTGAATGGGATGGTATTATCCTAATGCAGCAGAAGATTTTTACAGCGAGAATAAATTTCAATGCCCTGAAAGCCGAACTGTTAATAGGAATATAGATCAGACATGGTTGTCCTCATAAAAATGTAATGTATAAAAAGTGGGTGGTGGTTTTCCTCAGGGCCCATTTTGCATGAGGAAACCAATCTTCTAATGGAATGATGGACTTCAGAAGTGTAATGGTAATTAGATTAGAATAGAATGGAATGGAATGGAATGGAATGGAATGGAATAGAATAGAATAGAATAGAATAGAATAGAATAGAATAGAATAGAATAGAATAGAATAGAATAGAATAGAATAGAATAGAATGGAATGGAATGGAATGGAATGGAATGGAATGGAATGGAATGGAATAGAATAGAATAGAATAGAATAGAATAGAATAGAATAGAATGGAATGGAATGGAATGGAATGGAATGGAATGGAATGGAATGGAATGGAATAGAATAGAATAGAATAGAATAGAATAGAATAGAATAGAATAGAATAGAATAGAATAGAATAGAATAGAATAGAGCTGGAAGGGAACTTGGAGGTCTTCTAGTCCAGCCCCCTGCTCAAGCAGGAGAACCTACACCATCTCAGACAAGTGACTGTCCAGCCTCTTCTTAAAAAGCTCCAGTGATGGAGCGCCCACAATTTCTGGAGCCAAGCTGTTCCATTGATTAATTGCCCTTACTGTCAGGAAGTTTCTCCTTAATTCTAGTGTTGAAGGAAAAGACTTCATCATGGTTCAGTCCAAGCCGGGAATAAACAACATGGAGACTGCTTTGGAAAGAAGATTGCAGTTTATTGAAGAGGAGAGCCAGACAGAAAGATGGCTCTGGAAGAAAAGAGAGTGAGCACATGTAGGGAGTGGGTTTTTATACCCTCTGGGGCTTTTGTTTGGAGTTGTTCCTGTGGCATGAACTTTGACCTGAGTCTGAGTGTGCCCCTTTGGCATCTGTGGCTTAATTCTATTACGTCCTGTCTTAGAGTTTGGGTGGGGTATGTAGATTTTAGGTGCCTTTGTCTTCTTAATCTTCTAGCTTCAACCTTCCTGAATGGATTATCACATCTGCATTTCTACAGAGCTGGTCTCTGCTTGGAGGGAGACAGACTTGGGGCTATTAAGAAAAACTGGGCATGCTTTTCTGCCTCTTTAAGATCCTTTGAGGAAATATATTTTCCTGTCCTTTTAATATTTCCTTCTCTCTGTGTGTCTGTTTGGGGGGGCTGACTTGCCACACTAGGTTGCTTCTCTCTTTGTTCAGTTTCCAACCATTGTTTCTCGTCCTGCCCTCGGGTGCTTTGGAGAATATAACGTGACGCCCCTTGTCTTTGTGGCAGCTCCTCAAATACTGGAATATTGCTATCATGTCGCCCCTATTCCTTCTTTTCTTTAGACTAGCCAAACCCAAGTCCTAAACAGGAATGGCTGCTGAAAAATTTTTTGATTACAAAAGGGAGCGCTGCTTAAGAGGGCATAAGATTATTTTCTTTTTACATGCCTATTAATGAAGGGGAATATTTGTAGTTCAGGGTTGAGGTACAAAGAGGTTAACTCTAAGGTCCCCTTCAGACCAACAATCAAGTAGGTAATGCCCCAATCAAGAAACCTCTATGGTTAAGGAGAGTTAAAGTGCGATAGGGTTTAAAGAGTAATTATAGTAATTAGAATATTTTAGAGTAAGATTGTATGATGTAATACCCTGTATTCGGCTCTGGGAAGTCGGGTGTGTGTGTGTGTGTGTTGGGATGGGAGGGATGGGGAGAGGGGTGGGGTAGATGGGGTATATGTTTCAAAATATATTTTAAAACTTTTCAATAAAAAAAAAGAAACTGCCAAAGTGCCTTCAGTGAACAACCCAACCAAAGAATCCTTAAGACAGCGCCCCCCCCCCACACCAAGACAGGCAAGACACCAGAATATAAACCAACAGCAAACAGCATTCCTTACTGTCCCTGATGAGGATTACTTAGTTAGTGTAATAAAACTTCTGCATGTGGACAATCACTTCAATATGAGCCAGCAGTGTGCTGCAGCGGCCAAAAAAAGCCAACACAGTGCTAGGCTGCATTAACAGAGGGATAGAATCAAGATCGTGTAAAGTACTAATACCACTTTACAATGCCTTGGTAAGGCCACACCTGGAATACTGCATCCAGTTTTGGTCACCACGATGTAAGAAAGATGTCGAGACTCTAGAAAGGGAACGGAGAAGAGCAACAAAGATGATTGGGGGACTGGAGGCTAAAACATATAGGGAACGGTTGCTGGAATTGGGTATGTGTAGTTTAATGAAGAGAAGGGTGAGGGGTGACATGATAGCAGTCTTCCAATATCTCAGGGGCTGCCCCAAAGAAGAGGGAGTCAAGCTATTCTCCAAAGCACCTGAAAGCAGGACAAGAAGCAACGGATGGAAACTAGTCAAGGAGAGAAGCAACCTAGAACTAAGGAGAAACTTCCTGACAGTGAGAACAATTAACCAGTGGAACAACCTGCCTCCAGAGGTGGTGAATGCTCCAACACTGGAAGTTTTTAAGAAGAGACTGGCCAGCCACTTGTCTGAAATGGTATAGGGTTTCCTGCCTGAGCAGGGGGTTGGACTAGATGACCTCCAAGGTCCCTTCCAACCTATTATTATTATTAAGTTCAGAGTGCATCAAGGACCCCACAGTCCTCCTCCTCCTCCTCCTCCTCCTCCTCCTCCTCCTCCTCTTCCTGCTCCCACAGCCCATTCTCTTGTAGCACTGATGATGTTACCTAATTGGGTAATGAAACGTCTGCAAAGAAACAACCAAGCTCAGAGAGCACCAGGGACCCCTCATATGCATATTTCATTCATTTTGTGCACTTTCCGTAATGTTGCCTATCACAAAAGGAATAGTGTGATGGTTATGTGCATTTGTGGGTGTGGGTGTGGGGTGCATATAGCTATTTCGAGCTATTTAGCTCTGTCAGACACTTATTCTTTTTTTAAAAAATTCCATTTATATCCCGCCCTTCTCCGAAGACTCAGGGTGGCTTACAAGCTTAGCAGTAGCCTTCATTCTATGTATATGCCTGCTTATTAGGGCTTTCACACACACACCCCAAGCGGCATTATTACAAAGTCAGCTTATTGCCCCCAACAATCTGGGTCCTCATTTTACCTCCCTCGGAAGGATGGAAGGCTGAGTCAACCTTGAGCCTGGTGGGATGCAAACCTGCACTAATTGCAGGCAGCTGGTGTTACTTAAGGAGGCATTAGCCCACTGCTCCACCAAGGCTCTTTCCTTCCTGGCTGAGGAATTCTGGGAGTTGAAGTCCACGAGTCATAAAAGAGCCGAGGTCGCTGACCCCTGATCTAGGTCACGGTTGCCCCAAATGTGCTTTTCCCCCGGACTTCCTTGGTTTTTCTGTCTTTCTCCTTTAAAATGTTTGGCTTCTTATCCAAGAAGTGAAGAACTGAAGAAGCTTCTTGGATAAGAAGTGAAACATTTTCAAGGAAATCCCCCCCCCCACCACAAGAAAGTCTAGTTGCCTCTTGGAAAAGCGCCTTTGGGATAATTAAAGATTTGCAAAGTTCATGCTGCACACCCCCAATGACTGATTTTCACGAATTCCATAGGTCGCTTGTTTGTACCACTTGAGATATGACGTTATATTGTTATCAGTTTTCTTCTGAGTCAAAGACTGGTGCATAGGGTGTGGTCCAAAAAAGTCCCAGAATGGTGGAAGAAAGGAAGGAAGGAAGGAAGGAAGGAAGGAAGGAAGGAAGGAAGGAAGGAAGGAAGGAAGGAAGGGAGGGAGGGAGGAAGGGAGGAAGGAATAATAATAATAATAATGGTGATGATAATAATAATAATAATAATAATAATAATAATAATAATAATAATAATAATAACAACAACAACAACAACAACAACAACAACAACAACAATAATAATAATATAAAGTTGGAAGGGACCTTGGAGGTCATCTAGTCCTACCCCTGCTCAGGCAGGAAACCCTATACCATTTCAGGCAAATGGCTGTCCAGTCTCTTCTTAAAAACCTCCAGTGTTGGAGCATTCACCACTTCTGGAGGCAGGTTGTTCCACTGGTTAATTGTTCTCACTTTCAGGAAGTTTCTCCTTAGTTCCAGGTTGCTTCTCTCCTTGGTTAGTTTCCATCCGTTGCTTCTTGTCCTGCTTTCAGGTGCTTTGGAGAATAGCTTGACTCCCTCTTCTTTGGGGCAGCCCCTGAGATATTGGAACACGGCTATCATGTCACCCCTCACCCTTCTCTTCGTTAAACTACACATACCCAATTCCAGCAACCGTTCCCTATATGTTTTAGCCTCCAGCCCCCTAATCATCTTGGTTGCTCTTCTCTGTATCCTTTCTAGAGTCTCGACATCTTTTTTACATCGTGGTGACCAAAACTGGATGCAGTATTCCAGGTGCATGATGATGATGATGATGATGATGTTGGAAGGGACCTTGGAGGTCATCTAGTCCAACCCCCTGCTCAGGCAGGAAACCCTATACTATTTCGGACAAAATGCTGTCCAGTCTCTTCTTAAAAACTTCCAGTGTTAGAGCATTCACAGGTTCTGGAGGCAGGTTGTTCCACTGGTTAATTGTTCTGACTGTCAGGAAGTTTCTCCTTAGTTCTAGGGAAGGTTTTATTCTTGAACTCTAGTTTTCTAGTTTAATGATGAAAGGAAGATACAGGATTTAATTTCTTTGCGCTATGTCAAATGTTCGTTGTAATTAAGTTGAAACTTTAGGAAGTTATAATTGTCTCATCCCTCAAGACTCTTATTAGTCGGGTGAGTATTATCCCCGTGTGAGTGAAAAGCAATATTAATCCATTTCATCGGGCAATTACTGTCCTCAATCCAATTTCATTTATAATTTGGGCTGTCAAGATAAGTAATGATTGTCTGCCTGATATGAGATCCCCCAGGTACAGATAACGCTGAGAAGAAACGTGAGAACATGGTTTGAAAAGTGTCACTGCTTTGTTACTCACATTATTTATTCCCTGCCTTCTTCTAGACAGACATCCAGAATGGCATAATCTCCTTTTTTGTGTGTCTGTGTGGTCAGTTTGTTGCTAGCCATCATACAGAAGAGCCTGCCTAAGTATGTTCACAGGAGGCAAAGGGAAAAAATGGGGGAATAAAAGAGAAAACCTGCACGACAATTTCATCACACAAAAGCCACGATTTATTTACTTGCCTCAAATGTTGGACTCACAGCAGTTCTAGAAGAAACACAGATGGCCCTCGATTTAAAACATTTATTTAGCGAACGTTGGAAGTTTCAATGGCCCTGGAAAAAGGTAACTTATGAATGTGTTTCACACTTAGCGACCAACGCAGCATCCCCATGCTCACGTGATCAAAATTGGACATTTTTTTTTGGGGGGGGGAACCCAAAATATTTCCCAACCTTACAACAATAGCTAAAGTTTGTGAGCATGTGAGGAGAGTTAAGATGGCAACGTGCTCAGAATGAAATCAGATCCAACATGATGGCTAATTTTGAGAGCTTTTGTGAGTTCTTTTTTGCCAAATATCTTTATCGAGAACCTGAGGGTAGTTTGACTAAAGGGCAATTGTAAATCACTGCTCTCCCTTCCAAGTGCCAGTGAAAAGCACAAAATTATTCCTTCCAATGCACTGATCAAAACACTCCTGAATGTGCTGATTCCCAGTCTTTCTTTCAGAATTCTCTTTTAGAACTTCTTTCACTCAACAAAAGGATGAAAGACATCATCACAAAGACATGACAGAATATTAGAAGGACATTTCAAAAACTAGGGGAGACATGATAGCAGCGTTCCAATGTCTGAGGGGCTCCAGAAAGACGAGGGGGGGGTGTGTCAAACTATTTTCCAAAGCACCAAAAAGGCAAGACAAGAAACAACAGATGGAAACTAACCAAGGAGAGAAGAATTTAGAATAGAATAGAGCTGGAAGGGACCTTAGAGGTCTTCTAGTCCAGCCCCCTGCTCAAGCAGGAGCACCTATACCATCTCAGACAGGTCCAGTCTCTTCTTAAAAACCTCCAGTGATGGAGCGCCCATGATTTCTGGGGGTGAGCTGTTCCACTGGTTGATTGTCCTCACTGTTAGGAACTTTCTCCTTAATTCCAGGTTGCTTCTCTCTTTGATCAGTTTCCAACCATTGTTTCTTGTCCTTCCCTCTGGTGCTCTAGTGAACAACCTGCCCCCCTCTTCCTTGTGGCAACCCCTCAAGTACTGGAACACTGCTATCATGTCTCCCCTATTTCTTCTTTTCTTTAGACTAGCCAAACCCAAATCCTGCAACTGTTCTTCGTACGTTTTGGTCTCCAGGCCTTTGATCATCTTAGTTGGTCTTCTCTGAATTTTTTGACATGTCCTAACAGTGACTTTTGCTCCATTTTATGGTCTTTCTTGCCATTGTCCTGTTGAAGGAAAAGTCTTCATCATGGTTCAGTCCAAGCTGGGAATAAACAACATGGCAACTGCTTTAGAAAGAAGGTTGCAGTTTATTGAAGAAGAGAGCCAGACAGGAAGATGGCTCTGGAAGAAAAGAGAGTGAGCACATGTAGGGAGTGGGTTTTTATACCCTCTGGAGCCTTTTGTTTGGAGTTGTTCCTGTAGCATGAACTTTGACCTGAGTCTGGGCATGCCCTTTGGCATCTGTGGTTTAATCCTATTATGTCCTGTCTTAGAGTTTGGGTGGGGTATGTAGATTTTAGGTGTCTTTGTCTTCTTAATCTTCTAGCTGGGGGCCTCCAACCTTCCTGAATGGATTATTGCATCTGCATTTCTACAGAGCTGGTTTCTGTTTGGGGGGAGGGAGACTTGGGGCTATTAAGAAAAACTGGGCATGCTTTTCTGCCTCTTTAAGATCCTTGAGGAAATATAATATTCTGCCCTTTTAATATTTACTTCTCTGGGAGGGCTGACTTCCCACATTTTCCTAGGTGAAGCACTGTAGTTGCTAAGTTAGTAACCCGGCGGTTAAGTGAGTCTGCTTTCCCCATGGACGTTCCTTGTCACAAGGTTGCAAAAAGGGAATCACGTGAACACTGCAATGGTCATAAATATGAATCAGTTGCCAAGTGTTTGGATTTTGAGTGTGGGGATGCTGCAACCGTAGTAAGTGTGAAAAACGGTCATAAGTCATTTTTTTCATTGCTGTTGTAACTTTGTACGGTCACTCAGTGAACTACCTGTAAATCATGCACTCAAGGTCTGATTTGGTTGCAACACAGGCTGCTCTGGGCACTAATCTGACACCCCCTTCCAACAATTCCTCCTGGGATCTCTGCACCTTGCAGAACTTTGCTTACACTCATGTGTAAGCAGCAAGATAACAGAGCAGAATTAAGAATAGGAAAGAATAAGAATAGAATAAAGCAGAACAGAATAGAATTAAGAATAGGAAAGAATAAGAATAGAAGAGAACAGAACAGAATAGAATTAAGAATAGGAAAGAATAAAAACAGAATAGAATAGAATAGAACAGAACAGAACAGAATAGAAATAAGAATAGAATAGAATAGAATAGAATAGAATAGAATAGAATAGAATAGAATAGAATAGAATAGAATAGAATAGAGTAGAGTAGAGTAGAGTAGAGTAGAGTAGAGTAGAGTAGAGTAGAGTAGAGTAGAGCAGAGCAGAACAGAATAGAAATAAGAATAGAATAGAATAGAATAGAATAGAATAGAGTAGAGTAGAGTAGAGTAGAGTAGAGTAGAGTAGAGTAGAGTAGAGTAGAGTAGAATAGAATAGAATAGAATAGAGTAGAGTAGAGTAGAGTAGAGTAGAGCAGAGCAGAGTAGAACAGAACAGAATAGAAATAAGAATAGAATAGAATAGAATAGAATAGAATAGAATAGAATAGAATAGAATAGAATAGAATAGAATAGAATAGAATAGAATAGAATAGAATAGAATAGAATAGAATAGAATAGAATAGAATAGAATAGAATAGAATAGGAGTAGAGTAGAGTAGAGTAGAGTAGAGTAGAGTAGAGTAGAGTAGAGTAGAGTAGAACGGAACGGAACGGAACAGAATAGAATAGAATATTTACGACGGTTGCAGTATTCCGGGATCATGTGATCCCCTTTTGTGACCTTGTGACCAGCAAAGCCAATGGGGAAGGCACGTTCACTTAACAACCATGTTACTAACTGAAGAACTGCAGCCATACACTTAACTATGGCAAGGAAATTCGTAAAACGGGACAAAGCTCACTTAAGAAATGTCTTGCTTTAGCGACAGAAAGTTTGGGCTCAGTTGTGGCCAGAAGCCGAGAACCATCTGTATTACGTCCTCCAAGGATCACTAGGTTATCACTGGCTACAAAGAGGTAACACGTACCTCTACCCCTAATTATTCTCTCCTTAGCCTAGATTTTTCCAGTTGTCGTATGAAGAAAGCTGTTGGTTTGTTACACTATTGCCTCCAATTAATATGAAAAAAAAACCCTGCAAAATTGCATGGAGTAAATAGCAGAAGCCTCGTATTCAACATTAAGCAGAGCAGAGCCTCGCTATAATTAAACCCCAGTTCTCTAAAGTGATGTTTAAAGATACATCAAGTTTTACAAGACTACCCAGATGGAATCCGCTTCCCTATTATGTGGAGCTTTATTCAAGTAAATATTCTTTATGGTGGCATAAAGGAAGTCTCTGTAGTTAAATAAAAGTATATTCAGCGAGGGAAAGGCAGGATTGATTCTTTTGAAAAGCGTACAGCGTGATACATTGCTGACTTGGTGCAGATAGATCTGTTTTTTATTTCTTTGGGTATTTATTAGTTGAACTGATGTTTAGAAACGCTACTCGGAGGAAAAGCCCCAAAGAATAGCACCACCGCAAACAAAATACAGACAAGATTTACGAGCACTATAAAACGGAATACAGGGGGGTGGGGGGAGAATTAAAGTAACGTTCGTTCAGTTGTTGTTGTTGTTAGTTGCGAAGTCGTGTCCGACCCATAGCGACCCTATGGACAACGTTCCTCCAGGCCTTCCTGTCCTCTACCATCTTCTGGAGTCCCTTTAAGCTCAGGCCTACTGCTTCAGGGACTCCATCCAGCCACCTCATTCTCTGTCGTCCCCTTCTTCTCTTGCCCTCAATCTTTCCCAGCATGAGGCTCTTCTCCAGTGAGTCCTTCCTTCTCATTAGGTGGCCAAAGTATTTGAGTTTTAGCTTCAGGATCTGGCCTTCTAAAGAGCAGTCAGGGTTGATCTCCTCTAGGACTGACCGGTTTGATCGCCTTGCAGTCCAAGGGACTCGCAGGAGTCTTCTCCAGCACCATAGTTCAAAGGCCTCCATTCTTTGGCGCTCAGCCTTTCTTATGGTCCAACTTTCACTGCCATACATTGCAATTGGGAAGACCATAGCCTTGACTATACGCACTTTTGTTGGCAGGGTGATGTCTCTGCTTTTTAGTGTGCTGTCTAGATTTGCCATGGCTTTCCTTCCCAGGAGCAACGGTCTTTTTATTTCGTTCAGTGCTTCCTACTAAAGTCCCTGGCAGAAATTTGAGGCTTCCAAAGCAAAAATAAGATCAAATCAATATAGCAGTGATGTGGTTACCTAGTTTGGTAATGAGATGTCTGCAAGGAAACCACCAAGGACCGCGCAGTTCATCCCTTAGCTAGGCTGATTTTCTTCTTTCAGAGTTTTCTTCCATTTGCCGCTTGACACTGTCAGCTCTAGCCTATATCCTGTTAATGAGATAGGAGCCAGGTTCAAAGAATAAGTTTGTAGGTTAATAGGTTATTTCTCACGGACCTGTCCTGGGATTTCCTCTAAAGTTTTTTGCCTTGCAGCAGATTTTGTTCCTTTGGAGATCAAAAAATAAGCTCAATTAACGTTACTTCTTCCAATTAACTGATGGTGCAAAGCCTGCTCAGAACACGTGCAGTGAACGGGATGATGGGATAAAGGCTGAATCCACACAATCGAATTGAATGGCTGCAATCCTACCAGCTGAATTTGGACTTCCTTCCTTCCTTCCTTCCTTCCTTCCTTCCTTCCTTCCTTCCTTCCTTCCTTCCTTCCTTCCTTCCTTCCTCCCTCCCTCCCTCTTTCTTTCTTTCTTTCTTTCTTTCTTTCTTTCTTTCTTTCTTTCTTTCTTTCTTTCTTTCTTTCTTTCTTTCTTTCTTCCTTCCTTCCTTCCTTCCTTCCTTCCTTCCTTCCCTCCCTCCCTCCCTCCCTCCCTCCCTCCCTCCCTCTTTCTTTCTTTCTTTCCTCCCTCCCTCCCTTCTTTTCCTTTTTCCTTCCTTCCTTCCTCCCTCCCTCCCTCCCTTTCTTTCTTTCTTTTTTTCTTTCTTTCTTTCTTTCTTTCTTTCTTTCTTTCTTTCTTTCTTTCTTTCTTTCTTTCTTTCTTTCTTTCTTTCTCTCTCTCTCTCTCTCTCTCTCTCTCTCTCTTTCTTTCTTCCCTCCTTTTCCTTTTCTTTCCTTTTCTTCCCTCCCTCTCTCCTTTCTTTCTTTCTTTCTTTCTTTCTTTCTTTCTTTCTTTCTTTCTTTCTTTCTTTCTTTCTTTCTTTCTTTCTTTCTTTCTTTCCTCCTTTTCCTTTTCTTTCCTTTTCTTCCCTCCCTCCCTCCCTCCCTCCCATCCTCCCTCCCTCCCTCCCTCCCTCCCTCCTTTCTTTCTTTCTTTCTTTCTTTCTTTCTTTCTTTCTTTCTTTCTTTCTTTCTTTCTTTCTTTCTTTCTTTCTTTCTTTCTTTCTTTCTTTCTTTCTTTCTTTCTTGCCATTATTCATCCAAACTTTTCTTCCTCCTGATCCTTCTGCAGACAATCAGTTGATCACATCTTCTTTAGGACTTGTTCTCATTAGAACAGTTATGAAAAAGCAATCACTCTCTTTTCTTTGTTAAACTTGTATTTCTTTCAAACCTTGATTTCTTTTTTTTTGTGTGTGGTTACAATAGGGATATGTGCTGCATTGGTCCCTAGTGGGTGTCTACAAAATAATTAAAAATTCCACCTATACTTGTTAACCAGTTCATGTTGACAAGCCCCCTGGCTCATGTTGATGCATCAGTATTTATTAGCGTGTGAGTGAAATATAAATGGAAGAGGACATTGAAAATCATCCCTGTGTTCACTTAAAGTACCCATTAGTTCGACGAGCAGCTTGGTAGCAAAATAAAACAGGCAGTTTGGAGAAGGCTTTCAATTACATTTTTCAGCAGTCCCGCTAATTAAAGGTAATGGATTCAGAATGTTATAGGTTATGTTCCACAAGCAGAACACGTCCGTCTGCTTCTCAGCAGTCTGTGATAGCATAAGTTTGGGGAGCAATGAGTACTTTGTGCGAATGCCACATTGAGTGTTCAGTTCAGATGACAATCATTGTAATATTAGTTACCAAAACAATGAGAGGGTGAAAGCACGTCTAATACATTCAAACGAACACCACCCCCCTCGAGAAAAGAGAAACAGCCAATTCGGTGAAAGGCTTTGGAGTCCTGAGTGCAATTTTAAGCATCCCCTTTCCAGAAGGAAATTGACAGGTTCCAGAAACTAACAAAAACATGTTGAGACTCTTCTAAGCAGTTGCCTTTATTGCTCCTCACCTAGAGACGGAAATCTTGCCAAACGAAAGCAGACTACTTGCCTCATAAAGCATGTACTCCGGGAACTATTAGGGAGGAGCTGTCTTCAGCCTCTTTCTCACACACAAACCATCTAAGCTGTGCTGTCTCTTGTTCCTCTGGAATGTTCCCTGTCTCTCCTTTGAATGGGACCACATCCCACTCTATCTTCTATCATGGTTAGAAGAGAAAGTGCAAAGACGATCCAACGATCTCAGGACATGCCTATAGGATAGGTTGAAGGAACTTGAGATGTTCTACTTCAGGGGGTCTTCAAACTTGGCCCTTTTGTGACTTGTGGACTTCAACTCCCAGAATTCCTCAGCCAGCGTGCCTGGCTGAGGAATTCTGGGAGTTGAAGTCCACAAGTCATAGAAAGGCCAAGTTTGAAGACCCCTGGTCTACTTGAACAAGACTATGAGAAAACAGGCAATAGGGTTTAGCTACATAAAAAGGTTTCACTGGTGAGGAACTCTTACACATCTATGGAAACCAGGACCAGAAGCAATGGGTTGGAACTGTCTATATTTCATTTAAACATAAGATAGAAGCCTCCTGGCTGTAAGAACTATCCAACACTGAAGAAGCTGAACGATGGAGTCTGTGGGTTCTCCATTCCTGCAGGTTTTTGAAACGAGACTGTCATGGATGCTTTAATTTGTTTTCCTGCATAGCGTAAAGGGATGGTTTAGAAGGTGGTTCCTTTCAGCTCCACTATTCTCCGAACCTTTCCGGACGATTTCAGACTTCATTTTATTTAGTGTATGGCATCTACAGAGGTCAATCACTAATATACAACACGAATAAAACACATAATACATACAAACACAGATATACGTTTCAGTTGAACATCGATAGATAGATAGATAGATAGATAGATAGATAGATAGATAGATAGATAGATAGATAGATAGATAATGGATAGATAGTTGATAGATAGAGAGATGATGGATAGAGATAGTTGATGGATAGATAGATAGATAGATGGTGGATGGATGGATAGATAGATAGATAGGATGGATGATGGATAGATAGAGAGAGATGATGGATAGATAGAGAAATAATAGAGAGAGAGATGATGGATAGATAGATGATGGATAGATAGAGAGAGATGATGGATAGATGGATGGATGGATGGATGGATGGATAGATAGATAGGATAGATAGATGATGGATAGAGATATGATGGATAGATAGAGATGATGGATAGATGGAGAGATAGATGATGGATAGAGATAAGAGAGAGATAGATGATGGATAGAGATAGATGATGGATAGACAGCTAGCTGGATAGGATAGATAGATTTATTTATTTATTTATTTATTTTAATCCCATTTATATCCCGCCCTTCTCCGAAGACTCAGGGCGGCTTACAATTTAAGCACAAACCAATGTGCTTAGCAATAGCCTTCATTCTATGTATATGCCTGCTTATTAGGGCTTTCGGCCCCCGCCAAGCGGCATTATTACAAAGTCAGCTTATTGCCCCCAACAATCTGATGATGGATAAGAGAGATGATGGATAGATAGAGAGATAGAGAGATAATGGATAGATAGATAGATAGATAGATAGAGAGAGAGAGAGAGAGAGAGAGAGATAGATGATGGATAGATAGAGATAGATGATGGATAGATGGATGGATGGATGGATGGATGGATGGATAGATAGATAGATAGATAGATGATGGATAGATAGATGATAGATCTATCAATCAATCTATCTATCTATCTACCCCTCTATCCATCATCCAACTCTTGACTTCCAACAGCTCTGGGAGGAAGGAAATTACACTGTAATAAATCAATTTAAGAAGAGGGAAAATTGATAAAAGATGACAAGAATTTGATTTTGAATGAATGAACCTTTATTGTCAAGGTACAACCATGTATACATTGAGATTGGCTGAGCCTCCCTTCGTCTTTATTATTTTAATAAATAACTCAAAGCAGCAAACATAACTTCCTCCTCTTATTTTCCCCACAACCACCCCCCTGTGAATTGAGTTGGGCTGAGAGAGAGTAACCAGTCCAAGGCCACTCAGCTTTGTTTTCATGGCTAAGACAAGACTTGAACTCACTGTCTCTTGCTCTCAAACCCGGCGTCTTAAGCTGCTAGAGTCCAGGGGTAGGCAACGTCAGCTCTTTTATGACTCATGGACTTCAACTCCCAGAATTCCTGAGTCAGCAATAGCATAGCTGACTCAGGAATTCTTGGAGTTGAAGTCCATGAGTCATTAAAAAAAACGAGGTTGCCCACCCTTGCACTAGACCAGACATGTCAAACACAAGGCCCGGGGGCCGGATCCGGCCCGCGAAGTGGTTTCATGGAAACAGTGAGGGAACAGCCCCCACTGCCTTGGCCCTGGCCCAGAGACCCTCCTTCTGCAAGAGACCCTCAGATCTGTCCCACTCCTGCCCAGGCCCCCATAGGCACCCTTGATGCGAATGATGTAGAGCTAGCCACGCCCACCCAGTAGGCCATACGCACTCTAGCCACGCCCACCCAGTAGGCCACGCCCACCCAGGCCACACCCACCCAGTCCCTTGAGGGCAACGGCAATGCTGATGCGGCCCTCCATGAAATTGAGTCTGACACCCCTGCGCTAGACCAAACTTGTTCCAGAATCCTGGCTGGGAAATTCTGGGAGTTTGAAGTCCAGACTTTTAAAGGTTGTTAAGGTTGAAAAACAGACATAGATAGTAAAGCAGGTTAAATTCAGAGTGACATTTGATGTGGTATAAAGCGATGAATCGTATGTTCCAAAAGGAAAATAAATAAATAAATAATTTTTTAGAGAGGAATGGTTTGGACTAATTTTGGAACACAACCTTGTTCATTCAGACAGAAGGCACGTATTGTATTCAGGTTGAAAGCACTGGATCAGAACAAGTAAATTCATTTTTCTCCCCCATTCTTATTTTCTTCACCACTTATTAGCACATTTCAGGCTTCATCACTTCTTCTGCCTTGCAAATGATGTTTTATTTTAAATTAAATTTAAATTAAAACTCAGAACGTCCAAGATTGCAGTTTTAATAACAGGACCAAATGCTAGAAATTGAAATCAAATCGAGGATCAGTAACTCTTTCTTGTTGACATCTTCTAAATCCTGAGTCGTTGTTTTTTTTTCCCCCAGGAAAAGTCCATCCGAAAAGATTTGGTTCCGATTCACAATTGACTCTGAATGCTCTGTCACACAGCTAGGTTTCTCTTTTCAATAAAAACATTTTTTTAAAGGAAATCAGGTGGCTGGGTGAGATTATAATGGGCATCAAAGAAAACAACAACAACGACGACGACGATGATGATGATGCACGAATAGAACAGAACAGAACAGAATAGAATAGAGCTGGAAGGGACCTTGGAGGTCTTCTAGTCCAGCCCCCTGCTTGAGTAGGAGAACCTATACCATCTCAGACAGGTGATTTGTCCAGTCTCTTCTTAAAAACCTCCAGTGATGGAGCACCCACGATTTCTGGAGGCAAGCTGTTCCACTGGTTAATTGTCCTCACTGTCATGAAGTTTCTCCTTAATTCCAGGTTGCTTCTCTCTGGTCAGTTTCCAACCATTGTTTCTCATCCTTCCCTCTGGGGCTTTGGAGAATAATGTGACCCCCTCTTCTTTGTGGCAGCCCCTCAAATACTGAAACACTGCTATCATGTCTCCCCTATTTCTTCTTTTCTTTAGACTAGCCAAGCCCAAGTCCTGCAGCCGTTCTTCCTATGTTTTATCTCCAGGCCTTGGATCATCTTAGTTGCTCTTCTTTGAATTTTTTCCAAAGCCTCAACATCTTTTTTGTGATATGGTGACCAAGATTGGCTGCAGTATTCCAGGTGTGGTCTCTCTAGGGTTTTATAAAGCGGTACTAATACTTCGCATGATCTCGATTCTATGCCTCTGTTTATACAACCCAGGATTGTATTAGCTTTTTTGGTTGCTGCTGCACACTGCTGGCTCATAGTGAAGAGATCGTCCGCTAGGACTCCAAGGTCCCTCTCACGATTGCTGTTTTTGAACCAGGTCTCACCCAATCTTTACTTGCACCTTTGATTTTTCCTCCCTAAATGTAAAACTTTGCTTTTCTCCACATTGCAACTCATTTTGTTGGATAGGGCCCATTGTTCAAGTTTGTCAAGATCTTTTTGGATCCTGAGTTTGTCTTCTGGGGTGTTGGCTACTCCTGTCAGTTTGGTGTCATCTGCAAATTTGATGAGTTCCCCTTCAATTCCCTTATCTAAGTCATTGATGAAGATATTGAAGAGTACTGGGCCTAAGAGGGAACATTGTGGTACCTCACTGCTTACTTCTCTCCATGTGGATGTAGTGCCAATAATAATAATAATAATAATAATAATAATAATAATAATAATAATAATAATAATAATAATAATAATAATAATAATAATAATAATAAAGTTGGAAGGGACCTTGGAGGTCATCTAGTCCAACCCCCTGCTCAGGAAGGAAACCCTATACCATTTCAGGCAAATGGCTGTCCAGTCTCTTCTTAAAAACCATTAAAGAATACTCGTTGAGTATGGTTTGCCAGCCAGCTAATGATCCATGTAGTGGTGATGTTGTCTATTCCACCTTTTTCTAGCTTACCAAGGAGTAGGTTGTGGTCTACTTTATCAAGTGCCTTACTGAAATCTATACTACGTCCATAGCATTTCACTGGTCTACTAGTTTAGTCACTTTATTGAAGAATGAAATAAGATTGGTTTGGCATGATCTGTTTTTAACAAACCCGTGCTGGCTACTAGCTATGACTTTGTTTGCTTCTAGTTGTTCGCAGACCTGTTTTTTGATTATCTTTTCTAGGATCTTCCCAGGTATTGATGCTAAACTGATTGGTCTGTAGTTTTCTGGGTCTGTTCCCCCCCCCCTTTTCTTGAAGATGGGAACCACATCAGCCCTTTGGAGGTCATCTAGTCCATCCCCCTGTTCAGGCAGGAGACCCATTACCATTTCAAACAAATGGTTGCCCAATCTCCTCTTAAAAACTTCCAGTGTTGGAGCATTCACTGCTTCTGGAGGCAAGGAGTTCCACTGGTTAATTGTTCTCACTGTCAGGAAGTTTCTCCTTAGTTCTAGGTTGCTTCTCTCCTTGATCACTTTCCATCCGTTGCTTCTTGTCCTGCCTTCGGGTGCTTTGGAGAATAGGTTGATTCCCCTCCCCCACCTCTACTTTATGTGAACCCCTCAAATATTGGAACACCACTATTTGCATTCAGAACTTCTGGAGACAGGTTGTTCCACTGATTAATTGTTCTCACTGTCAGTAAATTTCTCCTTACTTCTTGCTTGTTTTGCCAGCTATACGACTATGGGCCAATCACCAGGAGATGGTGAGTTCTAGTCTCACCCTAAAAACCAGTTGGGTAACCTTGTTAACCATTCACTCACCCTCAGCCAAGCCCACCTCACAAGGATATTGTTGTGGGGAAAAACAAGAGGAAGAAAGCATATTATTTACGCCGCCACCTCGAGTTATTTACAAATATAATAAAGGCAGGATTAAAAACAAACAAACACACCTGTAGGTAAGAGGTAAGACAATCTCATCTCTGCCGGTCAAATATTGTTAATATTCAAGTGTTGATTTTGCAACTTTTTTTAAAAAAAAAGTATTGCAGGCAACCCTGAAGACAGTTGGCCTTATTTCACATTATTCTATTTTTCCTGCCGGTGGACGCTTGAGTTAATGAATCAAAATAAATAATTTTTCAGCCAAGGCATGATCGTGCAATTCTAAAATTGCAAGACAAGAGAGCTGCCAACGCATTTTAAAAATCCTGTACGACAAAATAGAAAGGTCAGTTTGCCCCCCCCCATAACTGAAATACAGCCTTATTTGTTTTTCTGGGTGATGCCCTCTTTGGATAATGTTTTTAGTAACTAAGAGTTTCTTTGATTAATGATTCAAGTATTTGGAGGAGCGAAGAAAGCTGCTTTAAATCTGTCAAGGACACTGACTTGAATCTTAGTTACTTGCAGATTCATTATAATGGGAGGACCATGCCTCCTGAATATGAAGAAGAGCATGAAAAAGATTATGCTAAGAATATTATGGGATGCCACGGAACGCCACACGCTTCATACTAAAGTTATTGAGCATGGGTGCTACCTCGGAGATGACTCAAATGAAGTCCAATAGGGAAAGAGCTGGTTCCAGACCCCAATACAGTAGTGGCCAAAATTGTGGAAACCTCTTGGGGAGAGGTGTATTTTTGAGGTTTGGTGGCTAATAACACCACTTTTTTTTTTTTTGGAGTAGTACCATAAAATTATATATCAGTGGAAAGATAATTTAATCAAGAACGTAGTGCAACAAAGTTTGTTCAATTATCTGTGCTGTGTTCTACGAAATAACCAAATAACCAGAAAAAGGAACCACAACTTGCTTAGGTTGTATATCGGGTAGCTTTCCTTCCTCTGATTGTCGCCAATGAGCACGAGTGTTTAGAGAGCCAATCGGGTTGTCATCTTGTTTTGGCAATGAGCCAATCGGATCACGGTAGGATCTGGTTATCGATGTCCTGTATTGAAGCCGAGAGGAGGACGTTTGTCAGTGTGTGATGGGATGGCTATCAAGTCGGTTGGTTTTTTTTGCGTTCTTTCATGTAATGAGCTTGTAAAACGTAATAAAATTAAAGTAACGGTGCAAAGGGTTGACCGTTCTCCCAGAAAGCGATGCAAAATAGTATTATTCACTGAACAAGGCCTCAGTTATAAAGAAATTAGAAGGAAAATGGGTGGAAACTTAACCAAAGTTAAGTGTACATTTCTACTGTACACTTTTCCTGAAAGGTTTCCACAGTTTTGGCCACTGCTGTAGGTTTCAACTGTGTATAAAGTGATTTTTCTACCTTTCTAAGCTGTCTCTCTTTGGTTTTGGATGAGGTTTCTCTCCTTAGTTGTGTACATAAATACAGAAATTTTAATCTCCCTTTCTTGTTTGGGCAGAGGTTGCCAGGCTAAAAGATCTGCCAGATCTGCCGATGTCTATGGTTAAAAAGTTATGGCTATCCTCGATCTAAAATGTTGTTTTATCTGACAAAGGAAAAATCTAAGATTGACACAGCTCAGGGAAGACCCAGATATAGCTGCAGTGAAAAGGGTTTGAGGGGTGAGGAGGAAGAGGAGGAGGAAGAAAAGATGGAGGAGGAGGAAATGTGGAAGAGGAAGAGGAGGAGGCAGAAGAGGAAGAGGAGGTGGAAGCGGAAGAGGGGGAGGAAGAAGAAGAGGAAGAAGAGGAAAAGGGTGAGGAGGAAGAGGGAGGAGGAAGAGGAAAAGGGGGAAAGGTAAAAGGGGAGGAGGCAAAAGAGGAAGAGGGAGGAGGAAGTGGAAGAGGAAGAGAGGAGGAAGATGAAGAGGAGGAGGAAGGAGGGGAGGAGGAAGAGGAAGAGGGAGGAGGAAGAGGAAGAGGGAGGAGGAAGAGGAAAAGGGGGAAAGGTAAAAGGGGAGGAGGCAAAAGAGGAAGAGGGAGGAGGAAGTGGAAGAGGAAGAGAGGAGGAAGATGAAGAGGAGGAGGAAGGAGGGGAGGAGGAAGAGGGAGGAGGAAGAGGAAGAGGGAGGAGGAAGAGGAAGAGGAAGAGAGGAGAAAGATGAACAGGAGGAGGAAGGAGGGGAGGAGGAAGAGGAAAAGTGGAAGAGGAGGCAGAAGGGGAAGAGGAAAAGGAAGCAAAAGAGGAAGAACCGAGGAGGTGGAAGAGGAAGAGAGGAGGAAGGGGAGGTAACAAGGGGAGGAGAAACAATAACGTACCTATTTTACAGGTGGAAATAAGGATGAGCCAAAGTCACAAGTTGTCTAGTTATTAGTGGGTTTGTTTTTTTTGTCCCTTCAAGATGGCTTTTTGATTCCTGGATGACGTTTCCTTGGCCAAGTTTTCCAGACATTTCGGTCCCTTGCTGTCTTCCTGGGAATGAGAGGAACGACTGGCCCAAAGTTCCTGGTGATTGGCCCAAAGTCACCCAGCTGGATGTCATACCTAAGGCAGAACTAGAACTCACAGGCTCCTGGTGGTCGGCCTCAAGTCACCCAGCTGGCTTTGAGCCTAAGGCAGGACTAGAACTCACAGCCGCCCAGGTTTCTAACCCGGTGTTTTAACCACCGCACCAAACCGACTCTACATTCTGTGGTGATTTGTGAGGCAAAAAGAAAAATAAAGTTATTTGGGGAAAAAAAAAACCACAACGGTTTTGGAGTGTTTGCGCTTCCCGCCTTTTAGTTTGGCTATATTTGTACTAGGACCAAAATAGCACAATAAAAGTACTGAGAGGGGCAGAGAAGGATATGGAATATATTTTGAAAGGCTGGAACGTTGTGTGTTAAAAGATGTGATTATCGTACATGATCGCACCCGATAATATGTGTCTTCCCCGGTCCTACCTATTTCGAAGCTGTTAATTACAAATAATTACACCTCGAATGCCAGATGTATGTTAATTTCCAGCTTACGGCTCAGCTAACATTGGAATGAGAAAACTGCCTTCTTTTCAGATAATAAGTATTGCGGTCTCTATGCTCGTTTTACTGACACAAAGTTGATGCTGCACCTTCTCCTACATTTTATATGGGCTTTTGAGATTTTGTCTTTTTTTGGTCTTTTTTTCTTGTTTAAATAACTACGTGAACAACGACAACCGAAAGATACAATAAAGCTGATTCTCATATGGGGTTGGGAAGTCCAAGCCATGGAAAGCCAGATGAACAGATTGCCCTTCTCGTTTCTATTGTGAAGGGATACAGGCAGTCCTCGACTTACGACAACTCGTTTAGTGACGGTTTGAAGTTACAACACCGCTGGGGAAAAAGCGACTGAGGGCCATTCACGTCTACGACTTTTGCAGTAGCCACAACGGTTACGTGATCGAAATTTGCACGCTTGGCAACTGATTCGCATTTATGACGGTCGCAGTGTCCCAGGGTCACGTGATTCCCCTTTTGCGACCTTCTGACAAGCAAAGTCAGTGGGGAAGCCAGATTCACGACTTAACAAGCGGCTTACTAATTTAACAAGTGCAATGATTCACTTAACAGCTGTTTCAAGAAAGGTGGTAAAAGGGGGGCAAAAACTCACTTAAGAAATGTCTTGCTTGCTTATGGAAACTTTAATTCAAGAGTTTGTCAGTCACAAAATTTTGAATATATATATATAGGTCTTGGCATATTCGGGTCTTTTCCCGTGTAAGATTGATAGTGTCTTGGCGACGTTTCGACGAGGTTCCACTCATCATCTTCAGGCTGGTGTCTTCGGCTTCGTACTCTTTACAAGCACGAAGCCGAAGACACCAGCCTGAAGATGACGAGTGGGACCTCGTCGAAACATCGCCAAGACACTATCAATCTTACATGGGAAAAGACCTGAATACGCCAAGACCTACATACCTGTACCCGTGAAAATCTACAAAAACAAATGTATATATACAGTATGTACAGTATATATATGTGTGTATACACACACACACACACACACACACACACACAGAGAGAGAGAGAGAGAGAGAGAAACCTACACACAGAGAGAGAAATACATGAGTATATTTTCCACATGATAACAAACATGCTTTTGATGCTACTCAAAGGCAATCTGCACAGCTTAATTACACATTTTGCCAGTCTGCCATTTACTAATTATTCCTTTCGCTCACTACATAATACTTTAAATAAAAGTGTAATATAGAGGCACACAACTTGATATGTTATGTGCACACACTCCAGCAGAGTTACTGTGCAAAATATACTTAACGTAGGAAATGAGATTTTTTTTCTCTCCTTGTACTGTTAGGGAGGATAGTAACTGCACCCTGACAAAAAAAATAAAATAAAAATAAAAATCAAGCTCTATTGTTTTGGGATTCCAGGAAGAATAGATTAAAATTCAATAAATTCAATAAACTTAAAATAAATAGCTATAGGCATAGGTGACAATATTACCAATGCAAATAAGAATTCACTGGCTGAGTTTGCAAAAACAGCCTTTCGCGTTTTTGGGACATACAGTGTTTCTACGTAAACAGCTAAGCCTGGTCAGTAGCAGGATTAAATGGGATTTATTTTCATTTTGAATAGCCAGCCCAGTCCTCCAAACAAACCCACAGGAAAGAGCAAACGAGCATAAGTGACTTATGACCATTTTTCACACTTACGACCTTCGTAGCATCCCCTTGGTCACACAAGCAAAATCTGGAAGTTTGGCAACTGACTGACCCATGTTTATGACGGTTGCAGTGTGCCGGGGTCACGTGATCCCCTTTTGACAAGCAAAGTCAATGGGGAAGCCGGATTCACTTTACAACGGTGTTACTAACTAAACAGCTGCAGTGATTCAGTTAGCAGCGGTGGCAAAGAAGGTCGGAAAATGCTCACTTAACAATTGCTTTGCTTAGCAACAGAAATTTTGGGCACAGTTGTGTTCATAAGTCGAGGGCTTCCTGTATTTTGCGGCTAAGGTGAGGATGAAGCCAAGAGGACCAAATGGCTTAAATGAGTTTGACCACTATAGCTGTGATGACCCAGGGCACAGCACAGAGGCAAGGCAGTCAGCTGGCAATTCAAACCACCCTTTAATTGCTCCAAATTTTCCCCAAATGCTCCCACGTTTCTGGCAAGCCTCCAAAACAAAGGAACACACACACACACACACACACACACACACACACACACACACACCTTCATCCACCTGTGGCTGCAAGTAGTTTCACATACAGTCTGATTAGGAGAGGAATTTACTCAAGGCCTCGGAGATAACAAGGAATGATACTTACATCATAAACCTAGAGTTTGTGTGAATACAAGCTTTTCCTGAGCAGTTTCAGAAGAGAAGCCAAAAAAATTTTATTTAATTTTTTTATTTTAATCCCATTTATATCCCGCCCTTCTCCGAAGACTCAGGGCGGCTTACAATTTAAGCCCAAACCAATGTGCTTAGCAATAGCCTTCATTCTATGTATATGCCTGCTTATTAGGGCTTTCACACACACCCCCAAGCGGCATTATTACAAAGTCAGCTTATTGCCCCCAACAATCTGGTTCCTCATTTTACCTACCTCAGAAGGATGGAAGGCTGAGTCAACCTTGAGCCTGGTGGGATGCGAGCCTGCACTAATTGCAGGCAGCTGGTGTTACTTAAGGAAGCATTAGCCCACTGCTCCACCAAGGCTCTATACAGTCCGAGGTCTTGGAACATCCAAGCAATGTTGTCAGTCAGTCCAATGGTCAGAGTTTCCGGGTTTCCAAGCAGAAGTCACAGAACAAGAGATCAGCAACAACACACACAAAACTCCAAGGAATCGGTGTTTGTTCCTGACAAATGCCCCTCCCCACAGCGTCTCCTTAAGTCTCAGTCTCCAGGTGTGCCTTGTGGAGAGGGGCGGGATGCTCTCCTCCCGAGTAGTTGAGCCTGCCTGCGTTGCTCCCTCCTTCTGTCCACTCTCCGTGCTCTAGGATCAGGTGGGGGTGGCCCTTGCTCATCGCCTGAACTCTGCCTCCCCTGTTCATCCTGTCCCAATCCTGAAGGGCCTGCCTCGGCCTGCTCTTCCCCACGTTCCTCTGAAGCCACAGAGACCTCTCCCTCGACCTCCGTAGGGTCCCGGTCCAGCTCATTTTCCTCCACAGATTCAGGCAGAGGCATGACAATAGCTTTCAATTTGGGCCAAGATCCTCTCTGCATTTATTCAGAGGAACGTGAGGATCATCAGCCCATAGTTTGAATTGCAAAGCAAATATATGAGGGCGGTATAATTAAATTTGGAAAGAGAGGGATGGCACAACTCAGCTTGGCCAGAGGAAAAGCTTGCCATGATCGACCCCCAGAAGGACAACTCACCACGGAACAATTCAATCGATCAAAATAATTAAAAACTTACCTTAACTTTTTAACTGCTGTCCTTCCTTCGGCATCCTTGCTTTATTGATTACATTCCACCATTACTTCAATATTAGTGTAACTCTTGTTCCGCGGCAAATTGTCCCATGGCGAATTGGCCATGTTGAGTTGGTCATTGGCTAAGTCTACTTTAATGAAAACCAGGAGTGACAGGATAGCAGTCTTCCAGTTTCTGAAGGGCTGCCATGAAGAAGGGGTGGGGGTGGGTGGGGGTCAACCTAGTCTCCAAAGCACCTGAAGGCAGGACAAGAAGCAACGGGTGGAAACCAATCAAGGAGAGAAGCAACCTGGAACTAAGGAGAAAATTCCTCGACAGTGAGAACAATGAATCAGTGAGTTCTGCTTTCTAGCCTCCTAGCGCGAGGGCCACCCATTGCTACTTAAGGTTCTTGCAGTTCACCCATGCTGTGGTCCTTCTCAGGCTGTCTTTCAGGGGCATCTTACCACGTTCTGTGATTTGGCTTGGCCCAACCTGGTTTAAAGTGGACCTCTTGGTAAAATGGTACAAGGAGGGGAGTGGATGACTCGGTGCTTCTGTTGATGCTCTTTTGCAAAGCTGAGCCAGGCTTGGGAGCCAGTGGGCCGTCTGGACCAAAGCCCGTTTCTGATGGCATGTGCCCATAATATCTCCTGCCAACCTAGGGCCATGGGTTGCTGCATCCACTTTTCGTCACCACAATGTAAAAAAAAGATGTTGAGACTCTAGAAAGAGTGCAGAGAAGAGCACCAAGGATGATCAGGGGACTGGAGGCTAAAACATATGAGGAACGGTTGCACGAATTGGGTCTGTCTAGTTTAATGAAGAGAAGGACGAGGGGTGACATGATAGCAGTGTTCCAATGTCTCAGGGGCTGCCCCAAAGAAGAGGGAGCCAAGCTATTCTCCAAAGCGCCTGAAGGCAGGACAAGAAGCAATGGATGGAAACTCATCAAGGAGAGAAGCAACCTAGAACCAAGGAGAAATTTCCTGACAATTAGAATAATTACTCAGTGGAACAGCTTGCCTTCAGAAGTTGGGGTTGATCCAACACTTGAAGTTTGTAAGCAGTGATTGGACAACTATTTTTCTGAAATGGTACAGGGTCTCCTTGGGCAGGGGGTAGGACTAGAAGACCTCCGAGGTCTCTTCCAACTCTGTTATTCTGTTAAATATGTCTAAAATTTCAGTCTTGGTTTCTGTCCGGTTTTAGAACATCACACCTTCGTTCGGCTGAAAGATGAAAGAGTTGAGGAGAAATTGCGTAGGAAGGTTTAATCATTCGGAGCATGGCTGATACATGTCTATTTTTGGAACTCAAAATCATTAAGTCACTTGCACACACACACACACACACACACACAAACACACACACACACACACATTTAGACTGTATCTTCGCCATTTCTTCCTTCAGCACTTTTTTTTCTTTTTTCTCTCTCTCTCTCTGGGCTATAGGGAATAAAGCCACTCATTTCTGTTGAAATATTCAGACTATAAAATGCTGGCGCAGGAAAAAAAAAAGCAACGGCAATTTTTCAATAAATAGCTTTACTTTTCATTAGGAGATACTTTTCAGCAAAAGTCTGGTGGAGGTTTGGGAAGAGTTTACAAATGATCAACCAGTTTCATAACCATCGGATCTCGGCTAGAGACATGCAATAAGATAGCTGGTGAGACCCACCTAGGTTTTTTCTCAGCTCCGAGTCTGTAAAAAATATAATTTCATGCCCAGCCTTTGCCTCGTGTATATGTCAACATCCATGCCTGTTCTACTCCGAGTATATTCTTTGCTTCAACAAATGACAATCAGGCAAATGTGATGTCAGATGTTTTATTTTCATTTATTGCAACCAAAGGAAATTGATAAAAGAAAATATTTGCAGCTCGGGGTTGAACTGTGGAGTGTTCCCTGAGCTTGCTGGCTTTCTTGCAGACGTTTCATCACCCTGCTAGGTAACATCATCAGTGCTAGAAGGGAGTAGGATTTGACTGACAGACAGACAGACACCAAGCGGCTTGGCCCTGCCAGTGTTAGCGGGAGTGTTCTTGGTGGGTCCTTGATTAGGCTGTTCTTTACTGTCAGCTTGTTTGTCGGCGTTGGTAGTTCCTTGATTGCGGTACTCAGGGCTTTTTTTTTTCTCATAGAACGCTCAGAACGGAGTTCCGGCACCTTTTTTGGATGGAACCTTGTAGGGTAGGCAAGGCGGGTTGTATGACATGTGTGAGTTCCGGCACCTTTTTCTTTTACAAAAAAAGCACTGGCGGTACTGTCTACTTGATTGTTGGCTTAGTGTTAAGCTTGATGTTAATCTCTGCTCATGTGGGTGTTGATTGCTTCTGCTCACTAGTAAACAACAGCCTAATCATGAAACTACCAAGAACACTCGTCAATGCTGACAGGGCCAGCCTCAGTATTTATAGATAAAATAAGAGCAAATCCTTCTTCCTTCTAGTGTTGATGATGCTACCTAGTTTGGTAATCAAATGTCTGCAAGAAAGCCGCCAAGCTCAGAGAGCACCAAGGACCCCACAGTCCTTTTCTTCTTCTTCCTCCTCCTCCTCTTCCTCCTCCTCCTCCTCTTCCTCCTCCTCCTCCTCCCCCCACGCCCCATTTTCTTCTAGCACTGATGTTGTTACCTAGTTAGGGTAATGAAACGTCTACAAGAAAGCCACCAAGCTCAGAGAGCACCAAGGACCCCACAG
>NC_138209.1:6578080-6648382 GCF_964194415.1 Vipera berus | reverse complement strand
CCTCCTCCACCTCCTTCTCCCACACCCCATTTTCTTTTAGCACTGATGATGTTACCTAGTTAGGGTAATGAAACATCTGCAAGCAAGCCGCCAAGCTCAGAGAGCACCAAGGACCCCACAGTCCTTTTCTTCTTCTTCCTCCTCCTCCTCCTCCTCCTCCTCCTCCTCCTCCTCCTCCCACACCCCATTTTCTTCTAGCACTGATGATGTTACCTAGTTAGGGTAATGAAACATCTGCAAGCAAGCCGCCAAGCTCAGAGAGCACCAAGGACCCCACAGTCCTTTTCTTCTTCTTCCTCCTCCTCCTCCTCCTCCTCCTCCTCCTCCTCCTCCTCCCACACCCCATTTTCTTCTAGCACTGATGATGTTACCTGGTTAGGGTAATGAAACATCTGCAAGCAAGCCGCCAAGCTCAGAGAGCACCAAGGACACTAACGGGAAGTAGGTGGTGACAGCGGCCTCTAAGCAACCTCTTTAACGAAGAGCACAATTGCTCTTGTGCGTACCTGGGATCTTTACACAGCCTGAGCATCTCCCTGGACTCCGTTGCGGTGACTCACAAATATCTCATAAGACTCTTTCTTAATTCTGCTTCTTGAGATATTACGGATTTAATGAAACATTTTTTATTTTATTTTTTTTGCAACCGCAGGAAGATCATCAATGCTGACTGTGTGGTTTTCACTGTTTATTCTTACACCCCCCATCTTTCTGCTGTGAGGTTTGAAGACACTATATGGGGATCTCGCAGTTCTCCAGGCCTGGCCAACCAGTCTCACAGCCGCTGCAGTTTCTATAGGGTTTCTCTATCATCTGGTGCTACTGGAGCCCAACATTTCTGTAGCTAAGCAAGACAGTTGTGAAGTGGATTTTGCCCCATTTTACCCCAGTTTTCTTGCCCCAGTTGTGAAGTTCAGTTCCAGCAGTTGTTTAAGTCACTAACACTTAACTTCACTTAAGGGTTGTTAAGTGAATCTGGCTTCCTCATTGACCTTGCTCGTCAGAAGATCTCAAAAGAGGGTTCACACGAAACCCCCTCCCCAGGACACTGCGACCGTCATAAATACGAGTCAGCTGCCAAGTGTCTGAATTTTGATCACGTGACCAGGGGGATGCTGTTAACAGTTGTGTAAACATGGGTTGTAAGTCATTTTTTGTACATGCCGTTGTAACTACGGGTCACCAAATGAGTGGTTGTTAAGTTGACTAACTATATGCTCTAGGGCGCCAAATGTGACACTGAGACACTGATTTGCGATTCGATTTGAAATGCTTCAACCATCACTCGATGAACTGTTTGTAAGGTGAGGACCACCTGTCCATTCCCTGCAACCAATTGCTCAGCTAGTGATTTCTGCTTTCCTTTTGACTCGGCAGGTGTGAGTAGCCTCCTAGCAGGAGGGCCACCCATTGCTACTTAAGGTTCTTGCAGTTCACCCATGCTGTGGTCCTTCTCGGGTTTTCTTTCACGGGCATCTTCCCACGTTCTGCGATTTGGCTTGGCCCAACCTGCTTTGAAAGGGACCTCTTTGAAAAATGGTACAAGGAGAAGAGTGGATGATTCAGTGCTTCTGTTGATGTTGTTGTTAGCTGCGAAGTCGTGTCTGCCCCATCGCGACCCTATGGACAACGTTCCTCCAGGCCTTCCTGTCCTCTACCATCTTCTGGAGTCCCTTTAAGCTCACACCTCCTGCTTCAGTGACTCCATCCAGCCGCCTCGTTCTCTGTCGTCCCCTTCTTCTCTTGCCCTCCATCTTTCCCAAAAGATAGATATCTAGATATCTAGATATGTACAGAGATAGATATGTAGATAGATAGAAACAGAGACAAAGATATAGATAGATAGATATTTTTTGTTGTTAGCTGCGAAGTCGTGTCCGACCCATCGCGACCCCATGGACAACGTTCCTCCAGGCCTTCCTGTCCTCTACCATCTTCTGGAGTCCATTTAAGCTCACGCCTACTGCTTCAGTGACTCCATCCAGCCACCTCGTTCTCTGTCGTCCCCTTCTTCTATTGCCCTCCATCTTTCCCAGCATTAGGCTCTTCTCCAGTGAGTCCTTCCTCCTCATTAGGTGGCCAAAGCATTTGAGTTTCAACTTCAGGATCTGGCCTTCTAAAGAGCAGTCAGGGTTGATCTCCTCTAGGACTGACCGGTTTGATCGCCTGGCAGTCCGAGGGACTCGCAGGAGTCTTCTGCAGCACCGTAGTTCAAAGACCTCAGTACTTTGGCGCTCAGCCTTTCTTATGGTCCAACTTTCACTGCCATACATTGCAACTGGGAAGACCATAGCCTTGACTATACGCACTTTTGTTGGCAGGGTGATGTCTCTGCTTCTGTTGATGCTCTTTTGCAAAGCTGAGCCAGGCTTGGGAGCCAGTGGGCCATCTGGACCGAAGCCCGTTTCTGATGGCATGTGCCCAGAATATCTCCAGCCAACCTAGGGCCATGGGTTGCTGCATCCACTTTTGGTCACCACGATGTAAAAAAAAGATGTTGAGACTCTAGAAAGAGTGCAGAGAAGAGCAACAAGGAAGATCAGGGGACTGGAGGCTAAAACATATAGGGAATGGTTGCTGACTTGGGTGTGTCTAGTTTAACAAAGAGAAGGATGAGGGGAGACAGGATAGCAGCCTTCCTATATCTCAGGGGATGCCCCAAAGAAGAGGGAGTCAAGCTGTTCTCCAAAGCCCCTGAAGGCAGGACAGGAAGCAACGGATGGAAACTGATCAGGGAGAGAAACAACTTAGAACTAAGGAGAAATTTCCTGATATTTTAGAACACGCTTGCCTCCAGAAGTTGTGGATGCTCCAACACTGGAAGTTTTAAGAAGAGACTGGACAGCCACTTGTCTGAAATGATACAGGGTTTCCTGCCTGAGCAGGGGGTTGGACTAGAAGACCTCCAAGGTCCCTCCCAACTCTGTTATTCTATATGAAATCTGCTAAACCTGACTTTGGTAAAGCTTCTTTCACTGTAGGCAAAGAGCGTCTCTGGATTTCTTTTTTTTTTCCCCATGGCACAGAGAAAAATGATTTCCCTTCCTTACCAGTATAACTCAATCATGGATAGTCCTCGGCTTACGACCACAGTAAGTTGAGCCCAAAATTTCTGTTGCTCAGGGTTACAGTTGTCAAGGGGCTTTTGCCCGATTTTACCACCTTTCCTGCCACAGGCGTTAAGTGAATCACTGCAGTTGCTAAGTTAGTAACACGGTCGTTAAGTGAATCTGGCTTGTCAGAAGGTCATAAAAGGAACACTGCAACTGTCATAGGTACAAGTCAGTTGCCAATTGTCTGACTCCTGATCACGTGACCATGGGGATTCTCAAACGGTTGTGTGAAAAAGAATCAAAACTCCATTTTTTCCAGTGCCCTTGTAACCTTGAAATGTCACTAAACAAAGGGTTGTAAGTCAAGGACTACCTGCACTCAACTTCCACTGAGAAAATGGTGCTAATAAATGCCCTCCAGATGTTGTTTTTTTCCTCCCCTTGTTTTAGGCTACCATTTCCAGTAACTTTAAACATTTATAATCAGTAAAGGGTTTTCAGTCCAAAATATCTGGAAGGCATGCTCTGTTTTGTGTTTTGTTGTTGTTGTTGTTTCGTGGTTTTTTTGAGAATTTCATTTCCCAAGCAACCCATTTCAGAGCTAACAATCCAGATGTCCTCTGATGGAGTTACAAATGGGAACGATTCTCTGAATCATCCTCAGCGTAACAATATCTACTAGGAACCGAAGAACTGATTAGACATAATTTCCACAGCCCCTTGGCTTTCCTATCAAATTCTAAGACTTGTAAATTACTGTTCTCTCTTGTTCCTGATGTAGGCGTCCCTGAAATGGTTGCAACTCTGATGTGACACAAGAGACCTGGATTTAAAAAAAAAAAGTTGCAACAGATACCCAAGGTAACGCTTGAGTGCACATCTATCCATCTTTTCAGACTCTGGCTAATAAGCATATATTCATGGAATGTAAATAAGGCTGCCCCAAGGCCACGAATAAGTGGATGATCAAAGCAGAAAACTCTGATAAAGCTGGTCCTTCCCTTTTCTCTCTCAATAATATACACTACGTACATGGCAGCCAATGCATTCTGTATTATTTTTTTGCAGAGATAAATTAGTCATACAACTTAGATGGACGTCAATGGCGTACGGTAAAAAAAAAAAAAAGCAACAACGTTCTGTAAAAAAAAAATGTAAACTTTGGTATCTTTTGAATGGCTTCTTTCTCCACCCCAAAGCGAAATTCAATCACATCTCCCTTGAACGAATCGTGTGTCAGTAATAATAACAATAATAAGCACCTGATATGCAACAATAGAATTTTTGTGTGTCTGTGTGTGTGAAATTAACCAGGCACTTAGCTACTGGCTTTCTCAATCGCATGCTTTCTGAACATTCAAGAAAGTCAGAGTTTGGGAAGAGACGAGGAACCCGGAGGAAGAAGAACGTACGGCTGGAAGCATCTGCAAAGTGGACCTGCACTTTTCGTTCTGGTTCAGCTGTTGGTTTTTGCACGGTGTCTTGGACCAAGCGAGGGGACCACTTACCTCTCCCACTCCCATGAGCTCCCCACTTCAAAATTAAGATTCCTAAAGTTTCATCTTCCTATAGTGGGAGATCTTAAAGGTTGCTGTCTTTCAGCTGGCTTTTCGTTTCTCCTTGGGGTTCGGGGAGAAGAAGGAACGTCAACAGAACCGGGATGATGTGCCACCACTGGCCTGGTATCAAACAAAGGTAAGGAACGGTGGCTAAGAAGAGGCCCATGATCGGCGGAGGGGTTATAGTGCAATGTAGCCGGTGCAGGAGTCTTGTTACTGGCTTGATCCCGAATTTTCCGATGAGGTGGATGAGCAGCTTGGAGCTTCCTGTAGATCAGAGGAAGAAGGGCCTGGGCGTTGTCTTCTGGCAAGGACATTCTGCCCGAAGCACTTTGTCGCTCGGAGCGAGGAGGGACTAAAGAAGTCGGGGTGACCAAAGACTTTGGAAGGACCGCAGGGCTGGCCAGGAAACCGTCTTCGGTCCCTGCTGCTTCGGTGTAGAAAAGAAGAGAGAGGTTGACGCTACGTTTGCTACAGGAGTCGCAGCATAGCTTTTTGTAGCCTGGGATGGAGCAGTATCGGGCGAGCACTTCCATCTGGCAGAAGATCGACTTGTCTCCTTGGCAAGGTTCATCTGAAAAACAAAAGCCCTTCGTGTCTTAAAGGTGGCAACCTCTTGGGGAACGTGGGATTGTGAGACAGGAGGAGGAGGAGGAGGAGCTTCCAGAGAAGCTGCAAACTATGACGAGAGTCAATCTGGACCCATTCTTACGTACAGAATGAGAGAATGTAAAGTTTAGAAGGATCATGAAGAACATATTCTAATCAAACCCACGGATGGAGTCCACTAGTAGAGTGTCACCAACAGGTGGCCCTCCAGGTCTGGTGTGGACGCCTTCAGTCAAGGAGAGTCCACCACTCCTAACTCTTCCATAGGGATAGTTAGTTTAAGCACATTTTTTTTTCATTTTGCTACTGCTCAACAAAGCAGCTGATGCACTGGAGACAAATTCTTTGGGTGTCCAATCACACTTGGCCAATAACGTTACTTCTGGAGTTAATCTAATTTCATCATTGAAACCAGGATGCAGTTACATTGGCACGTTCTCTAGCATTTTATTAAGTATTCTAATATGATTGTTTTTATTGCTTCTTTAGTATCCTATGTTTATCACTGAGTATTTTTTACTATGATTTATGATTATTGTATTTTATGATTATGTTCATGATCTATGACTTGTTGCTTGTATGTACTGTACACTGAGACCTTATGCACTGGACACAAATTCCTGACTAGGCAAATATTCTATTCTATTCTATTCTATTCTATTCTATTCTATTCTATTCTATTCTATTCTATTCTATTCTATTCTATTCTATTCTATTCTATTCTATTCTATTATTCTCTACTCTACTCTACTCTACTCTACTCTACTCTACTCTACTCTACTCTATTCTTATTCTTTCCCATATTCTATTCTATTCTATTCTATTCTATTCTATTCTATTCTATTCTATTCTATTCTATTCTATTCTATTCTATTCTATTCTATTCTATTCTATTCTATTCTATTCTATTCTATTCTATTCCATTCTATTCTATTAGATTCTATTCTACTCTACTCTACTCTACTCTATTCTTATTCTTTCCCATATTCTATTCTATTCTATTCTATTCTATTCTATTCTATTCTATTCTATTCTATTCTATTCTATTCTATTCTATTCTATTCTATTCTATTCTATTCTATTCTATTCTATGCTATTCTACTCTACTCTACTCTACTCTACTCTACTCTACTCTACTCTACTCTACTCTATTCTTATTCTTTCCCATATTCTATTCTATTCTATTCTATTCTATTCTATTCTATTCTATTCTATTCTATTCTATTCTATTCTATTCTATTCTATTCTATTCTATTCTATTCTATTCTATTCTATTCTATTCTATTCTATTCTATTCTTATTCTTTCCCATATTCCATTCCATTCCATTCCATTCCATTCCATTCCATTCCATTCCATTCCATTCTATTCTATTCTTATTCTTTCCCATATTCCATTCCATTCCATTCCATTCCATTCCATTCCATTCCATTCCATTCCATTCCATTCCATTCCATTCCATTCCATTCCATTCTATTCTATTCTATTCTATTCTATTCTATTCTATTCTATTCTATTCTATTCTATTCTATTCTATTCTATTCTATTCTATTCTATTCTATTCTATTCTATTCTATTATCAAAATCCAGGCATGTTTTTCTATCTCCCATTTCTAGAAATGGGTGGTGTACTTCAGAAAGTTCTTGCCTGTCCTGGGACACACATGTATTTTTCCTATGCATTTTTGAGATGCTCCATTATGAACATGGGTGAGGAAAAAATTACAAACAGTAACTTACTCCTCTTAGCACTCTCTTTCAGGTTTTAGCAACATTTTGAAAAGTCAAATGCTTTAGAAGTGCATCTCCAGGGAGCTACTGATTGAATAAATAAGCTTAGAGGGGATTAAGTAAATTGCCCACCTTGTTATCTGGAAGAAAAGCAATTTCTACATATTTTACTTAGAGACCTGCTCAGAGTTGAATCCTGCTTCCTACATTCCATACTGGTTGGTCTTTCTGCAAAGGCAGCTGGGACTTCTTAATTTTTTCTCTGAAAATTGCCTCGTATCCTCAACGCTCGGCTTTACTCAAAACCTCTAAGAAGGCTTTCATGGGAACTGTTGATCCTTTTACTCTAGGTTGGAAAGCATCTGGGACGTCTCTTTCTCTCCCTAACTAAATGTTTTTTTAAAAATGTTTGCTTTCAGGCTTTTAAATATCTGACGGGCTTTTTCTTAACATTTCCATCACTTGCGGTTTTATTGATTGGATTGAGTTTGTTTTTCAAAGAGCTTTATCGTTGCTTGCCCTCCTTGGCTTTTCCCCCCCCCTGTAAATCACCCTGAAAAAAAGCACTCCTGGTTGGGTCCACTGGAGACTGCGAGGCTAATTGGGAAGATGTGGCTTCAAAGCAAAGAAAATGATAAAAGCCAAACAAAACAAAACACCCCTTCTTAGCTATAGCAAGCGTGTCGAGAGAAAAAAGAAAACAGAACTTGGAATACTAGGGCTGGAAGGGATGGTGGAGGTCATCTAGTCCAACCCCCTGCTCAGACAGGAAACCCTATAACAGGGGTGTGAAACTGCCGGCCCGTGGGCCGGACGTGTCATCCGGAAACCACACCCACCCCATTGCCGGCAATGGCAAAACCGTCCCGATAGGTTGCGTAACGTCACGTGACATCGCGAGTTTGACATGTCTGCCCTATAAGCCATTTCAGACAAATGGCTGTCCAGTCTCTTCTTAAAAACCTCCAGTGTTGGAGCATTCACAGCTTCTGGAGGCAGGTGGTTCCACTGATTAATTGTTCTAACGGTCAGGAAATTCCTCCTTAGTTCCAGGTTGCTTCTCTCCTTGATGAGTTTCCATCTGTTGCTTCTTGTTCTGCCTTCAGGCACTTTGGAGAACAGCTTGACTCCCTCTTCTTTGGGGCAGCCCCTGAGATACTGGAACACGGCTATCCTGTCACTCCCCATGTCCTTCTTTTCATTAAACTAGACACACCCAATTCAACTGCTCTTCATTTGTTTTACCTTCCAGTCCCCTAATCACCTTCGTTGTTTTATTCGGTGCTTTTTCTAGAGCAGGGGTGTCAAACTGCCGGCCCACGGGCCGGATGCATCATGCCGAAACAGCGCCCATCCCATTGCCGCCAAGGGATAAAAAGTCGCGATATGTCACGACACGTCACGTGACGTTGCGAGTTTGATGCCCCTCTTCTAGAGTCTCGACATTATGATTCTTAGGGATGTAAAGAAAATCCAGGTACCCTACTAGGTTTGTTTCTTTGGATGCACCTTCTTCTTCCCATACTGGATGTTTGAAACGAAGCAGGAAAAAAATTCGATGGATTCCCAGAGTCTCCAGATGGATAAAGCTCTGCTTCCCTCTAGTGCCCAGATGTTCACAAAATTCCTAAAACTAAAAGCAAGCTATATACTTTTTCAAGGATGCTTATCTTACCGATCCGGTGCCTGACAACTTCTCGACAACTTGGACCTGATTTCTAGGAATGGTGGACCCCCTTTTCTCTGGGGCAGCCCCTGAAAAATGGCAATACCCCCTTTTCTCTGGGACAGCCCCTGAAAAATGGCAATACTTCCAACAGGTCCAACCCCCTAGTCCTCCTCTTCATTAGACGAGACGTACTCAGTTCCTGCAACTGTTCATCGTATGGTTTAGCCTCCAAGGGTCTGTGACAGTGGTCTTCAGACTTGGCCTTTTTATGACTTGTGGGACTTTAACTCCCAGAATTCCTCAGCCAGGCATGCTGGCTGAGGAATTCTGGGAGTTGAAGTCCCACAAGTCACAAAAGGGCCATGTTTGAAGACCCTGCTCTATGACTATTCGCCCTGGCCAGCTCGCCATGGACATCTCATCACAGCCAACTCATCACGGCCAAATTGTTGCAGACAACTCGCTGCAGAACAACTTGCTATACAGAGCAACCCACTGCAGGACAAGAGTCACACTAATATCAAAGAAATGGTGGGATAGAATCATCAAAGAAAGGATGCCAAAGGAGGAACAGAATGAAATGGGAATGGCAAACATTAACATGTTTTTTTATTGATTTTAAATCATTTAATACAATTGTTAAATTGTCTTGCGTTGAGTTGTCCCAGGGCAAGTTAGCCATGGCTTTGGCAAACTGTCCCATTCTGAACCTCCAATCCCCTTATCATCTTTGTTGTTCTTCTGGCTGCCCAATCTCTTATTAAAAACCTCCAGCGATGGAGCACCCACAATTCTGAGAAGCAAACTATTCCATTGGTTAATCGTTCCTATTGTCAGGTGCTGGAGAAGACTCCTGCGAGTCCCTTGGACTGCAAGGTGATCAAACTGGTCAGTCCTAGAGGAGATCAACCCTGACTGCTCTTTAGAAGGCCAGATCCTGAAGTGGAAACTCAAATCCTTTGGCCACCTAATGAGAAGGAAGGACTCACTGGAGAAGAGCCTAATGCTGGGAAAGGTTGAGGGCAAGAGAAGAAGGGGACGACAGAGAATGAGGTGGATGGATGGAGTCACTGAAGCAGTAGGAATGAGCTTAAATGGACTCCAGAAGATGGTAGAGGACAGGAAGGCCTGGAGGAACGTTGTCCATAGGGTCGCGATGGGACGGACATGACTTCGCAACTAACAACAACAAAATGTTACAAGAATCTCCTCAGACTGCTTGCCTTCTCTTGGGAATGCCCAGATTTTGTGGCAGGTCAAGCCTATGCTGCTTGTGGTTGCACAAGCACTCCAAGCTAGACCCTCTCTTGACTCTGCCTCGCAGGAGTCTTCCAGCACCATCTTGCAACACAGATGGTAGGTAATAAAGTTACAGACTTTAATTGTTTATGAGTGGCTCTGATTGCTTGCTTCTGCCTACGGGAAAACAGCTAAGCTCGGATAGCATCAAGGACCCTACCATTAATAAATTACTACCAGTACTTACCATTGCAGGGTGCAAGTTTGCAAACCCTCATGGATTCTGGCTTTTCTCCATCACATTGATCCCCAGTGCGGCATGACACCTGCCTGGATTCTGTCCCTTCACCACAGGTGACCGAGCACTACAAGAAAAATAACAAGGGGGGGGGGGAAATGATACAAACAGCTAGGTTTCTCCATATGAATGCTCAGTGATGCTAGAGATAGGTGCACTGATATATATATAGTTGTGGTTATAAGTCAAGGACTGCCTCGAGTTTTGGCAGAGTGTTGCTAACCCAGTCAATTCAATTATGATTCTGTTATAACCCAACCTGATATGTACATCTGACAAAGAGGTTCTTGCCTTCTCCATCCTTCATTCCGTACCCAACAGCTGGCTCAAAGCTTTCTCTTGTCATACCAGAAATATTTGTAGTTCTAGGCTATTGTTTACTATTAGCTGATTTATCAGAGTTGGTAGTTCCTTCATTGGGGCATTGTTTACTACTTGATTCTTGATCTAGTATCAATCTTGGTGTTCGTGAGGGTGAAGGTTCATTCTCTGAGCTTGTAGGTTGGCTTCCAAACACTTTGCTACCAGGCTGGGTAACATCTTCAGCCATGTTTAGGGGATGTCATGTCAGTGTTCTTCTGTTTATAAGGGCTTCGGGTGTATGTGTGTGTGAAGTGAGGGTCTTGTGATGGGTCAGGTGGGAGTCATCAGTGGGAGTCTTGTGATGGATCTTGTGATGGAGAGGTTACATCAGGTCAGAGTCATTGGGAGGTGAAGTGCTGGTAGTGGGGGATTGCGCGGGATGATTGAGGATCGGTGCTGTCTCTGGATGGCTGTGCGGTTGATCTGGATTCTGAGTGGTTTGTAGGCTGGTTGTTGGACAATGTGTCTGTTGATGGAATTGCTTGTGGAGGGCCAGGTTTTGATGAACTCAAGAGTGATGTTGTTAACAACTAACAGTAACCAACAGCCGAATCAAGGAACTACCAAGAACACTCGCACCAACCCTGACGGGGCAATCCACTTGTACATAAAGAGCAAATGCCTTCTAGCACTGATGATGTTACCTAGTTGGGAAATTAAACATCTGCAAAACAATAAACAACAACAACCCAACCAAGTTCAGAGAGCACCAAGGACCCCACAGTTCAACTCTGAGCTACAAATATTCATTGGGTATTGGTCTTTCGTGTAACCGTTGTATATTACCAGGAGGTGAGTGGGAATTCTGTGGGAGGTCATAGGTCAACCACCAAACAAGCTAAAAGCTTCCCTTGTCCAGTTGTAGCTGACTCTAAGGGACAGAGGTCATCTCCTTTTCTTATTTATTTATTTATTTATTTATTTATTTATTTATTTATTTGTTTTTATAAACCGCCCTTCTCCCGAGGGACTCGGGGCGGTGTACAGAATAAGGTAGGTATACAGAATGAACAATAGTGAAAAAAAAACAATAGTAAAAAACAAACTGGGACCCCAATTCGAGCTATCAGGCCAGGCCGGACTGCTGGAACAGGTAAGTTTTTAAGTCGCGCCGGAACGTGCGGAGGTCGGGGGCCATCCGGATTTCGGTTGGTAAGCTGTTCCAGAGGGCTGGCGCACCCACTGAGAATGCCCTCCCCCTGGGGGCCACCAGCCGACATTCCTTGAGCGGTGGCACCCTGAGGAGGCCCTCTCTGTGGGAGCGCACAGGACGGTGGGGTGCTGACATTGGCAGAAGGTGCTCCCGTAGGTAGTCCGAAGGAGCCAGCGTTGCCCGAAAATGCTTCCCTGGTCATGTGGCAGGCATGACTATATGCCAAGGAGTCATGGAATGCTTTTACTTTCCCATCAAAGTGGTACCTATTAATCTACTTACACTTGCATGCTTTGGAACTGAATCAGATAAAATGGAACTGGAAGGGACCTTGGAGGTCTTCTGGTTCAGCCCCCTGGTCAAGCAGGAGAACCTATACTATTTCAGATAAGTGACTGTCTAATCTCTTCTTAAAAACCTCCAGTGATGGAGCGCCCACAAAGTCTGCAGGCAAGCTTTTCCACTGGTTAATTGTTCTCATTGTTAGGAAGTTTCTCCTTAATTCCAGGTTGCTTCTGTCTTTGATCAGTTTCCAACCATTGTTTCTCGTCCTTCCCTCTGGTGCTTTGGTGAATAATGTGACCCCCTTCTTCTTTGTGGCAGCCCCTCAAATACTGGAATACTGCTATCATGCCGCCCCTATTTCTTCTTTTCTTTAGACTAGCCAAACCCAAGTCCTATAGCTGTTTTTCATATGTTTTAGTCTCCAGGCCTTGGATCATCTTAGTTGCTCTTCTCTGAACTTTTTCCAAACCCTCAACATCTTTTTTGTAGTATGGTGACCAAAATTGGTTGCATTATTCCAGGTGTGGTCTTACTGGGGTTTTATAAAGCGGTACTAATACTTTGCGTGATCTTGATTCTGTGCCTCTGTTTATACAAGCCAGGACTGTATTACCTTTTTTGGCTGCTGCTGCTGCACACTGCTGTCTCATGGTCAAGAGATTGTCCGCTAGGACTCCAAGGTCCCTCTCACCGTTACTGTTTTGGAGCCAGGTCTCACCCAATCTGTACCTCTACCTTTTGATTTTTCCTGCCTAAATGTAAAACTTTGCTCTTCTCCACATTACAATTCATTTTGTTGGATAGGGCCCGTTGTTCAAGTTTGTCAAGATCTTTTTGGATCCTGAGCTTGTCTCCTGGGGTGTTGCTTGGTGGGCAGGAGCTGAAGCAAGAAATGGGAGCTCACCCCATCCTGGAGGGTTTGGGTCTCAAACATGGGTTGTCAGCTGACAGGTTCAGCGTCTTTAACCACTGAGCTATTGCATTAACAGCCCAAATAGAAACACATTAGTTCCTTGACATAATTCAGCAGTAAGGACAGGATCCATTGTCAGGGATAGATAGGTAGGTAGTCAAGAATATTGCCTTGTCACTATCCAAGTTAAATCTACGGTCCTGCAAGAAAATAACCTTTTAAAAGGATCAGAAACTTGGGACTTTAGCTGCGGTTAGGCTCGTTTTCACAAACGAGAAGACTTTAAATGCTTACTGAAATCCACGGCCCCGTTTTCCACTGAGCAGGACATGGTGTTCTATTGCAAGCCCTGCGACCCTCAGGACGTTCTCCATTGCAGTACTTAAAATGAACGGAGCGGTTTCCACCGTCGTGGAGCAGCTGAATGCAACGTACACTTCGGATTTGATAACCAGAAGTCCCACAGGTTTTGGTGCAGTGTTCCCATTCTTCTGCTACCCAGCTGCAAAAGAGAAAAAAGGTTTTTTTTTTAATGTTGAAAAAAAAAAGGAAGCCGGTAGACATGCATAATTAAGGATCCATAAAGCGATCCTTGCGGAACAAAGAGCACGTGTCGAACATAACATCAAATGCTGCACTGACTGATCTGGCACAGGTACAATGTTCCAAAACGGACTTCTTTGTACAGATAGTCCTCAACGTACGACCACAAATGAGCCCAAGATTTAGATTGCTATGTGAGAAATTGGTTAAGTGGATTTTGGCCCCATTTCACGACTTTTCCGGTCAGGTTTGTTAAGCGAATCGCTGCCGTTGTCAAACGAAGTAACACGGTTGCTAAGTGAATTTGGCTTCCCCATTGGCTTTGCAGGTCAGAAGGTCGCAAAAGGGCATCACGTGACACCACCCCCACCCCGGGACACTGCAACGGTCATAAATACGAGTCTGTTTGCCAAGCGTCTGAATTTTGATCATGTAGCTGACTCTAAGGTAGACATGTCAAACACAAGGCCCGGGGGCCGGATCCGGCCTGCGAAGTGGTTTCATGCGGCCCGCGAAGCCATCCTGGAAACAGTGAGGGAACGGCCCCCACTGCCTTGGCCCTGGCCCAGAGACCCTCCTTCTGCCAGAGACCCTCAGATCTGCCCCACTCCTGCCCAGGCCCCCATAGGCACCCTTGATGGGAATGATGTAGAGCTGGCCACGCCCACCCAGTAGGCCATATGCACTCTAGCCACGGCCACCCAGTAGGCCACGCCCACCCTGGCCACACCCACCCGGCCCCTTGAGGGCAACCGCAATGCTGATGTGGCCCTCAATGAAATTTGAGTTTGACAACCCTGCTCTAAGGGGTGAAAAATGGTCATAAGTCACTTTTTCCCCCCAGTGCTGTCGTACCTTCGAACGGTCGCTAAATGAACTGATGTAAGTCAAGGACTACCTGTAATTCACCGCTCTGGTGTTTTATATTTTGATGCAGATGTTATATGCTGAATTTGATGCAGGAGACTGCCTTATGCTACGCCGTGCAAAATCAGTCAGTCAATCCAAGGGTATTTCAGTTGTTCCCATTTGCTAAGGATCTGTACCTTAATAAAGCAGAATACTAGAAAGAACGCGCTTGGAGTCTAAGCCAATGTTTTTTCCCCCTTGGCCTAACAGGAGGTTGACTCTAAGTGAAGATGATTCTGCATGGTATTCTCCCATAATCTACAATAGAGCAGAGCAACTTTTTTGGTTTTGTTTTTTTGTTTTTAAAATAAAGGATGTGCTTCTTTCCTCTGCACAGGAAACCTTGCACTATATGGTTACAAGGCTTTAGTAAGGCCACCCCTGGAACACGGCATCCAGTTTTGGTCAACACGATGTAAAAAAAGATGTTGAGATTCTAGAAAGAGTACAGAGAAGAGCAACAAAGATGATCAGGGGACTGGAGGCTAAAATATATAGGGAACGGTTGCTGGAATTGGGTATGTGTGGTTTAACAAAGAGAAAGGATGAGGGGTGACATGATAGCAGTCTTCCAATATCTGAAGGGCTGCCATAAAGAAGAGGGAGTCAAGCTCTTCACCAAAGCGCCTGAAGGCAGGACAAGAAGCAACGGATGGAAACTAGTCAAGGAGAGAAGCAACCTAGAACTAAGGAGAAACTTCCTGTCAGTTAGAACAATTAACCAGTGGAACAACCTGCCTCCAGAAGTGGTGAATGCTCCAACACTGGAAGTTTTTAAGAAGAGACTGGACAGCCATTCGCCTGAAATGGTATAGGGTTGGACTAGATGACCTCCAAGGTCCCTTCCAACTTATTATTATTATTATTATTATTATTATTATTATTATTATTATTATTATTATTATTATTATTATTTAGATGAGGCTGGAATCTCATTTTATGACCAGTGCTCAGACTTCTAGGTTGGAAGCTATTTTATTTTATTTTATTATTTTATTTTATTTTATTTTATTTTATTTTATTTTATTTTATTTTATTTTATTTATTTTATTTTATTTTATTTTATTTTATTTTATTATTTATTTTATTTATTTTATTTTATTTTATTTTATTTTATTATTTTTTTATTTTTTTATTTTTTTTATTATTTATTTTATTATTTTACTTTACTTTATTATTTTATTTTTTTATCAGATTTTTATTCCACCTTTATTACTTTATACGTAACTCACATTGGTGAACATTCCTAGTATCCCTTCCTCCTCCTATTTTTCCCACAACAACAACCCTGTGAGGTGGGTTGGGCTAAGAGAGTAACTGGCCCAAAGTCACCCAGCCTGCTTTCGTGCCTAAGGCGGGACTAGAATTCACAGTCTCCTAGTTGATTGGCTCAAAGTCACCCAGCCGGCTTTTATGCTTAAGGCGGGACTAGAACTCAATGTCTTGTGATGATTGACCCAAAGTCACCCAGCCCGCATTCATGCCTAAGGGGGGACTAGAACTTACGGTCTCCTGATGATTGGCCCAAAGTTACCCAATGAACATGTATGCCTAAGGTGGGACTAGAACTCACAGTCTCCAGGTACCTAGGCCAGTACCTTAACCACGACCCCCAAACTGGCTCTCCTTTGTCCACATGTATATAAGCAAGACTGCAAATGAGTGAATCTACATTTTGCTTCCTGAAGGAGAGATGCTAAGCTCTGCAAAGATGAAGTTCCTTTGTTAAACCCGAGTTGCCGGGATGGATAGATTATGGAAAAGGACCAGGTATACTTACAACGGCTGGGTGCATTCCTGGAGATTGCACATCCTACGAATCGGTTTAGGCTTTTTACTGGCGTCACAGAAGCCGCGCTGCACCATTTTGTTGTCGCTTTTCCTGCGGCACCCGTACTTGGTGAATTGGAAACCTGGAGGAAGAGCAGGGGAGAACAGGTAACACCTACGTTAGATGAAAAATAATCTAGCTAAAAATAATGGAAATGTTTCATCTTCACAATTCATCCAAGACTGGGAACAAAAACACAGCCGTTGTCTGGTGAGAAAGACCAAGGCCACATGTTAAACTTCAACCAAACTCATGCCTATTCGCAGGAATCTAGTCAGCTAATAGTTACCACTAGTTTGGCGCTAGATATGAGTTCATGGAATTCAAGAGTTAGGATTGATCTCAATTCATTTGTGGCTACGTAGAGACTCTGTGCTGATTCCTCTTTTGACTCCACCACCAGACCCTGCCTCTTCTTCTCCTACAATCGTGCAGCTCCAGCATCTGCATACATTTGCAAGCTGTAAAAGCATGGATCGAAGTGGCCTTCTGGTTGCAATCCAATGGCAAAGCATGGTTTACATGTGGGAAGCAAGGCCAGAAAGTCCTGGTTTGGGAGTGGGGGTGGGGGTGGGGGTGGGAGGATGGCCACAAAATAGAAGCACCAAGTTTGTTTTCTGCATCGTTTTGCTGCTATCCTGTGGTCATTTGTGTTGTTGCCTATGAGATTTGATAGTCGTAATGAAAGATTTCAGGTTTTTGTTCGCTAGGAAGGAAGGAAACACTAGGCTAATATTATGGTGGTGGTGGTGGTGGGGAAAGATGACCACTAATTAACAAGGAATGATAGCAAAGTCAGCCTTTGTGCCATTTAATGTTTGTCTGGATTTCTTGATGCCCAAGAAAAACGTGTGCATGAGACCTTAGGGAAATATTTGCCAATCACAGTTGGCAGTGTTACCTCAGCTAGGCAGATCAAGTCAGCACATACTGTAGTGGCTTGTTAGGGTGTTAAACTTGTATTGTCTGTTTTGACTTGCTCTAAAGGAAAGTTCTCTCTCAACTTTATTATCTGAGATACTTTTCAGAATATAGAATAGAATACAGAATAATGAAGTTGGAAGGGATCTTGGAGGTCGCCTAGTCCAGCCCCCTGCTCAAGCAGAAGACTCTAGTCTATACCATTTCAGACAAGTGGCTGTCCAGTCTCTTTTTAAAAACCTCCAGTGATGAAGCACCCACAACTTCTGAAGGCAAGCCGTTCCACTGGTTAATTGTTCTCACCCTTAAGAAAATTTCTCCTTAGTTCTAGATTGCTTCTCTCCTTGATTAGTTTCCATCCCTTGTTTCTTGTCTTGCCTTCTGGTGCTTTGGAAAAAATATTTGAATTTCCTGGGACAATTCATCCTGTCTCCTCTCCTAATTTTTTTTTTTACACTTGTTTGCATGTTTCAGATAAATGTATAGCAACTCAGGATGTGCAGATCCTCCTGAATTGTTCCTGGTTCAGATATGGATCAAGATGCACGTTAAAACTGTGTACTCAAGAAAATATTTGGGGAAATGTTCATTTTATGGGAAAACATTTTAAAATAGCAATAGCAATAGCCCTTAGACTTATATACCGCTTCACGGTGCTTTACAGCCCCTCTCTTTACAGCCCCTTACAGAGTCAGCCTATTGCCTCCAACAATCTGGCTCCTCATTTTAGCGACCTCGGAAGGATGGAAGAAGGCTGAGTCAACCTTAAGCCGGTCAGGATCGAACTGCCGAACTGCAGGCAGACAGCAGTCAGCAGAAGTAGCCTGCAGTACTGCATTCTAACGGCTGCGCCACCATGGCTCAATAGTTGATTTTGAAAAAACTGAATTTTTCACAATCAACCATTGAGCAGATTTATTAGAGAAAAGATAAATCTCAGCATAGAAATAGGACCAGAACATATTTACGAGTGGTAGTGGTCAAAGGTAAAGCTTTCCCCTGTCCAGTTGTGTCTGATGCTAGGAGCAGGTGCTCATCTCTGATTCTTGGCCAAAGGAGCCAGCATTGTCCAAAGATGCTTCCGTGGTCATATAGCCAGCATGACTATACGCCGAGGCTCATGGAACACTATTGCCTTCTCACTGAAGTGGTACCTATTTATCTACTTGCGGTTGCTGGCTTTCAAACATCTAACTGGGCAGGAGCTGAGGCAAGGAACGGGAGCTCGCCCCATTGCGCGACGTTGGGTCTTGAACCTTTCCAGCTGACAGCTCAGTGTCTTTAATTGCCAACCTATCCTGCATTATGAATAGGTACAAAATATAGACATCCCCTTGTTCTTCCCTTCCCAAGTATTCCAACATGCCTCCTCCACAGAGCTTGGAGCACTGGGACCAACTCTTCAAAGCCCACTCAAAGGTGTCCAGTTCCTCTTGAAGGACATTGTTACTGCTGACATTGGGCACAGAATCTTCATGAATGATGTAGCGGTAAATCAGGCTGGATTGGGTGTGGTTATCCTGAGGAATTACCTGCAGAAGGACAAGATAATAAAACAACCTGTCAGTATTACAAAACATGGAGTCCTTCTCTACCTTATTAGGCTCTTCAGCAATTGCCTCAACCCCCCCCCCCCCAAAAACCCATTTTTTCCCATACCACATTTGCGCAGATTCTTCTTCAGCAAGATTTGTTGAGTTGAAAGGGACAAAGCTGTAAGAATTTCAGCGACTAACGTTCCCCCCCCCCATTTAGGATCAATGTGTCCCTTATTATTAATGTATGGTGTTGTTTCACTATCTAGGAGACCACAATGCTATTGCAAAGTAGTAGTTTGGCTTGCCAAAGTACTAGCCCTGTTGTAGGACATGCTTGTGCACTTCCCAGGTGTGCTACAGGAGGGTGAGCTTACTTCACACCAGAGAGAAAGATGAACAGCTCTTCCTGCCTTGTCATCCAAGGCCCCCTGCCTTCCCAGAGTTGTCTCGCAAGTGAGTGTCACAACTGGGAAGGTTCAGAGCCCTCCGGAATCTGACTGCCTGCACAGAGCACCAGCTCATGTCCTCACTAAGTAAAAGGTAAAGGTAAAGGTTCCCCCGCACATGCGTGCTAGTCGTTTCCAACTCTAGGGGCCGGTGCTCATCTCCATTTCAAAGCTGAAGAGCCAGCGCTTGTCCGAGGACGTCTCCGTGGTCATGTGGCCGGCATGACTAGACGCCAAAGGTGCATGGAATGCTGTTACCTTCCCACTGTAGTGGTTCCTATTTTTCTACTTGCATTTTTACGTGCTTTCGAACTGCTAGGTTGGCAGAAGCTGGGACGAGTAACAGGCGCTCACTCTGCTATGCGGCACTCGGGATTCGACCCACCAAACTGCCAACCTTCTGATTGACAAGCTCGGCGTCCTAACCCACTGAGCCACCGCGTCCCTCCTCACTAAGTAGCATCTATCTATCTATCTACTTGCAGAGAACGCGCTATCGAACTGTTAGGTGGACAGAAGGTGAGGCGAGTGACAGGAACTCACACCGCCACACAGTGCTAGGACTCGAACCACCAGAGCCAGGGCCACCTCCAGCGACATTAAGCCACTGAGCCGCTGCATCTCTTAATGCATCCTTCAATAGATTAGATCAAACCTGAGCTTGCGTCCTCGTCAAAAATTGACACTAAATTTTAAATGCGGCAGAACTTTGAGAACAACATCAATAGAGTTGATGACTTTGTCATGCAATTTACAGTTCTTGAGGATAGGAAGGTGCAGCCTGTTGGTCCTATGGGGGAAACAACAAACATCGCATGACTTACCAGAACAAGAATGGCATCGTGGAGAGGCCCATCTGTCTGAAGGGTTTCTATACCGTCTTCTATGTGGTATTCCCATTCTAAGCCAAAGTCGATGAAAGAACGAGAGTGGGATCTTTCTCCTTTGCCGTTTAAGATGTAGTGGCCAGTGGCTTGGTTCTTAATGGCTAAGAGGAACAACGGCAGTAAGTAAACTCTTCATAGGCAAGATGGCAATTCTTTTTTTCTTCAAAGCGAAGATGAAATGTTTAGTCTTCATGATATCGCTTCTTGCTAGAAAGAACTTCTTTCCTTTTTTGGGACAATTTAAGAACTTCTCAACCCTTCCATACTTTCATTTATTTACTTACTTAGTTATTTCTTGCCTTTATTATTTTTACAAGGCAGCAAACATATCCTACACATCTTCCTCCTCTTATTTTCCCCACAATAACAACCCTGTTGTAAGTTGAGCTGAGAGCGACTGGCCCAGGGTGGCTTTCCTACCTAAGGCGAAACTAGAACTCATTGTCTCCTCTTGATTGGTCCAAAGTCACCAGCCAGCTTTCATATATAAGGCAGGACTGCACAGCCTTCTGCTGATTGGTCCAATGTCACCCAGCCAGCTTTCATGCCTAAGGAGGGACTAGAATTCCCAGTCTCCTGGTGATTGGTCCAAAGTTACCCAGCCAACCTTCATGCCTAAGGAGAGACTAGAATTCACAGTCTCCTGGTGATTGACCCAAAGTTACCCAGCCAACTTTCATGCCTAAGGAGAGACTAGAATTCACAGTCTCCTGGTGATTGGCCCAAAGTTACCCAGCCAACTTTCATGCCTAAGGAGGGACGAGAATTCACAGTCTCCTGGTGATTGGCCCAAAGTTACCCAGCCAACTTTCAGGGCTAAGGCAGGACTAGAACTTACAGTCTCCCACTTTCTAGCTTGGTGCATTAACCATCGGACCAAAGTGGCTCTCTTTTGTTTTAGTGACACATTTTTTTAAGGGGAAGAGTTTCTCAAAAAATATCTGTTGGTGGTGGATTATAAATCTAATAAAGTAAATAGTTGAATCAGTCATTCCTGGTGTGGAAGAAAATATGGAAGCAAAGATTCATAGAAACTGGCTGAGGAGACAGAAATACCACAGCAATTAACTGAAGTGGAAATGTTTCTTGCGAAGACAACATACCCTAAAATGTACATTAAATTCAGATGAGGTTTTGGAGACACGCCTTCAGCTGTCCATAAGCAACCATGCCCGCAGCTTCCAAAGCAAGAAGACTTTGGCGCCAGCTCTGTTGCCATGTTGACGGAGGCTAAGCGGAAGAAGCACTTACCAAGAATGTGAGGGGAAGCCTCATCTTCTTGGACAGTCACATGTCGAGCACCCGCCGGGATGTCAAACATCTTAAGGTACCCTTTGGCATGTGCAGCGAGACATTGAGAGAAAGAGAAGAAGAAAGAAGGAGGAGGAGAGGAGGAGGAGGGAGAGGAAAAGGAGAAAGAGAAGGAGAAAGAGAAAAAAAATGGCTAGCATTAGTTAGTCGCAAGAAAAAGTAAGTCCCATTGAAGAACGGGTGCATCCATAGGTCTTTCCTCATTAAAAGAGAAGATAAAAAGAAGACAAAAAGTGTGAAGACTAGGCTGCCTTAAATTTTCCAACTCCCTATGGAGAAGGAAAAGATAAGTAAAGGTCCCGGTAATACACTTACTTCGTTATGCACTCTGAAGACTATAACACTGAAATCATTTAGGCAAAGCGTTTATGCTTCCTATATTTCATGGGGGTGGGGTGGGGAAACCACACCATGGGGATTTTCTTTCAAAAACCTATCTGTTGTTGGAAGGTAAAAGCTCCAATGACACCTCCCACCCACCCCCAGCCAGGTCATGCCTCAAACCACCTCTGATCCATGGGAAACCTTAAAATGACGTTTAGATGCTGCTTGGAGTTAGATAAGAGTCAATGGAATTCAAGGAAGGTTGGATTAGACCAGGGGTAGGCAGACTTGGCTCTTGTATGACTCATGGACTTCAATTCCCAGAATTCGTGAGCCAGCCATGCTGAGGGGAAAGGGAGGGGTTTCCATGCTTAGCCATGTTGGCTCAGGAATTCTGGGAGTTGAAGTCCACGAGGCATAAAGGAGCCAAGGTTGCCTACCCCTGGCCTAGGCCTAGGCTGCTTTATGACTCGTGGACTTCAACTCCCAGAATTCCTGAGCCAGCCATGCTGAGGGGAAAGGGAGAGGTTTCCATGCTTAGCCATGTTGGCTCAGGAATTCTGGGAGTTGAAGTCCACGAGTCATAAAAGAGCCAAGGTTGCCTACCCCTGGCCTAGGCCTAGGCCGCTTTATGACTCGTGGACTTCAACTCCCAGAATTCCTGAGCCAGCCATGCTGAGGGGAAAGGGAGGGGTTTCCATGCTTAGCTATGCTGGCTCAGGAATTCTGGGAGTTGAAGTCCACGAGTCATAAAAGAGCCAAGGTTGCCTACCCCTGGCCTAGACCTAGGCTGCTTTATGACTCGTGGACTTCAACTCCCAGAATTCCTGAGCCAGCCATGCTGAGGGGAAAGGGAGAGGTTTCCATGCTTAGCCATGTTGGCTCAGGAATTCTGGGAGTTGAAGTCCACGAGTCATAAAAGAGCCAAGGTTGCTTACCCCTGGTGTAGGAGATGACCAGGCTGAGCCTGAAGAAAAGGTCAAACATGTCGTCAGTCATGAGTCCCTTCGCGCCCGGTTTGAATTCCTTCTGTTTTTAACTCCTGCTAATTTCCCTTGAACATTAGTAGTCCAGATTCTTGTAGAGGGCTTAAGCTTACAGTAAATCTTTAGACACATTTGAACTGCCTGGATCTCCTGATTTTCCCTGGCACCTTACAGTTAGTTCGCAGGTGGGTATGTAGAGATTCTAGGCTGGTCCCTCTTTTAACTCCACCTCCACTTCTTCTCCTATAATAAGTATCGCAACTTCCAGCATTCTAATTTCGTAACCATACTCCATATTAATAAACTACCTTCCTCTTCAAGTACCTGGCCAGTGTGTTTATTTGTGACCCGGCTCAGATCCTAACCCAGGACTTTCTTTCAACAGTACAAATCACGGAAACCCTGATGAGCAATTCAAATGATGGAAACCCGAAGGTGCTTTTCCACACGACAACTGGACTTTCTTGTTTTTCTTTGAAGACGTTTCGCTTCTCATCCAAGAAGTTTCTTCAGCTCTGGCTGGATAGTGGAGAACGGAAGGATTTATACTCCTTGCAGACAGCTGGTCATTTGCATTCTTTTATTTTCTTCCAGTCAGAGCTGAAGAAGCTTCTTGGATGAGAAGCGAAACGTCCTGAAAAAACAACAACAAAGTACGGTTGCCTTGTAAAAAAAACAAAAAAAAAACCCTTTGGCTTGGATGACTGATAATCTCCATAGACATCTAATTATGGAACTTTCGGGAGAAATTCCCATAGAAAGCATAAAGGATTTGTCTTTTTTTTTTGCAGTTCTTGTAAGTGTCTGCCAGCCAATGAGGAAAGAAGCAATGAGGGGGATTTAAGAGCAGCTATGGATGCCCATCATCCCGCAATGGGACAAAACTTACCCAGGATGTTTTTTGATATTTTGCTTTCAGAAACAGAAATGTCACGAGCTCCTTTGGGCAAAGTAAATGCACCTCTTGTCTTCCCTTAAACAGAACAATTTTTGTTAATGATCAGATCACCAAAGTCTTGAATTTTCATTGACTATGTCTTGGTATGAGCTTTGTGGTCAGTCAAATGTATTATTTCCACTCCAACACTATTCTAAGTGGTTTGGTCCACGTTGGAGCAGCTGTTTTACAAAACAGTCAATGAAAGTTAAGACTAAGGGGAAAAAAATCAAATGGATACTTGCAGATTTCATTTTCCAAATATTTGAGTTCATTTTGACATCTCTTGCTTAATTGTTTCCCTGTTGGAAGAAGTTAGACTTTTTTGAGGACTTTCCCAAACCATAAAATGAAATGAAATGAAATAAAAATAATTTAATGACAAAGATAAAGCTTTACCAGGAATATATAAATAATAGTTACAGGTCCCCAAAGTATAATCCTCAATACACTGAGCATGAGCAACAACAAAAAAAAAATGTTCCGTTAAAATTGTGTCTGTTTAGCTTGATCTGTGGCTAATTTTACAACTATTGTGAATTCAGATAAACATGAAAACGTCACAAAAGTTGCCTCTACTTTCCATGACCGATTGGAAATCTCAGTTCAAACTCAACTTTTGATTTTCCCATTGTTCTATCTCAAATGAAGATTAAGCATAATACGGGCTAAAAGTATTGATTGCCGGTGTAGCATAGTGGTTAAGATAATTGACTGTCATGAGGGAGGTCTAAGTTCTACATTGGGGATTTTCAATCTTGGCAACTTTAAGGTGTGTGGACTTCAAATCCCAGAATTCCCCGGCCAGAGTTGAAGTTTGTGCATCTTAGTATTACTAAATTTGAAAAACACTGATCTAGCCTATTGTCAGTCATAGCTCGTTGGATAACTTAGTTGGGTCATAATGTATACTTTCTTGAGTGGGGTTGGAAACCTGTGAAGCAAATACACAACGTGAATGGTGGATCCATGTTGTCCACCCAGACTGTAATATGGACCCACAGTCTCTCTAGCTCTTTCTTCCAAAAAAACCCCCAGAAATTATATTAATATTATAGCTTAAATTCAGCAACAAATCAAGACTAACTGGAGCACATTATTTTTAAAAGTCCATAAAACATCATCTTTTCAGTCCTGGTGTCAGCAGAAAATCCATAAAAGGTAGCTAAAAGTAACAACAGAGCTTATTTTAACCTTGATTAAGTAAACCAACTTTATATTCCTTTCTTTTACTTCTGTTGTTGTTGTTAGTTGCGAAGTCGTGTCCGACCCATCGCGACCCTATGGACAACGTTCCTCCAGGCCTTCCTGTCCTCTACCATCTTCTGGAGTCCATTTAGGGTCACGCCTCCTGCTTCAGGGACTCCATCCAGCCACCTCATTCTCTGTCGTCCCCTTCTTCTCTTGCCCTCAACCTTTCCCAGCATTAGGCTCTTCTCCAGTGAGTCCTTCCTTCTCATTAGGTGGCCAAAGTATTTGAGTTTTAGCTTCAGGATCTGGCCTTCTAAAGAGCAGTTGGGGTTGATCACCTCTAGGACTGACCGGTTTGATCGCCTTGCAGTCCAAGGGACTCGCAGGAGTCTTCTCCAGCACCATAGTTCAAAGGCCTCAATTCTTTGGCGCTCAGCCTTTCTAATGGTCCAACTTTCACTGCCATACATTGCAACTGGGAAGACCATAGCCTTGACTATATGCACTTTTACTTCTAACAGCCTTAAAACCTATGCACAGGATTCTTCCCAACTAATAGTCAGCACTAGCTTGGAGTTAGATAAGGATCAATGGAATTCAAGGGCAGTTGGACTTAGCTGCTTGTGGCAATGTAGGAATTCTAGGCTGATTCCTCCTTTAACTCCCCCCCCCCCGATTCTTCTACTCCTTCTTCTCCTACAAAATCCTAGATCAAACTTCTTAACTTTTGTTTTTGCCCTTTTTAATCATTAAAATACCACTTAGAAACTAATAATAAATAAGAAGCTAGGGAGATGGGGTTATCCTTACCAGATTTCTTAGGGATTCTGGTGAAGGTCCCTTTCACTGTCCGGCAATGTGAGTTGTCTCCTCCACACACTCCGCACTTGTCTTCAGCTTTGTTGGACCCAATCTCTTTGTCGCAACCAACTTTCTGCCAAGAGAAGCAGATGAGCAGAACTGAGAAAAGCAGCAAGGTGGAGTTAAAAATGTACCCGTTCCTAATGCAATTCATTATCTTAGCCCAGGGGTAGGCAACCTTAGCTCTTTTATGACGCGTGGACTTCAACTCCCAGAATTCCTGAGCCAGCCACGCTGAGGGGAAAGGGAGAGTTTCCAAGGTGAGCCATGTTGGCTCAGGAATTCTGGGAGTTGAAGTCCACAAGTCATGAAGGAGGCATGGTTCCCCCATGTTGGCTCAGGAATTCTGGGAGTTGAAGTCCACAAGTCGTAAGAGAGCCACGGTTTCCTATCCCTGTCTTAGCCTAAAACCTAGGTCAAGAAGATGCATATCATCTGTTGCCAAGATTCATCTTACCATTTTTCGCCTCTAGAGGTTAGGGGTGCTCCACTACTGTAAGTTTTTCAACTTCAAGCAGTCACTAATTGAATGATTTGTAAGCCGAGGACTTACTTTACTTTTGTCGTGACCATTTTAGTTTTTGGTAAAGAAACTTTTTGCCCCTATTTTTTTCTAAAACGTCCACACTAAGTGAATATTTTCTACACACATCTTAAAAAAAGTTTTTGTGAGGTTTCCTGGATCAAGCTGGAACAACCAAAGTTTATAGAATGAAGATAGCAATAGCAATAGCACTTAGACTTATATACCACTTCATAGTGTTTTTACAGCCTTCTCTAAGCGGTTTACAGAGTCAGCCTATTGCCCCCCAAAATCTGGGTCCTCATTTTAGCAACCTTGGAAGGATGGAAGGCTGTCAACCTTGAGCTGGTCAGGATCGAACTTCTGGCAGTGAGCAGTGAGTTAGCCTGGAGCACTGCATTCTACCCACTGCACCATCATAGCTCGCTCCTTCCTTCCTTCCTTCCTTCCTTCCTTCCTTCCTTCCTTCCTTCCTTCCTTCCTTCCTTCCTTCCTTCCTTCCTTCCTTCCTTCCTTCCTTCCTTCCTTCCTTCCTTCCTTCCCAATAGCACTTAGACTTTTATACTGCTTCACAGTGCTTTACAGCCCTCCCTAAGCAGTTTACAGAGTCAGCCTATTGCCCCCAACAACACCAGCTTGTTGCAATTAGTGCAGGTTCGCATCCCACCAGGCTCAAGGTTGACTCAGCCTTCCATCCTTCCGAGGTAGGCAAAATGAGGACCCAGATTGTTGGGGGCAATAAGCTGACTTTGTAATAATGCCGCTTGGGGGGTGTATGAAAGCCCTAATAAGCAGGCATATACATAGAATGAAGGCTACTGCTAAGCTTGTAAGCCGCCCTGAGTCTTCGGAGAAGGGCGGGATATAAATGGGATTAAAATAAATAAAATAAAATAAATAACAATCTGGGTCCTCATTTTATTGACCATGGAAGGATGGAAGGCTGAGTCAACCTTGAGCCGGTGAGAATTGAATTGCTGACAGTGGGCAGAGTCAGCCTGCGATACTGCATTCTAACCCCTGCTCCACCACGGTTTTTGGCGATCACTCACCACACATTCTCCACGGACGCATATGCTGAAGGGGTCCTTGTAAGAACAGCGAGTCCCATCGTGGGTCAGCTGCTTCATATAAGCAATGTCACCGGTCTCTTTGGACTGGCAGTAAAGTTGACATCTCTTGGTGGCTGTGGAGAGCACAAGAACAATATTGCTTTGATGACTTTTAGGCTGGAACAATTTACAATTTTACCACGAGATGTGGTGTTGGCTCTCAGTTTGGCTGATGTCAACTCTTCAGAGTAGTCCAGACAGGAAACAGAAACCATGAATACTAAGACTCACCTTTCTTGTGAAGTTACAGTATCAGAATTTTGCAAGTCTGAAAACATTTCCCCCACTTTTACTTCACAGAGAACTATGGAAGGTCTCTTCCGTTTTCTCCATCCCCATTCCTTCTAGACAGGTAACCCTTGATTCATGACTGTAATTGAGCCTGTCCATTATGGTCGCAAGTGGTGATGCTCATTCAGCAAAGTGACCATGTGATCTACCTTGCTTAATGGCCCCCACTCTGAAATTGCTTGTGTCATTAAGCAGACACAATCTTTCTTTCTTTCTTTCCTTCCTTTTTCTTTCTTCTTTCTTTCTTTCCTTCCTTCCTTCTCTTTCTTTCCTCCCTTCTTCCTTCTTTCCTTTCTTCCTTTCTCTTTCTTTCTTTCTTTCTTTCTTTCTTTCTTTCTTTCTTTCTTTCTTTCTTTCTTTCTTTCTTTTTCTTTCTTTCTTTTTTCTTTCTTTTTCTTTCTTTCTCTTTCCTTCCTTCTTTCTTTCTTTTTCTTTCTCTTTCCTTCTTTCCTTCCTTCCTTCCTTCCTTCCTTCCTTTTTCTTTCTTCTTTCTTTCCTTCCTTCTTCCTTCCTTCCATCCCTTTCTTTCCTTCCTTCCTTCTCTTTCTTTCTTTCCTCCCTTCTTCTTTCCTTCCTTCCTTCCTTCCTTCCTTCCTTCCTTCCTTCCTTCCTTCCTTCCTTCCTTCCTACCTTCCTCCCTCCCTCCCTCCCTCCCTCTCTCTCTCTCTCTCTCTCTCTCTCTCTCTTTCTTTCTTTCTTTCTTTCTTTCTTTCTTTCTTTCTTTCTTTCTTTCTTTCTTTCTTTCTTTCTTTCTTTCTTTCTTTCTTTCTTTCTCCATTTGAAAAAAATGGAGGCTGCATTGTATTTGTAGACCAAGAGCAGAACTGAAGTTTTATTTATAACTGAACTAAAAGAAGTTAGAATTCCTTTCATTTTCTACGCATTTTTGTTTCTTTCTATATTTTATTTTATTGCAGCTCTCCATCTCCTTTCTCCTTATGTTCTGACTCCTTCTCTGTTCTTTCTCTTGACTAAGCTAAAGCAAGAAGTTTTCAACGAACAACCAAATTTACTCAACCAAAGTTGAATACATGACATATTGAACTCAGCTGAGTTCATCTTTATTACTAATATGAAGGATTGTTTTGTAAAGGTGTTTACCTGGTTGCTGGCCACTGCAAAAATCTGCTTATGGTTACCACTCATCAAATAATTCAGTGTAGAACTAGTTTTGAAAAGGACAATTTGTTGGGAAGAAGTCAACAATATGGTCAGTAACCATACAACATTCTCTTCCTTCTCTGTGACATTTAAACCATTTCCCCACAGAAGAACAGAAGCAGAGACAAATCACGGCTTACCATCTGGATGCTCATATGGAAGCCAGTGGTGTTTGCCGTTTTGATATTCGAAGTGGGAGTTGCGTTGCTGACACTGCTGGGCTCGGAAATCTTCATAAAGCTTCGGACATTCATCCAGGTTGCACAGCTGATATTCAAAGTTGATACCAGTGCAGTCTTGACCCCCATTAAGAGGCCTGGGAGGGGGGAAAAATTAGGAACAAAATCAGATTAATCAGGATTTAACTGTGGCTCCCCACTCTGCCAGATCAAAACGCAAATGCTATTTTTGTGGTGGGTGGGTGGGATTCCTAGCCGTCTGAGCTGGCAAGAGCAAATTGAGCTTAACAACATTTCAAGGGTATTGGTTCGGAATTTAAGAATATAGTACTTCAGCATCAACTTCTTCCCATTTAGTTATTTACATTTATTTACTGATATCCTGCCTTTACTATTTTCACAAATACTGTAACTCAAAGGCAATGAACGTTTCCAAGATGCTTCCTCCTCTTATTTTCCCTACAACAATCACCCTGTGAGGTGGGTTGGACTGAGAAGAAACAACTGGCCCAAAATCATCCAACCGGCTCTCACGCCTGAGGTATGACTAAAACTCGGGGTCTCCTGGGTTCAAAATCACCCAGCCGGTTCTCATGGCTAAGGCGGGATTAGAACTCACGGTCTCCTGGGTGATTGGCCCAAAGTCACCCAGCTGGCTTTCACGCGTAAGGCAGGATTAGAATTCATGGTCTCCTGGTGATTGGTTCAAAATTACCTAGTTGGCTTTCATGGCTACGTCAGGATTATAACTCACACCCTCCTGGTGACTGGTCCAGAGTCACCCAGCTGGCTTTCATAGCTAAGGATGGGACTTGAACTCACAGTCTCCATCTTTCTAGCCTAGTGCTTGAACGCTGGACCAAACTGGCTGGTTTGGACTGGTTTTCCACCTTGATGTCTACCATGGCTATAGAAAAGATAATAACTCAGTGGTTGTCAATCCCAGTAAGTAGACAAGGCCAAGACATAAACTCCGCAGTAAGGCTATAACTACTTATATTGAGACTGGCTATAAACAACAGAGAGGGACGCAGTGGCTCAGTGGGTTAGGACGCTGAGCTTGTCGATCAGAAGTTCGGCAGTTTGGCGGGTCGAATCCCGAGTGCCGCGTAGCAGAGTGAGCGCCTGTTACTCGTCCCAGCTTCTGCCAACCTAGCAGTTCAAAAGCACGTAAAAATGCAAGTAGAAAAATAGGGACCACTACGGTGGGAAGGTAACAGCGTTCCGTGCGCCTTTGGCGTCTAGTCATGCCGGCCACATGACCACGGAGACGTCCTCGAACAAGCGCTGGCTCTTCGGCTTTGAAACGGAGATGAGCACCGGCCCCTAGAGTTGGAAACGACTAGCATGCATATGTGAGGGAACCTTTACCTTTATAAACAACAGAACCTTGCAAGTCTAATTATCCCCTCCTTTTTCTCTTTATATTCCACTGAATCTAAGTAAACCAAACTCTTCCTCTGAGTATTCATTTTCCGCAGGTGGAGACCAAATGCACCTGTATAATTGGTAACGCCTAATCTTGGGAGATGTGCCCACGCACAGGGGTGGATGTTATTTTTCGCTGCTGGTTCATGAACTCAGGCACTTTTTTGTGGTCAGGATGAGTCATACCTATGGACATGCTTGAAGTTTTCAGTTTTTCTGGTCTGGGGAAGGAATGGACGTTTTCTTCACAAAAGCCTATTTTAGTGCTTACGCTAAATTTATACATATATGGGTCCAACCTACAAAATAGGAAATATGTGTAATTTTGGGGCCATAAGTTGGCCATTCCTGCTGTAGTCTCTCCCCCCATATATATTCTATGTATTCCTATCTATCTATCTATCTATCTATCTATCTATCTATCTATCTATCTATCTATCTATCTATCTATCTAGATCATTTATCTATCATCTGTCTGTCTATCTATCATCTATCTATCTATATCTAATTGTATCTATTTATCTATCATCTATCTACCTGTCTGTCTGTCTCTCTCTATCATCTATCTAGATCTATTTGTCTCTCATCTATCTGTCATCTATCTAGATCTATTTATGTCTCATCTATCTATCTATCTATCTATCTATCTATCTATCTATCTATCTATCTATCTATCTATCTATCTATCTATCTATCTGTGTCTATCTCTATCTATCTATCTATCTATCTATCTATCTATCTATCTATCTATCTATCTATCTATCTATCTATCTATCTATCTATCTATCTATCATCTACCTAGATCTATTTATCTATCATCTATCTGTCTGTCTATCTATCATCTATCTGTATCTATCATCTATCTGTATCTATCATATATCTATTTATCTATCATCTCTCTCTCTCTCTCTCTCTCTCTCTCTCTCTCTCTCTCTCTCTCTCTCTCTCATCTATCTAGATCTATTTGTCTCTCATCTATCTATCTATCTATCTATCTATCTATCTATCTATCTATCTATCTATCTATCTATCTATCTATCTATCTATCTATCTATCTCTTTCTATCTTTCTGTCTATCTGTCTTCTATCTTCTGTCTTCTATCTTCTATGATGGATGAATGGATGGATGGGGCAATGGCTCAGCAGTTAAGAAGCTGAGCTTGTCAGCTGCAAAGCTGACAGCCCAGGTTTGAGACCCGAGTACTGTGTGATGGGGCGAGCTCCTGTTCCTTGCTCCAGCTCCTGCCTGCCTAGCAGTTCGAAAGCAGGCAAATGCAAGTAGATAAATAGCTACCACTTCGGTGGGAAGATAACAGCATTCTGCATATAGTCATGCTGGCCACATGACCACAGAAACATCTTTGGAGGATGCTGGCTCCCTTGGCTAAGAAATGGAGATGGGCACCGCCCCCTAGAGTCAGATATGACTGGACAGGGGAAACCTTTCCCTTTATAGATATGTGTGAATTAAATGGAAGTTTATATGCAATTTAAAAAAAATATCTCTAACTGCAAAAATGGCAGCAAACCAATTTACAAGGGATTGTTGCACTGTCGTGTTCGGAAGCGAACGCCAGCTCCACAGGTCCTGGAGCAGGAGCCGAATTTTGTCCAGGCTCCCCAGCTGCCATCTTGTTTCAACTGGTTTGTATTCTTCCACATGCAGTGACCTTTATAGCACCACTGGGAGGAGGAAAAAAGACATTCTGTTAATAAGGAGATGTAAAAGCTTTAAGGAGGTCTCGCTTCATAATTACACCTTCCCTGGGAGGCAACTGCAGAGAAAGTTATTCCCTTGGAAAAATTTGAGATTCGGTTTGCTGTGCCTGGAACACATGGCAAGTGACCTCTGCTGAAAATTTAGAAGCCCTAACTGCTCACTTATTGATCGTTTGAAGTCACAATGGATCTCCTGCCAGGGTAATTATGAGCCAGATTCAAAGTCCCAATGGCTGAACCATCTTCCATAAGATGACATTTTTGGGAAAAGCCATCCAACAACCTGAAGGAGTTTTAGATGAGATTTGGGGAAGAAAGGCAACAGTCTGCTCTCTGTATAAAATGGTCCGTCAAGTTCCATCACTTAAGGCTGTCAAAATATTGGGGAAGGAGGAAACTTTCAAGGGACTTTAACCACTCAAGGACCACCTGAGCTTAATGGTAGAATAGTGTCCTACTTTTGCAAAAGAGAGATAGTAAACTGGAGGAGGGGAGAACTTGAAATAGGACATGCATTGCTAAAGGAAGGCACCAAAGAGCAACAATCTGCATTGATTCGGTCTTATCTGTCACCAGTCATTATTTATTTATCTGGCCTTTATTTTATGTGTGTGTGTGTGTGTGTGTGTGTGTGTAAATTTTTTGGATTGCTAACAAAGAATTAAAGGAAGACTGATATGATCATTTCAAACTTATTTGTTCTCATCAATCAGCCATACCCTTCTGAGATTTGAACCTGGGCCGATTGCAATCCAGGTTCGAATCTCAGAAGGGTATGGCTGACTGATGAGAACAAATAAGTTTGAAATGATCATTTCAGTCTCCCTTTAATTCTTTGTTAGCAATCCAAAAAAATTACACAAATATGAGCTGTCACTGCTGTGACTACTGCCTGTGGATGGCCTTGGGTTAGGCTGAAACAGGAAATAAGATTTGTCCCGTGTTTGGGGCCTAAGCAAGGTATTCTAAATACTTAACAAACACTTAAAACACACACAGACACACACACAAACACACACACACACACACACACACACACACACACACATATATATATATATAGTATACAACAAAGGGATGCATTGGCTCAGAGGGTTAGGACACTGAGCTTGTCGATCAGAAGATCGGCAGTTTGGTGGGTCAAATCCCGAGTGCCGCGTAGCAGAGTGAGCGCCTGTTACTCGTCCCAGCTTCTGCCAACCTAGCAGTTCGAAAGCACGTAAAAATGCAAGTAGAAAAATAGGGACCACTACGGTGGGAAGGTAACAGCGTTCCATGAGCCTTTGGCGTCTAGTCACGCCGGCCACATGACCATGGAGATGTCCTCGGACAAGCGCTGGCTCTTCGGGTTTGAAACAGAGATGAGCACTGGCCCGTAGAGTTGCACGCATGTGCGGGGGAACCTTTACTTTACACACACACACACACACACACACACACACACACACACACACACATAAAGAGCCTTGGTGGAGCAGTGGGCTAATGCCTCCTTAAGTAACACCATCTGCCTGCAATTAGTGCAGGTTCGCATCCCACCAGGCTCAAGGTTGACTCAGCCTTCCATCCTTCCGAGGTAGGTAAAATGAGGACCCAGATTGTTGGGGGCAATTAAGCTGACTTTATAATAATGCCGCTTGGGGTGTGTGTGAAAGCCCTAATAAGCAGGCATATACATAGAATGAAGGCTACTGCTAAGCTTGTAAGCCGCCCTGAGTCTTCGGAGAAGGGCGGGATATAAATGGAATTAAAATAAATAAATAAAATAAATATGTTTTCTGAGGTTTTCACGGGTGTTTGTATGTGGATCTTTGGTCATTCGGGTTTTTCCCCCATGTAGAATTGAAGGTGTAGGAGCAACGTTTCGACGGAATCCCATCCGTCATCCTCAGGCTGGTGGCTTCAGAAGAAGGAAGCTGAAGCCACCAGCCTGAGGATGACGGATGGGATTCCATCGAAACGTTGCTCCTACACCTTCAATTCTACACGGGAAAAAACACGAATGACCAAAGATCCACATATATATATATATATATATATATATATATATATATATATATATATATATATATAAACAACTCAAAACATGTACTTTTATTTCTTCACAGCAACAACCCAACCCAACTTGTGAGACAAATTGGGCTGAGAGAGAATGATTGGCTCAAAGTCACCCAGTCAACTTTCATTCCCAAGGTGGGACTAGAACTCAAATCTCTTGGTGATTGTGCCAAAGTCACCCAGCTGGCTTTCATGCCTAAGGTGGGACTATAACTCAACATCCCCTGGCGACCCAGAGTAGCCCAGCTGGCTTTCATGCCTAAAACAGGACTAGAACTCACCATCTCCCAGTTTCCCCTTGAAATGCATGCATTGTTTCAACCTGAAAACACATCTTCACTTACTTTACTAGGGGCACATTCTGTCCCATCGAGCGGAGGGCCCTTCTTAGTCTTGCAGAAATAAGGGTTGTCAGGATGACTGCACCACAACTGTTTACACGGGTCAAATGTTCGAAACTGAAAGAGTGGGGAAACCAGAGATGAGATAGAGCATACAGATAGTCCTTGGCCAGGGGTAGGCAACCTGGGCTCTTTTATGACTCGTGGACTTCAACTCCCAGAATTCCTAAGCCAGCATAGACATACCCTATTCCAGCAACCGTTCCTTATATGTTTTAGCCTCCAGTCCCTTGATCACCTTTGTTGCTCTTCTCTGTACTCTTTCTAGAGTCTCAACATCTTTTTTACATTGTGGTGACCAAAACTGGATGCAGTATTCCAAGTGTGGCCTTACCAAGTCATTGTAAAGTGGTATTAATACTTCATGGGATCTTGATTCTATCCCTCTGTTAATGCAGCCTAACACTGTGTTGACTTTTTTTGGCAGCTGCAGCACACAGCTGACTCATATCTAAGTGATTGTCCACTAGGACTCCGAGATCCCTCTCACAGTTGCTACTATTGATCAAGGAACCACCTATACCAGGGGTCGGCAACCGGAAAAAGGAAAAGAGCTACTCAGAACCGGTTCCATCACACAAACAAAAAAATGGGAGCTGCAAAAAGTGCGTGCACGTGCGTCCACTCACATGCATGCACAAAAAACATGGTGGCGATGCTACGCTGAAAGACAGCCGTTTTTGGGCTGCCCGCTCCGCAGCTGTGTTTTTCCATTGTAAACAGCGTCGATCAGCAGTTTAGATGGATTTGAAGCCCCCTCCTCGGGAGAAGAGGAGGGGGTGAGGCCCCAGGTAGGGGTTGAGCTCTCCGGGCTGCCTGAGCTGAGAGCTTGGGCGGCTGAAGGATGAGCCCCCCCAAAGCCTGGGTTGCTCCGAGCTGCGCAGTGCCTCTGCTCTGGGATTTTTGGAGCAGAACCAGGCGTTAGCAACCACCCCTGCCAAAAGGAAATACTTTTGATTATCAAGATGCAGGCAGAGCGGTACAGGAGGTCAAGGTGAAGTGGACTCTTTATTTTTACTCTCTAGCTCAATGGATTTTATAGCTTTAAAGTGAAAGTGCGTAATAAGTGAAAGTGGGGGAAGATGGCGGCTAAAACGTCTAAAGCTCTTCGGAATGCGGGGTCTTCCCTGGTGCAAGAGACCTCATTGCAAGCTTTGCTTCCTCCTGCATCTCCCCCGGTATTGACGCTTAAGGATTTACAAGACGCTCTTGGAAAGCATGCACAATTGATGTCTGATATGATGGATGAAAAGTTGAAAAAGCTGGAGGAGAAAATGGAGGAGAAAATGGAGAAATTGGAGAAGAAGATGGAAGAGAAGCTGAGAGCAATGAGGGTGGACATCTTGTCTATGGTTGAATCCGTAGCTGAATGTGTGCTGTTGTTGTTAGCTGCGAAGTCGTGTCTGACCCATCGCGACCCTATGGACAACATTCCTCCAGGCCTTCCTGTCCTCTACCATCTTCTGGAGTCCATTTAAGCTCGCGCCTACTGCTTCAGTGACTCCATCCAGCCACCTCAATTCTCTGTCGTCCCCTTCTTCTATTGCCCTCGATCTTTCCCAGCATTAGGCTCTTCTCCAGTGAGTCCTTCCTTCTCATTAGGTGGCCAAAGTACTTGAGTTTTAGCTTCAGAATCTGGCCTTCTAAAGAGCAGTCAGGATTGATCTCCTCTAGGACTGACCGGTTTGATCGCCTTGCAGTCCAAGGGACTCGCAGGAGTCTTCTCCAGCACCACAGTTCAAAGGCCTCAATTCTTTGGCGCTCAGCCTTTCTTATGGTCCAACTTTCACTGCCATACATTGCAACTGGGAAGACCATAGCCTTGACTATACACACTTTTGTTGACAGGGTGATGTCTCTGCTTTTTAGTGTGCTGTCTAGATTTGCCATGGCTTTCCTCCCCAGGAGCAAGCGTCTTTTAATTTCTTGGCTACAGTCCCCGTCTGCAGTGATCTTGGAGCCCAGGAAAATAAAATCTGTCACTACCTCCATTTCTTCCCCATCTATTTGCCAGGAATTGAGAGGGCCAGATGCCATGATCTTGGTTTTCTTAATGTTAAGTTTCAACCCAAGTTTTGCACTCTCCTTCTTCACCTGCAACAAGAGGCTCTTTAGTTCTTCTTCACTTTCTGCCATTAGAGTGGTATCATCTGCGTATCTTAGGTTGTTGATATTTCTTCCGGCAATCTTAATTCCAACTTTTGATTCATCTAGCCCTGCCTTTCTCATGATGTGCTCTGCATATAAGTTAAATAGGCAGGGCGACAGTATACAGCCTTGCCGGACTCCTTTCCCAATTTTGAACCAATCAGTGGTTCCGTGTCCAGTTCTCACTGTTGCTTCTTGACCCGCATATAGGTTTCTCAAGAGACAAATAAGATGGTCTGGTACTCCCATCTCTTTAAGAACTTGCCACAGTTTGTTGTGATCCACACAATCAAAGGCTTTAGCATAGTCAATGAAGCAGAAGTAGATGTTTTTCTGGAACTCCCTAGCTTTCTTCATGATCCAGCGTATATTGGCAATTTGATCTCTAGTTCCTCTGCCTCTTCGAAATCCTGCCTGTACTTCTGGTAGTTCTCGATCCACATACTGCTGAAGTCTAGCTTGTAGGATTTTAAGCATGACTTTACTAGCATGAGAAATGAGTGCAATGGTGCGATAGTTTGAACATTCTTTGGCACTGCCTTTCTTTGGAATTGGAATGTAAACTGATCTTTTCCAATCCTGTGGCCACTGTTGAGTTTTCCAAATTTGCTGGCAAATTGAGTGTAGCACTTTTACTGCATTGTCTTTTAAGATTTTGAATAGCTCAGCTGGAATACTGTCACTTCCACTAGCTTTGTTGTTGCTCAGTTTTTCTAAGGCCCACTTCACTTCACATTCTAGGATGTCTGGCTCGAGGTCAGTGACCACCTCATTGTGATTATCAGGGACGTTAAGCTCATTCTTGTATAGTTCTTCTGTGTAATTTTGCCACCTCTTCTTAATCTCTTCTGCCTCTGTTAGGTCCCTGCCATTTTGGTCCTTTATCATGCCCATTTTTGCATTAAACGTGCCCTTCATTTCTCCAATTTTCTTGAAAAGATCTCTGGTCCTCCCTATTCTATTGTTTTCTTCTATTTCTTTGCACTGTTCATTTAAGAAGGCATTCTTATCTCTTCTAGCTATTCTCTGGAATTCTGCATTCAATTGGGCGTATCTTTCTTTTTCTCCCTTGCCTTTCGCTTCCCTCCTTTCCTCAGCTATTTGCAAAGCTTCCTCAGACAGCCATTTTGCTTTCTTGCATTTATTTTTCTTTGGGACGGTTTTGGTTGCTACCTCTTGTACAATGTCGCGAACCTCTGTCCATAGTTCTTCAGGCACTCTGTCTATCAGATCTAATTCCTTAAATCTATTTGTCACCTCTACTGTATATTCAACAGGGATATGATTTAATTCATACCTGAGTGGCCTAGTGCTTTTCCCTACTTTCTTCAGTTTAAGCCTAAACTTTGCAAGGAGAAGCTCATGGTCTGAGCCACAGTCAGCTCCTGGTCTTGTTTTTACTGACTGTATAGAGCTTCTCCATCTTTGGCTGCAGAGCATATAGTCAATCTGATTTCTGTGTTGACCATCTGGTGATGTCCATGTGTAGAGCCGTCTCTTGGGTTGTTGGAAAAGAGTGTTTGCTATGACCATCGCATTCTCTTGACAGAATTCTATCAGCCTGTGCCCTGCTTCATTTTGCACTCCAAGGCCAAACTTGCCTGTTATTCCAGTTATCTTTTGGCTTCCTACTTTAGCATTCCAATCCCCCATGATGATAAGAACATCATTTTTTGGTGTTAGTTCTATAAGGTGCTGTAGTGCTTCATAGAACTGGTCAATTTCATCCTCTTCAGCACTGGTGGTTGGGGCATAGACTTGGACTACTGTGATATTGAATGGTTTGCCTTGGATTCGAACTGAGATCATTCTGTCATTTTGAGGATTGTATCCCAGTATTGCTTTTCCTACTCTTTTATTGACTATGAAGGCTACTCCATTTCTTCTGAAGGATTCTTGCCCACAGTAGTATACCTGATGGTCATCTGAATTAAATTCACCCATTCCTGTCCATTTTAGTTCGCTGATACCTAAGATGTCAATGTTCAGTCTTGTCATCTCTTGTTTGACCACGTCCAGCTTTCCTTGATTCATGGATCTTACATTCCAGGTTCCTATGGAGAAAAAATCTTTACAGCATTGGACTTTCCTTTCACCACCAGACACATCCACAGCTGAGCGTCCTTTCGGCTTTGGCCCAGTCGCTTCATTCTTTCTGGCGCTACTAGTACTAGCCCTCTGCTCTTCCCCAGTAGCATATTGGACGCCTTCCGACCTGAGGGGCTCATCTTCCAGCGTCATATCGTTTTGCCTTTTGGTACTGTCCATAGGGTTTTCATGGCAAAGATACTGGAGTGGGTTGCCATTTCCTTCTCCAGTGGATCACGTTTTGTCAGAACTCTCTGCTATGACCTGTCCGTCTTGGGTGGCCCTGCACGGCATAGCTCATAGCTTCATTGAATTACGCAAGCCCCTTTGCCACGACAAGGCAGTAATCCATGAAGGGGAATGTGTGCTACAGCTGGATATAAAAGTGGAGGACCTCAGTCAAAAGAACTCTATATTAGAAGCAAAGGTATTAGAAAATGAAAATATAAGGGATAAAATGGACGAAGAATTGAGCCTTGTTCAGTATAATCAGATGCAGTATGCTATTAGAATTAGGGGTTTAAAGGAGAATGGTAAAGAAGATTTAAAGCAGCTGATTTCTGAGGCTCTGGAAGGGGTACTGGGCCAGTCAGCATCTGAAATTGAGGGAAATATGGACAAAGTTTTTCGTGTAAATTCATGGATTGCAAGACAGAGGAAGTTACCCAGAGATGTGGTGGTCTATTTTACAAAGAGAGTAATTAGAGATGAAGTCATTCAAGCTGCTTATGATACTAATTTGGTAGTGGCTGAGCAAGAAGTTTTGGTTTTAAAAGAGATCCCTCCGAAGATCCTAAGGAGAAGGAAAGATTTTGCATTTCTAGTACAGGAACTTAAGAAACGTGATATTAAGTTTAGATGGGAGATTCCAGTTGGATTGGTGGCGACGCACGAAGGTAAAAGACATCGTTTGGTTACTGTGGCTCAGGCACGTGATTTTTATAGTAATGTGTTAAAAGCAACCCCCCTATCATTTTTGGAAGCTGCAAAAGGATACGGTGTGGGAAAGCTTCAAGATGTTGCAGATAGACAGACAGAGGACAATGGTGTTGGAGGGGATCAAGTCACAGTCTCATCGGTTGCTGCAGGAGGCCAGAAGATGACGCGTGCCGCCCTAAGAAGAGCGAGACGAGAGCAAGAGCAAGACCAGCAGAAAGTTATGGAAACTTCAAAGTGTGCTTACAGTGAAGATATGGGAGGAGAGCGGGCTAAAGAAGTTTTGGGGGTCATGACAGAGGTGCTTCAAAAGTTTTGGGGCGTTAAGATTGCTGATTAAATTTTTAGATTAGAATGTCAATGGAGTAAAATTATTATAGAGGAGAAAGAAAGTTTTTTTTAATATTTTACACAATTTAAGATTGATGTTATTTGCTTGCTAGAAAAGTATATTAGGGTTATGGACTTAAAGTATGTGTTGAACTAAGAATGGGTATGTAAGCTCCTAATTAACAACAAGTTGTCTTAGAGATTGCCTAAATCTTTTTTTTATATACTCTTTTTATTTGAACTTTTATTTGAACTTAAGGATGATTTGGAACTGCGAGACATTTGGCGTGATACATGCAAGAACTATTTTTGATCATAGTTTAGTTTGGTCGGAGATTATTAAGATTAACAGAGATAGGCGCTTTTGGCGCGTAACTGAGAATTTGTTTGGAAATTAGAGAAAGGTGGGAGAATGTAAATAGCAGGTGAAAGTTTTTTTTTTCTTTTCTTTTTTTTTTTTGAAATTAATATGAATAAGGACTGGGATTAAGAAAATTTATTTTGAGTAAAGCTCTTTTTCTGTTTTCCTCTTTTTCTTTTCTACTTTATTTGTAATATTAATATTGTTTGTACTCATTTTATATGAGCTAGAGAGAGATAGAATTTATAGTTTATTGTTGATAACATAGGGGTGTTTATGTTTGTTCTTCGATTTTATGCCCTGTATTTAGCTCTGGGAAGTCGGGGGGGGGGAGGAGGGAGTGGGGGAGAGGGATAGGGAGGGTTGGATAGGGGTGGGGGAGGGGGGGATTAAAGTCAAAATGTATTGTAAAACTTTTTAAATTAAAAAAAAAACATTTTGCGCATGCGCAAAATGGGAGGCACCTGCGCGGCGACAGGTCTCTCCTTTGGAGAGGTGCGCGCCGTCCGTTTGGAAAGCTGCCGCGTTCGTCAAACATGGACGAACACAGCAGCTGTGCAAACGGGACGGCGGCGATTTGGAGAGGTGCCGCCGCCATCCTGTTTGCACAGCTGCCGCGTTCGTCCATGTTTGACGAGCGCGGCAGGTCTCCCAACGGGAGGGTGGTGGCTTGGAGAGGTGCGCGCGCACTCTCCAAACCGACGCCGTCCCATTGGGAGACCTGCTGCGCTCATCAAACATGGACGAACGCGGCAGCTGTTGAAACGGGACGGCGGAGGTTTGGAGAGTGCGCGCGCACCTCTCCAAGCCGCCGCCCTCCCGTTGGGAGACCTGCCGCGCTTGTCAAACATGGACGAACGCGGCAGCTGTGCAAACGGGACGGCGGAGGTTTGGAGAGTGCGCGCGCACCTCTCCAAGCCGCCGCCCTCCCGTTGGGAGACCTGCCGCGCTCGTCAAACATGGACGAACGCGGCAGCTGTGCAAACGGGATGGCGGCGGCACCTCTCCAAACCGCTGCCGTCCCGTTTGCACAGCTGCCACGTTCGTCCATGTTTGACGAACGCGGCAGGTCTCCCAACGGGACGGCAGCGGTTTGGAGAGGTGCGCGCGCACCTCCGCCCTTCGGAAAGGTGCCCACGCACCTCTCGGAACGGGCGGTGCCACTCTCCATTTGGAGATGTGCGCGCGCACCACTGCCCGTTCGAAGAGGTGCGTGCGCACTGGGCGACTGGGAGCCGCAGGAGACGGCTCAAAGAGCCGCATGCGGCTCCGGAGCCACGGGTTGCCGACCTGTGACCTATACTATACCTGTGCATTTGGTTTTTCTTGCCTAAATAATGGCACAATCAACTCAGATTTCGGCTGACGTGTCTTGATACTGAAACTATAATTCAGCTTTACTTTTATAGGAAGCGAGGAAGACCTACCGCCGTGCACATTTTGTAGCCCACTCCAAAATCAAAGCGACATTGCTCGTCCATGGAATAATTTACGCCTGGCAGCTCCGGAAGTTTCGGCCAATTATGTTCAAAAGGGTCATCGAGAAGACAATCGTAAGAACTGCGAGAGAAAAGCAAAAGGAGACAAAATTGTCAGCTATGAATTACTAGAAGCCAAGATGGGTTTATCTAAAGCAGATCATGTCAGACCAACTTTATTGCACCAATAAAGAAGGGTTGAAAAGATGAGTCCTTGGTGCTCTCTGACCTTGGTTGTTTCTTTGCAGATGTTTCATTACCAAAACTAGGTAACCATCTTTAGGCTCTTGGCAACATCTGGTGATGTTACCTAAGTCCTAATCTCACTGAGGATGCTACTTCAGCATCTAATTATTCTGAAAACCGATTCATCTTTTTTTTTAACTAAGGTTTGACAGCAAACGACCTGCAGAATCACCAAGCAGTGAATCCAAAGCCCCAAATGATGACGATGATTGCAGATTTCAATCATTACTGACACAAGGATGCTGAATTCTTACAAGATATTGTAAGGAGGCCATTACAACACAGGTCGGTGTTTTTGCAGAATCTCAGTTTGGGGCATGTCTTAGAAAAGAAAACAAATGGGTGCGTGGAGCCTTCTTGGCTGCAGGATGGTTTCTGCCCTGTGTCCCTCCTGCAGCCAAGAAGGCTCCGCACCCATTTGCACCACTCAGGTGACCCTGAGGACACAGATAAGCCTCCATGTGGCCTCAACGACTCTCTAAAAGGATGCAAATGACCAGCTGTCTGCAAGGAGTATAAATCTTTCCGTTCTCCACCATCCAGTCAGAGCTGAAGAAGCCTCTGGGATGAGAAGCGAAACGTCTTCAAAGAAAAACAAGGAAGTCCAGTTGCCTCAGAAAAAAAGCACCTTTGGGACAGCCATGACCTAGATGACTGAGAATCCCCTAGATTATATCTATATCTATATCTATATCTATATCTATATCTATATCTATATCTATATCTATATCTATATCTATATCTATATCTATATCTATATCTATATCTATATCTATATCTATATCTATATCTATATCTATATCTATATCTATATCTATATCTATATCTATATCTATATCTATATCTATATATCTATATCTATATCTAATCTATCTATAGATAGATAGATAGATAGATAGATAGATATAGAATACATTTATCTATAGATAGATAGATAGATAGATAGATAGATAGATAGACAGATAGATAGATAATATTCTACATTCTATAGTATTCTATATTATTCTTAATGGGGTGAGGGTAAACTCTTTGCTTCTTGCCTTTTCTTTTTCTTAACTGTATTAAGCTATTTTAAGGCTTGTATTGCAGTTGATTTTCTGTTTCCTGCCACAGAACAGTGGCAGACCACAATACCAATGTTTGGCAACTCTACTGCTGACTTTTGGCAGCTAGGCCATTGAAATCTGGCAAATTGTTCAGAAGAGGCTCCGGGAGCTTCACAAAAAAGGATATGTAAGGCCACGTTCACCACAGGCTGCTCATCTCTTGTCTAAAATGAGCACCGCTCGGAAGCATGTGCCCAGCCCCACACTGTGGGCCAGCCAAACAGGGCATCCATAGTCTTATTGCCACTACAGCACCGATAGTTTCTTGCCATGAGTCTTCCTGATCCACACCAGGACTTGGTGAGTCATGGAAAAAAAATCAACCCTACAAGCAGGCAAGGAACGGGAAAACAGCATTAACTTTCAATGGCTCTGCCTCTGGTGAGCATGGTTTGTCTTGATCAGATGACACATTCTTCCAGTTCAAATTTACACCTTGGCTGGACGTTGGTCAGTTAATAATGTTCCTAACTTGGTCTAGATTATGTTCTAGTTGCCAATAGAGGCATGTAGAGTGCAGAGAAGAGCAACAAAGATGAGAAGGGGTCTGGAAGATCAATCATAACAGGATAGCAGAGTTGGAAGGGAACCTGGAGGTCTTATAGCCCAACCCCCTGCTCAAGCAGCAGATCCTATACCATTTCAGACAAATGGTTCTCCAATCTCTTCTTAAAAACCTCTAGCATTGGAGCACCTACAACTTCTGGAGGCAAGTCGTTCCACTGAGGAATCGTTCTAACTATTAGGGAATTTCTTAGTTCTAGGTTGGTTCTTTCCTTGATTAGAATAAAATAGAGCTGGAAGGGACCTTGGAGGTCTTCTAGTCCATCCCCCTGCTCAAGCAGGAGAACCTATACCATCTCAGTCAAGTGACTGTCCAGTCTCTTTCTTAAAAACCTCCAGTGATGGAGCACCCACAACTTCTGGAGGCAAGCTGTTCCACTGGTTAATTGTCCTCACTGTTAGGAAGTTTCTCCTTAATTCCATGTTGCTTCTCTCTTTGGTTAATTTCCAACCATTGTTTCTTGTCCTGCCCTCTGGTGCTTTGGAGAATAACGTGACCCCACTCTTCTTTGTGGCAGCCCCTCAAATACTGGAATACTGCTATTATGTCGCCCCTGTTTCTTCTTTTCTTTAGACTAGCCAAACCCAAGTCCTGCAGCTGTTCTTTGTATGTTTTAGTCTCCAGACCTTGGATCATCTTACTTGCTCCTCTCTGAACTTTTTCCAAGGTCTCAACATCTTTTTTGTAGTATGGTGACCAAAACTGGTTGTAATATTCCAGGTGTGTTCTCACTAGGGTTTTATAAAGCGGTACTAATACTTTGTGTGATCTTGATTCTTCGCCTCTGTTTATACAACTGGGGATTGCATTAGCAGCCAAAAAAGCCATTTGTCTGAAATGGTCTAGGGTTTCCTGCCTGAGCAGGGCGTTGGACTAGATGACCTCCAAGGTCCCTTCCAACTTATTATTATTATTATAAGTCTTTATCTTATGTGTGTCAGCTTTGCTGGGTAGATTGCTTATGTAATCAAAAAGTATAAAAATGGGGATTTTCTGTCATTCGGGACTTCTCCCTTCTTTGTTCACCTGAATGAAAATGTAAAGCTTAAAGGCAACCACTGGTTTCCTGTGTTTCTTTATCAAGCAACACCTCAGATCCTGCACAACAGTGGGTTCTCCAATCTTTCAAGAAAAGATCTGTTCGGGATGGTATAAAGATTCCTGCCTTGGGCAAGGGGGGGTTAGATTACAAGACCTCCAAGGTCCCTTTGGCAAGAGATTGGCCCTTACTGTATGTATCTTTTGAGTTCTTGGCCACTGCAACGGGACCAGTGGTATCGGTGGAAAGCTGCTTGCACCAACGGAGCCATGACGCTTCCCATCGCCGTCTCATCTCCACATCGGTTCCCTTGTCCATCATGCTCCATCCCTAGCCTGAACCAAAGAGCAACATGTCAGAATTAATTGGGGGTGGGGAAGGAGAAAAAAGAAGGGACGCGGTGGCTCAGTGGGTTAGGACGCTGAGCTTGTCGATCAGAAGGTCGGCAGTTTGGCGGGTCAAATCCTGAGTGCCGCGTAACAGAGTGAGCGCCTGTTACTCATCCCAGCTTCTGCCAACCTAGCAGTTCGAAAGCACGTAAAAATGCAAGTAGAAAAATAGGGACCATTACGGTGGGAAGGTAACAGCGTTCCGTGCGCCTTTGGCATCTAGTCATGCCGGCCACATGACCACGGAGACGTCCTCGGACAAGCGCTGGCTCTTCGGCTTTGAAACGGAGATGAGCACCGGCCCTTAGAGTTGGAAACGACTAGCACGCATGTGCGGGGGAACCTTTAAGTTTACCTTTTAAGGAGAAAAAATGGTTGGTGCTCAAGTTTTGGAAAGATAGAAATCCAGTTAAAATCAGCTTATTGTTTCAACGTTTTAAGCTTCCCTGGATAGTCAGTCGCCGCTGTTATTAGACAGTGTAATATTTCCCTTCCTTCTATCCACGGGGGTGGGGGGTGGGGGAACACTACAAATATTAAATGTTAAGTTAAATATTAATGGGAACTTAAAAACTGGGGAAAACTAATTAGGACATTGATTGTCTGTAAAGACTGTTAAAATAATAAGGATATGTATAAGCCAAAACTTATTGATAAATGTAAGAATGTCATTTTTATCTAATTGATTCAATAAGAATTGTCTTAGTTTAAACAGGAGACAGCAAATGCTAAGGGGAAAAGAGAGGAAAAATTTAACGTAACAGCTTGAGACTTGCACTAAAGATACTTGTATGTCATTGTATTATCGATTAACCCAGCTGCCACGTGGCTTTTCAAATACTTAAATGTAAAATTATAAAATCAATAAAACATTTTTTTTTAAAAAAGAGACCTCTACCCAGTCTTTCAGATGGGTTTGACTACAAGTGCTCTCCTTTTCAAACATCAAAATATGGAAAGCAAAAATGGGAACTCAACACGCTTGTCTCCCATTGGATAATAGCTCTCCTCAAGGTCCTAGGTACACGCTTGTCTCCCATTGGACGAAATCAGCATGCTTGTCTCCCATTGGACGATAGCTCTCCTAAAGGTCCAAGGTACCAAGTTTGACCTCGAAAGCAGAATTTAGACTCAGCAACTAATAAGTACAGATAGTCCTTGACTTATGACCACAAATTTCTGTTAAATGGGTTTTGCGACCTTTCTTGCCCCAGTTGTTAAGTGAATTAATGCAGTTGTTAGGTTACTAATGTGCCCGTTAAGCAAATCTGACTTCTCCACTGACTTTGCTTGTCAGAAGGTCGCAAAAGTTGATCACATGCCCCCAGGGACACTGCAACCGCCATAAATACCAGTCAGTTGCCAAGGGTTGCCAAATTTTGATCACGTGACCAAGGGGATGCTACAACAATCGTATGGGGGGAAAAAGGTCATAAATCACTTTTCCAGTGCTGTTCTAACTTAAAACGGTCACTAAACAGGTGGTTGTAAGTCAAGGGTTACCTGTCATCTAATTTGTGGCAACAATTTTAAGGAGATGTGGCTGGCGTCCCCAGATTGACAGCGGGATGGAGAAAAGAGAGATGCAATATACCGGGATTTGATTTAATCCAGGAACCGCCAGGGGATAATCCTGTTTTATGTTGAGACTTACACGTGGCCGGTTTCGTGGGCAACCACAAAAGCTGAAGAAAACCCATCTTCGTGATTTAGCGTGCAGCTCCTCACCGGGTGGCACATGCCTGTGACTGGAGCATAGCCTGTGGAGCACGTGAAAAAAAAACAAGATATTTTCAGAGCAAGTAAGTGAAGTGTATGGCTATGGAGATTCTGAATCACCCAGGTCCCGAAAGTGCTTTTCCAGAAGGCAACTGGACTTTCCTTAGCCTTTTGTTTCCTTGAAAACATTTCGCTTCTCATCCAAGAAGCTGCTTCAGTTCTGATGGAATGGCCGGGAATAGAAGGATTTATATTCTTTAGGTCTGGAGGTCAGTTGCCAGCTGAGAGCTTTTTAGGTCACTTGGGGATTGATCGGCCTTCAGAGTGCTAATGACTGCAAAGAATATTAATCTTTCCACTCCCCTAATGACTGGCGGATTGCAAGATAGTCCTCGGCTTACGACCACAATCCAGCCCCAAATTTCTGCTGCCGAGTGAGACGGTTGTGAAGTGAATCACTGCAGAGGTTAAGTTAGTAACATGGTTGTTAAGTGAGTCTGGCGTCTCCCTTGACTTTGTCAGAAGGTCGCAAAAGGGGATCACTTAACCCCGAGACACTGCAACTGTCATAAATATGAGTCAGTTTCCCAGCGTCTGAATGTTGGTCACGTGATCTCAAGGATGCTGCAACGGTTGTGTGAATAGTGATCATGTCATTTTTTTCAGTGCAGTCGTAACTAAAGTTATTAAATGAATGGTTGTATGTCAGAGCGTGCACAGTCTTGTTGTGCTGAGATAACCCAGGAGTAAACACAATAAACTAGTTTGTATTAAATGGTGGTTTATCTTACACTATCTACGATATCATACACCAGGAACAATATACATATACGTGCTAATACAGCAGGATCCAACAAACCACAATTACAGCAGGAAACGGAAGAAGAGAGAGGACACATCAGCAGAGCCTTCCCTTTATACAAAGGCTCTTAAAGAGACACAGACCCTGCTGAGTCATTCTCATCATTACATTACATCTTTCATCTTACATTAAGTAAACCGGTTAGCTTTTAAATCAATACTTTAACTTTGGATGTTGAGGACTACCTGTGTTTGAAAGACCTGGGACTTAGTTGGCTCCTGAGAGAGCTTTGAATTTTATCTCTGCCTTTTAAAAAAAAAAAAGAAAAAGAAAGAAAGTCAAACCTGCTACATTAGATAGTTTCTGAAGCTTATACTGCTATATTTTTGCTTCTAAGTTTTAGAATTGAGAACTGAGTGTGTTTAAGGGCTGCTATGAGTTTGCTGCAATGTTTAAGGCATCAGGTTAATAATACAAAGGTAATATACTCCTTGGTTGTATAAAGAGAGGCATAGAATCAAAATTATATGAAGTATTAGTAAAGTAAAGGTAAAGGTTCCCCCACACATGCGTGCTACTTGTTTCCTACTCTAGGGTCCGGTGCTCATCTCCGTTTCAAAGCCGAAGAGCCAGCACTTATCCGAGGACGTCTCTGTGGTCATGTGGCCAGCATGACTAGACGCCAAAGGCGCACGGAATGTTACCTTCCCACCGTAGTGGTCCCTATTTTTCTACTTGCATTTTTACGTACTTTCGAACTGCTAGGTTGGCAGAAGCTGGGATGGGTAACAGGCGCTCACTCTGTTACGTGGCACTCGGGATTCGACCTGCCAAACTGCTGACCTTCTGATCGACAAGCTTAGCGTCCTAACCCACTGAGCCACCACGTCCCGTGAAGTATTAGTACTGCCAGTGCTTTTTTTGTAAAAGAAAAAGGTGCCGGAACTCACACGTCATACAACCCGTCTGGCCTACCCTACAAGGTTCCATCCAAAAAAGGTGCCGGAACTCCGTTCTGGGTGTTCTATGAGAAAAAAAAGCCCTGAGTACTGCTTTATAAAACCTTAGTAGGGCCACATCTGGAATACTGCATCTAGTTTTGGTCACCACATTACAAAAAAAGATGATTAAAGGCTTGGAGACTAAAACATATGAAGAACGGTTGCAGGAATTGAGTATGGCCAGTCTAGAGAAAAGAAGGACTAGAGGGGGACATGATAGCAATGTTTCAGTATTTAAGGGTCTGTAACACCTCTACTCCGCGAGCTGCATTGGCTTCCGGTTGCCCTCCGGGTGAGATTCAAGGTGCTGGTGATGACCTATAAAGCCCTAAATGGCTTGGGTCTGGGATATTTGAGGGAACACCTGCTGCCGGCATCAAGTTCCCTTCGTCCAGTGCGCTCCCACAGGGAGGGTCTTCTCAGGGTGCCACCGGTAAGAGATTGCCGGCAGGTAACACCCAGGGATAGGGCCTTCTCAGTGGGGGTGCCTGCCCTTTGGAACCAGCTGCCAGTGGAGCTGAGGACTGCCCCTGACCTCCGTTCGTTCTGCCGGGGCCTGAAGACCTGGCTCTTCGAGCTCTCCGGCCCAGGCTGAGGATTAATCTTATTTTAACTGGGGTTTTATTTATGCAGGGACTAATATAATTTTTTTTAAAATTTGTTTTTAACTTTTGTATTTTGGTTTTTTAATCACCCTGTAAACCGCCCTGAGTCCTTCGGGAAAGGGCGGTATATAAATGTAATAAAATAAATAATAAATAAATAAATAAGAGAGGGGTCAACCTATTTTCCAAACCACCAGAAGGCACGACAAGAAACAACGGATGGAAACTAATCCAGGAGAGAAGCAGCCTGGAATGAAGGAGAAACTTCCTAACGGTGAGAACAATTAACCAGTGGAAGAGTTTCCCTTCAGACATTGAGGGTGCTTCATCACTTGAGGCATTTAAAAAGAGACCGGACAGCCACTTTGTCTGAAGGGATACAGGTTCTCCTGCTTGAGCAAGGGGTTGAACTAGAAGACCTCCGAGGTCTTATCCAGATCTATTGACTGAGGTTAGAAGCTGGGAGTTCTAGTCCTGCATTAGGCACAAAGTCAGGTGGATGACCTTGGGCCAGCCATTCTCTCTCAGCCCTAGGGAAAAAAGCAATGGCAAACCACTTCTCAAAGAAAGCTGAAAACTTCCAGGACTTGTTCAGGCGTTGCCAGGAGTCAACGCTGACTCAAAAGTGGAGACCGCTGGACACCTACTCCTTCGATGCTCGTTTTATAGAGAAATTCAGGGGGGGGGGAACATACCCTTCCAATAACCGATAGGTATCCTGGCCATTCTGACACTGCTCATCTCGAGTGGCTGCTTAAGGACGAACAGACCGTGATTACATTGCAGGTGACCAGATTCTGGGCAGCAGCAGCAGTGGGGATTCGTCGGAAACACGCGATTAACCCACCAGAGCTATTTTACATAAGTTAATGCAGCCAACCCTTTAGCGTTGTTGTTGTTCTTCTTCTTCTGCATTTGAGTATTTAACAGGCCTCACAGTTTTATGGATTGATATTGTAGTATAGTTAGGCCACACTGTGTTTTGCTCATGTGTAACTGACAGATGGGATGCAAAATTGTGATTTTAATCTAGATTTTATCTATATTATTATTATTATTAATGATAATAGTAATAATAATAGTAATAATAATAATAATAATAATAATAATAATAATAATAATAATAATAATAATATGAATGAGTTTCATGTTTTATGAATAAAAGTTTTACAATAATAATAATAAAGTTGGAAGGGACCTTGGAGGTCATCTAGCCAACCTCCTGCTCAGGCAGGAAACCCTATACCAGGGGTCGGCAACCTAAAAAAGGAAAAGAGCCACTGGGAACCGGTTCCATCACAAATTTAAAAAAGTGGGAGCCGCGTGTGTGTGTCCATGCACGCGCATGCACAAAAAACGTTTTGCGCATGCGCAAAACGGTTTTTTGTGCATGCGCGGACGCACGCGATTGCCATTTTTTTAAAGTGAGATGGAACCGGTACCCGGTTGCCCGACGGCGACAGCCCGTCTGCAAAGCTGCCACTTTCGGCAGCTTTGCAGACGGGCCGCGGCAGCTTCCTCAAAGAGCGGCACCGCTGCCCGTTCGCGCGGAGGTGCGCGCGCACCTCCGGTCATTCAGAGAGGTGCGCGCACACCTCCCGGAATGGGCAGGGGCGCCGCTCTTTGAGGAAGCTGCCGCGGCCCGTCTGCAAAGCTACCGAAAGCGGCAGCTTCGCAGACGGGCCGCGGCAGCTTCCTCAAAGAGCGGCACCGCTGCCCCTTCGCGCGGAGGTACACGCGCACCTCTCCAAACGGGTGGTGCCACTCTCCATTTGGAGAGGTGCGCGCGCACCGGGCGGCTGGGAGCCGCAGGAGACGGCTCAAAGAGCTGCATGCGGCTCCAGAGCCGCGGGTTGCCAACCCGTGCCCTATACCATTTCAGGCAAATGGCTGTCCAGTCTCCTCGTAAAAACTTCCACTGTTGGAGCATTCACCAATTCTGGAGGCAGGTTGTTCCACTGGTTAATTGTTCTAACTGTCAGGAAGTTTCTCCTTAGTTCTAGGTTGCTTCTCTCCTTGACTAGTTTCCATCCGTTGCTTCTTGTCCTGCCTTCAGGTGCTTTGGAGAATAGCTTGACTCCCTCTACTTTGGGGCAGCCCCTGAGATTTTGGAACACGGCTATCATGTTCCCCCTCGTCCTTCTCTTCATTAAATTAGACATACCCAATTCCAGCAGCCATTCCTTATATGTTTTAGCCTTACTTTACTTATTATTATTTTATTTCATTTTATTACTTATTATTTTAGTTTAGTTTTTTTTAAGGGATATTGCTTGAGTGTTTTTAAGTTGTTCTGGTCTTTGACTGTAATAAACTTACTTGACTTGACTCAAAGGCACAAAATACCTCTCAAAATCTCTTTAGTAAAGCATCACAAAGCCCTCCTGTTCACAGAAAACTGAGCAAGTGAGAATGTACCCCCTCGGGCTGATGAGCTCTGAGCTGAGAGAGTTTATTTTGGCACTGATCTGGGCTACTAAAGGGCATTTTTGTCCATCAAAGCCCACTTGATCAAAACCGCTGAAGTTCTTCACTTGCGGCGAAGTCGAGTTCTTTGAAGCTGTTCTTATCAGAGGTCACTGCACACAAGTCTTCGCAGGAATCCGGCTTCCTGTCGCTCTTGTGCTGAAGAGTTCTTCCCAGCTTTTGAAAACTTAAATTTCCTCAAAGAATACCTCAGATCAGGAACTAAATGTTGACTTGGGCTCACTGCTGTGAAAGGAGAGGATGGTCTCACGCTGAGCCAGCCGGGTGCTGCAGCTGCCAAAAAAGCCAACACAATGCTAGGCTGCATTAACAGAGGGATAGAATCGAGATCTCGTGAAGTGTTAATACCACTTTATAATGACTTGGTAGGACCATACTTGGAATACTGCATCCTGTTTTTGGTCAACACACAAAAAAAAAGTTGTTGAGAAGAGAAGAGCAACAAAAATGATCAGGGGACTGGAGGCTAAAACATATAAAGAGCAGTTGCTGGAATTGGATATGTCTAGTTTAATGAAAAGAAGGACAAGGGAGGACAGGATAGTAGTATTCCAGTATTTGAGGGGCTGCCCCTCGGACAAGCGCTGGGTCTTTGACTTTGAAACGGAGATGAGCACCGGCCCCTAGAGTCGGAAATGACTAGCACGCGTGTGCGGGGGAACCTTTACCTTTACCTTTATAAAAATGTCCTAAAACGTATTGAATCTTCTTTCTCTTTCATTTTCAGTATCAATCTATCCATTTCGGCACAATCTAAAAAATAATAATAATTCACTCTTCCTCTGTGGGTAAATCTTCATTTTTCCAATATTGAGCGAATACAATTCTCGCTGCATTTAATACATATAAAATTAGATACATACACTCTTTCTCACTGTTTCCTACCATTATGCCTAATAAAAATAATTCTGGCTTAAAATCTATATGTTTTGTTTAGTAATTTTCTCTAACCATATGTCCTACATATCCCATGGACAGTCGGTTGAAGAAGAATAAAGAAAGCTGAGAGAATTGAACTGTTCTAGGGCAAACGTTGCGAAGTGCAGAGCGTCTGGGATAGGGAGGAGAAGTCACCTGAATTTCCAGATTTTGAGCAGCTCTTCCATACTGAAAGCCGAAGTGGGCTTTTGAAGGAGTGGGGAAGGGGCACTTGAGCACTGTACCTTGCATTCCAGCTGGTCCAAAATCTTGCCTGGTGAGAAAGATGGCATGATCGTGATGTTCTGAGTGACCGGGGTCCGTTTTTTGTTGCTGATATGCCCAACGGCACACGTTCTCCAGGCTCCTGGAGGGGTTTCCTCGTTCAATTAGACTGACAGACTGGAAAATAAAACAACAACAACATACAAACAGGTTACAAACCAGTATGTTGTTTACATCATAACTGGTTAGCTTAGGATCTTCTTTCTTCTTTTCTCTCCCTCCCTCCCTAGATAGATGATAGATAAATAGATCTAGATAGATGATAGATTAGATATAAAATAAGATGATAGATAGATAGATAGATAGATAGATAGATAGATAGATAGATAGATAGATAGATAGATAGATAGATAGATAGATAGATGTTGTTAGTTGCGAAGTCATGTCCGACCCATCGCAACCCCATGGACAACGTTCCTCCAGGCCTTCCTGTCCTCTACCATCTTCTGGAGTCCATTTAAGCTCAGGCCTACTGCTTCAGTGACTCCATCCAGCCACCTCATTCTCTGTCGTCCCCTTCTTCTCTTGCCCTCAACCTTTCCCAGCATTAGGCTCTTCTCCAGTGAGTCCTTCCTTCTCATTAGGTGGCCAAAGTGTTTGAGTTTCAACTTCAGGATCTGGCCTTCTAAAGAGCAGTCAAGGGTTAATCTCCTCTAGTACTGACCGGTTTGATCACTAGATAGATAGATAGATAGATAGATAGATAGATAGATAGATAGATAGATAGATAGATAGATAGATAGATGGATGGATGGATGGATGGATGGATGGATGGATGGATGGATGGATGGACGGACGGACGGACGGACGGACGGACGGACGGACAGACAGACAGACAGACAGATAGACAGACAGATAGATAGATAGATCCTATTTTAACTATTATCCTTCTGAAGAACTGATGGAAGTACAGTGATGGAAGAGCAATACAAGATAAAGAATTTTTTTTTCTCAACTAGCAAGCAGAGGCCTTCATATAATGTATTACCCGCAGGCACCATGTCATAAAAGAACTACATTTATCACTAAGAACAACTTCATCCCAGTCCCATTTTTTTGCAACATTCCAGAATCTAAATGGATTCTTATCTCATACGCCTAAGTGTACACTGATTTGTAAGAACTGCCCCCCCCTAGAAAAGATGGCTGCTGTCCAGGCTGCATCAGGATTTACTTTAGGGAATCTCTGTATTTTGTAAGCACAGATTTATATTTGGGAGGACATATTTTCCCCCTTTTTTAAAAAAATAAATAAATCCAAGCCTTTGGATCTGCTTGTTAAAGCTTCGTATTAGAAGCTTTGCAGGAACTATTATCTCAACCCGTTTATATTCTTTCGGGAAAAATAACAAGCTGGGGGTCCTTCAACTGGAACAAACATCTCATGAGGAAGACCAGATACTCAACGGAGGAAACCAAGCAAGAATGTTTTGCCTGGTATTCCTGATTAAGTTATTCCATTTCTAAAATGACTCTGAGGACAGTGACCCGCTAAATTTATACCCCCTAGCACACTGTCCTGGAAACCCACAACGTACTGTATATACACGAGAGTTGTGCGCCAATGTAAAAAATACAGAGTAAATATTTATTAGCTTTGGTGGAAGTCACCCAACCGTCTGATATTCTTCTGCTAAATTATGCAGCAATGTTCTAAATGAATAATTGACAATAAAGGCTGCCTAACAGTATAATGTATTTATTTCTCTACCCGATGTTAGCATCCAGAGCTTGGATTTTTGTTTGGCTTTGTTTACAGGGAGGTAAACAAGAGGCACTGTATACAGGATGATCTGGGGAGACATTTTCTTAGAGAGGGGCATCTTTTTTTAAATTATTTTTGAGGAAATAACCCCCAAAGAGCACAGCTGAAAATTATTCCTTTTGCTTGGAAATTCTCATGGTGCAGTTCTGGGGCCCTCTGGGGGAATGCTCCCTCACTCCTTCTAAAAGCAAAATCAAATAATGATAGGGGAAGATATCAACGCGCTTGGGGGGAAATGACATTTTTCAACTCATCGCCACCACCATCATTTTAGGCATTTTTGTCCATCCACTGCAGGATGAAGGCCTCTTCCGCACGCTTCCAACCCCTACGGTCCTGATCTTCCTTTTGCCAATTGAGCCCGCCATACTTGCTGAGGTCATCGATCTATCTTTTCAACGGTATTCTTAAAAAGCAAGGTAATAACGGACATCACCCTGCATGTTGTACTGAGTCATGCGTGACCATCAATATTCTACCGAGTGCTATTGTGAATCCTGCCATTTGCGGCTTATTTAATAAGCCATAAGGCGGATCGTGGCGTGGTACGTCTATGGCTAAGATCAAGTGTGGCATTGTCGAGCATGATACATGCGTCCCTTGGTGCCGTCTGAGCTTGGCTGTTTTCTTCCAGACATTTCATCATCAGGGCTAGAAAGGAGTGGGATTTGTGGAGAGGAGGAGGAGGAGGAGGAGGAGGACTGTGGGGTCCTTGGTGCTCTCTGAGCTTGGTTGTTTTCTTACAGATGGTTCATTGCCTAACTGATGGGAGCATCCCGATGCTCCCATATTACACCCCTCCTGCGTGAGCTGCATTGGTTACCGGTTGTCCTCCGGGTGAGATTTAAGGTGCTGATACTTACCTTTAAAGCCCTACATGGCTTAGGCCCGGGATACTTGCAGGACCATCTGCTGCCAGAAACGACTTCCCATCGCCCAGTACGCTCACACAGAGAAGGCCTCCTCAGGGTGCCGTCGGCCAGACAATGTCGGCTGGCGACCCCCAGGGGGAGGGCCTTCTCTGTGGGGGCTCCTGCCCTGTGGAATCAGCTCCCCTTTGAGCTCCGGATGGCCCCTGACCTCTGGTCCTTCCATCGTGACCTTAAGACACTTCTTTTCCAACAGGCCAACCTGGACTGATGATAAGGGGTTTTAATATGGTTTTAATGTTTTATTAGTTTTAGTTGGGGCTAGGTATAGTTTAATTTCTTCTTAATATTTGTATCTTATTTTTATTTTATTGTTGTTAGCCGCCCTGAGTCCTTCGAGAGATAGGGCGGCATATAAGTCCCAATAAATAACCAGTGGAACAACCTGCCTCCAGAAGTGGTCAATGCTCAAACACTGGAAGTTTTTAATAAGAGACTGGCCAGCCACTTGTCTGAAATGGTATAGGGTTTCCTGCCTTAGCAGGGGGTTGGACTAGATGACCTCCAAGGTCCCTTCCATCTTCTTCTTCTTCTTCTTCTTCTTCTTCTTCTTCTTCTTCTTCTTCTTCTTATTATTATTATTATTATTATTATTATTATTATTATTATTATTATTATTATTATTATTATTATTATTATTATTATTATTATTATTATATAAATAAACTAGGTAACATCATCAGTGCTGGAAAGGAGTGGGATTTGTGGGGAGGAGGAAGAGGAGGAGGACTGTGGGGTCCTTGGTGCTCTCTGAGCTTGGTTGTTTTCTTGCAGACGTTTCATGACCCAACTAGGTAACATCATCAGGGCTAGAAAGGAAGGGAATTTGCAGAGAAGAGGAGGAGGAGGAGGAGGAGGAGGAGGAGGAGGAGGAGGAGGAGGAGAATTGTGGTGTCCTTGGTGCTCTCTGAGGTTGTTTTCTTTCAGACGTTTCATTACCCAACTAAGTAACATCATCAGGGCTAGTAAGGAATGAGCTTTGCACTCAGCTTATATTCTAGTGGCTTGCCTTGTCGGTGTTGGTGGAAGCGGTCTTGTTGTTTCACTCCCATTCCCACCAACACTGACAACGCAAATCACTTGGATGTAAACAAAGACCAAACCCCACTCCCTTCCAGCACTGATGGTGTTAGCTAGTTGGGTAATGAAACGTCTGCAAGAAAATACCAAGCTCAGAGACCCCACAGTTCAACCCCGAGCTACAAATATTCTTTTCTATCCATGATATATGACCTGAGTAACATACAAGCAGCCATGAATTGTTTTAATCATAGCTTACCGAATTAACTATAATGATTGGGATCATCTGGCGTGCTAAGTCCAAACCAAACCCATTATGTATTTGGATGGGATCATAAGATCTTGCTCCGTTGACCCATAAGGCGTCTTTGCGTGCAGTAGACAGATGAACCCTTCACCTGGTTTACTTACCTTGGCATAACCTAGCATCATCATACGAACCAGCACAACATTTATGTGGATGCCCAGGGATTCATCGTGATAAATTTCATTCACCTAAAGAGAAGAAAGAGAAAGGGAAGAACAACAACAACCCAAATCCTTAGTAATGAGATAGTCAAGAAAAACGTGGATTGAAGACTCCACATTGATTGATTGATTGATTCATTCATTCATTCATTCATTTTATCTAACAGCCCATCTCCTGAGGTGGCTGACATTTGCAAAAAAACTATAAAAACATCCAGAATAAATATACATCATAGCCGTCGAGGCAGTTCATCAGTTCACAGTAAAGTCAAGAAATGGGACCTTTAATGCATTCAGTGTCCAGATCATAGCCAAATTTTTAAACCCTTTTAAAAGCCCAATGGGGTTGGGGCCATCCTAATCGCTGAGGGAAGGATGTTCCACAGGGCCAGTGCAGAAAAGTCCCCGTCTACAAGTCCCCATAGCTGACACTCTTTGGCTGATCTATAATATGCCCAATCTGCCAGATAGAATTGGACGGGTAGAAATTCTTAGGGGGGAAAAAACAGCCCCTCAGATAATTCGCAATCTGTGTCAGATAGAAGGTACAAACTAGAAGCCCTTGTTTAGGTGTACTTTTTTTTAATAAAGGGTAAATGATCCGGGGCTTATGTATGGTCCAGGACCTCACTAACTGGCCAAGCTTTACCTTTCTCTTTCTAGATTACAGCCAGCTGTTCCAGTTATTTACAGGAAACTTCTAATGCACTTTAGTAACTGGAGATACCAACTTTCTTTCAGTCAGGACCAACATTGGAGGCTACCAGTAAATGGGGCTGAAACAAGCAGAGATCCTGAGCAAAGCCTAATTGTATGGGATTCTCTTTATTTAATTTAATTTAATTTAATTTATTGAGATTTGTATACCGCCCTTCTCCCAAAGGGACTCAGGGCGGTTCACAGGGCATAAATATAAATAACAATACAAACATTAAAAGACAATTAAATCAGTGCCCAAGTTAAAACAAGAATAATAAAACAAGTCTATAAAAAAAACCCATGTACCCCCATCAGGCCAGACCCGCTAGTTCAAATAAATGGGTCTTCAACCCGCGACGGAAGGATCGGAGGTCTGATGCCATCCGGAGCTCAACCGGCAGTTGGTTCCATAACGCCGGAGCACCCACAGAGAAGGCCCTCCCCCTGGGGGCCACCAGTCAACATTCCTTGACAGGAGGCACCCTGAGGAGGCCCTCTCTGTGGGCGCGCACAGGGCGGAGGGGAGTCGACGCCGGCAGCAGGTGGTCCTCGAGGTATCGCGGACCCATGCCATGTAGGGACTTAAAGATCATAACCAAAACCTTGAACCTTACCCGGAAGACAACTGGTAACCAATGCAGCTCATGGAGCAAAGGTGTAACATGGGAGTACCGGGAAACTCCCAAGACAACTCTCGCGGCCGCATTCTGTACCAGTTGGAGCCTCCGAGTAGTCTTCAAGGGAAGTCCCATGTAGAGAGCATTACAGTAGTCTAGGCGAGAGGTCACGAGCGCATGAGTGACCGTACATAAGGCCTCCCGGTCCAGATAGGGCCGCAACTGGCGCACCAGGCGAACCTGGGCAAAAGCCCCCCTAGTCACGGCCACTATGTGATCCTCCAAAGTGAGTCGTGAATCTAGGAGGACTCCCAAGTTGCGAGCCCTATCCACAGGGGGTAAAAGCTCACCCCCCATAGAAAGAGATGGAACATCCCAGGTGTCCCGGGAAGCCGGAATGTACAGCCACTCAGTCTTGTCAGGGTTGAGTTGAAGTCTGTTCCTCCCCATCCAGACCCGAACCGCCTCCAGGCAACGGGACATCACAGCGAGGGCATCACTGGGGTGGTTTGGGGTCGAAATAAAAAGTTGGGTATCATCAGCATATTGATGATACCCAACTCCAAAACCACGAATGATCTCACCCAGCGGTTTCATATAGATGTTGAACAGGAGAGGCGAGAGGACCGACCCCTGAGGAACTCCACAAGCGAGAGTCCTAGGGGTCGACCTCTGCCCCCCTGCCAACACCGACTGCGAGCGTCCCAGGAGATAGGAGGAGAACCACTGAAAAACCGTGCCTCCCACTCCCAATCTCCTGAGACGCTGCAGCAGGATACCATGGTCGATGGTATCGAAAGCCGCCGAGAGGTCTAATAGGACTAGGACAGAGGAATATCCCCTATCCCGAGCCCTCCAGAGATCATTCACCAGAGCGACCAATGCCATCTCCGTGCTGTGCCCGGGCCTGAAACCTGATTGGTAAGGGTCCAGATAATCCGCTTCATCCAGGACCAGAGGGAGCTGATGCGCCACCACACTCTCAACAACCTTCGCAAGAAAGCGAAGGTTGGAGACTGGACGAAAGTTGTTCAATACAGCTGGGTCCAAGGCAGGCTTCTTGAGGAGAGGTCTCACCACCGCCTCCTTCAAGATGGTGGGGAAATAACCCTCGCTCAAAGAAGCAGATATAACTGCCTGGAGCCAGCCTCGTGTCCTCTCCCTAGCTGCATAAATCAGCCAAGAAGGGCACGGATCCAATAAACATGTGGTGGAACTCAGCTTCCCCATAATCCTGTCCACTTCATCAGGGGTCACAGAATCAAACTCCTCCCAGATAACATTGACAAGACCGCCCGTGTCCTGATCGCCAGACTCTGCCCAGCTGGAGTCCAAACCGGTCCGAATCCGAGCGATTTTATCCGACAGATGTTGACTAAACTCCTCGGCACGACCCTGCAAGGGATCCTCCCTCACCTCCTGATTAAGAAGGGAGCGAGTCACCCTAAACAAGGCGGCCGGGCGATTATCTGCGGACGCGATGAGGGTGGAGAAGTAGTTACACCTCGCCTCCCTCATCGCAGCGAGATAAGACCTAATGTAGGTTCTTAACCGCAATCGGTCGGGTTCAGATCGGCTGGACCTCCAGCAGCTCTCTAGGCCCCGTTTCCGACGCTTCATCTCCCGGAGCTCCGCGGAGAACCATGGAGCTCGCTGGGATCTGCGCCGGGTCAGGGGCCGCAAGGGTACAACCCGGTCGAGTGCCTCAGTGGCTGCCCTTTCCCAGGCTTCCACTAAGGCATCCGCCGAGCTGTGAGCAATGGAGGCAGGTGGGGACCCCAGCACCGCTTGGAACCTATCAGGATCCATTAGGCGTCTGGGGCGGTACCATCTAGTTGGTTCCGTACCCCCACGGCGGGGGGTGGCAAAATGGAAGACCAGCCGCAGGAGGTGATGATCGGTCCATGACAGGGGCATAATAAATGGAGAGCCCCCACCAAGATCATCCAACCACCGTCCAGATAAGAAAATCAGGTCAAGGGTGTGGCCTCCCTCATGAGTTGGTTCAGAAATTACCTGCGTCAGGTCCATGGCCGTCATGGAAGCCATGAACTCCCGAGCAAGCTCAGATGAACCTCCCAGGGATGGTAGGTTGACGTCTCCCAAAACTATAAGTTTGGGGAACTCAACCACCAACCCCGAGAGGATATCGAGCAGCTCGGGCAGGGCTGCCGCTACGCGACTAGGCGAAATGTACACGAGCAGCAAGCCCAACTGCGCCCCAGAGCCAAATCTCATAAAGAGAGACTCACACCCGACTATCTGAGGAACGGTGGTCTCCCGCGGACATAAGGTCTCCCTAACGATCACCGCCACACCCCCACCCCTACCCTGAGCTCGAGGCTGGTGTAGCACCCGGAAGCCTGGTGGGCAAAGGTCAACCAAAGGGACCCCACCCTCTGGGCCCAACCAAGTCTCCGTGATGCAAGCCAGGTCCGCATGCTCACCCTCCACTAAATCCCTAACAAGGGGAGCTTTGTTAACCACGGACCTGGCATTCAGGTACACCAGCCGGAGCTCAGGAGGCTGCACATCCTCGCTCCCGGAACCTCGGGAAAGAAGCAGAGGGTCGGAGCGCCCCACCGCTTGCAAATAGCGGAGACGGCGCTCCCGGTAACGATATGGCCCCCTGTCTATCCGCCTGCTGCCGTTCCCCGTCGTGGGAATTGGTAATCCCACGACCCGCTCATGAGCCCCAGAGACAACGACCCCTCGTCCTCCCCCCGCGCAGTCAGACCCAAGTCTGGCCTGAACTATGGTTGATTGGCCATAGTTTTATTTATCTTTTCAACACTATGCCTTCCTTCCTTCCTTCCTTCCTTCCTTTCCTTTCCTTTCCTTTCCTTCCTCCCTCCTTTCCTCCCTCCCTCCTTCCCTCCCTTCTCTCTCTTTTTCTTTCTCCCTCCCTCCCTTCCTTCTTCCTTCCTTCCTCCTTTAATTCCTTCGTCCCTACCTCAATTCTCCCTCCCTCCCTCCCTCCCTCCCTCCCTCCTTTCTTTCTTTCTTTCTTTCTTTCTTTCTTTCTTTCTTTCTTTCTTTCTTTCTTTCTCTTTCTCTCTCTCTCCCTCCCTCCCTCCCTCCTTTCATTCCTTCCTCCCTACGTAAATTCTTCCTTCCTCCTCCCCTTCCTCCTCTTTCTTTCTTTCTTTCTTTCTTTCTTTCTTTCTTTCTTTCTTTCTTTCTTTCTTTCCTTCTTTCTTTCTTTCTTTCTTTTGCCACCCATTTCATGCAACTCTCGGCAGCTTGTTGTTGTTGTTAGTTGCAAAGTCGTGTCCGACCCTTCACGACCCCATGGACAATGTTCCTCTGGGCCTTCCTGTCCTCTACCATCTTCTGGAGTCCATTTAGGCTCATGCCTGCTGCTTCAGTTACTCCATCCAGCCACCTCATTCTCTGTCGTTCCATTCTTCTCTTGCCCTCAATCTTTCCCAGCATTAGGCTCTTCTCCAGTGAGTCCTTCCTTCTCATTAGGTGGCCAAAGTCTTTGAGTTTCAACTTCAGGATCTGGCCTTCTAAAGAGCAGTCAGGGTTGATCTCCTCTAGGACTGACCGGTTTGATCGCCTTGCAGTCCAAGGGACTCGCAGGAGTCTTCTCCAGCACCAGAGTTCAAAGGCCTCAATTCTTTGGCGCTCAGCCTTTCTTGTGGTCCAACTTTCACTGCCATACATTGCAACTGGGAAGACCATAGCCTTGACGATACGCACTTTTGTTGACAGGGTGATGTCTCTGCTTTTTAGTGTGCTGTCTAGATTTGCCATGGCTTTCCTTCCCAGGAGCAAGCATCTTTTAATTTCTTGGCTGCAGTCCCCATCTGCGGTGATCTTGGAGCCCAGGAAAATAAAATCTGTCACTACCTCCATTTCTTCCCCATCTATTTGCCAGGAATTGAGAGGGCCAGATGCCATGATCCTGGTTTTCTTAATGTTTAGTTTCAACCCAACGTTTGTACTCTCCTTCTTCACCTGCAACAAGAGGCTCTTTAGTTCTTCTTCACTTTCTGCCATTAGAGTGGTATCATCTGCATATCTTAGGTTGTTGATGTTTCTTCCAGCAATCTTAATTCCAACTTTTGATTCATCTAGTCCCACCTTCCTCATGATGTGCTCTGCATATAAGTTAAATAGGCAGGGCGACAGTATACAGCCTTGCCGGACTCCTTTCCCAATTTTGAACCAATCAGTGGTTCCGTGTCCAGTTCTCACTGTTGCTTCTTGGCCCGCATATAGGTTTCTCAAGAGACAAATAAGATGGTCTGGTATGCCCATCTCTTTAAGGACTTGCCACAGTTTGTTATGATCCACACAATCAAAGGATTTAGCATAGTCAATGAAGCAGAAGTAGATGTTTTTCTGGAACTCTCTAGCTTTCTCCATGATCCAGCGTATGTTAGCAATTTGATCTCTAGTTCCTCTGCCTCTTCGAAATCCTGCCTGTACTTCTGGTAGTTCTCGATCCACATACTGCTGGAGTCTAGCTTGTAGGATTTTAAGCATAACTTTACTAGCACGTGAAATGAATGCAATGGTGCGATAGTTTGAACATTCGGCATCTTACAATATGATAAAAGCAAAAATGCAAACCATTAAATATTCAAACTTCTTTCTCTGAAACTCCCTTGTTTTTGCTTTGCTTTGTTTGGAAAGCACCTCTCCATTCCCTAAAATTATGTTTTCACAGCAACCACAACTTTTTAATTTGTGGTCTTCAAGGGCAACTTTTGTTGCTGAAACGCTCCTCTGTTGCTTAAAATGCAGCATGACTCTGACACTGGAAAATTGAATGACTCTTGAAAGCAACACCCATTTTTGCATTTATTTGGTGCTAACAGCTAAGAGAACAGTCTTCTTAACCCCGGAATCACTTTGAAGAAGAAAACATGAATTATGGAATGAAGTGACCAAAGCTTTTTCAAATGCCAATATTCTAAAAGCATCAAAAATGCAATGAGAAAGGTCAGGACAAGAAGCAACGAGTGGAAACTAATCAAGGAGAGAAGCAACAGAGAACTCAGGAAAAATTTCCTGATAGTGAGAACAATTAATCAGCGGAACAACTTGCCTGCCGAAGTTGTGGGTGCTCCAACACTGGAGGGCTTTCAAGAAGAGACTGGACAGCCATTTGTCTGAAATGGTCCAGGGTTTCCTGCTTGAGCAGGGGTTATTCTGTTACTAAATGAATGGTCATAAGTGCAGGACTACCTATACCGGGGGGTCTTCAAACCTGGCCCCTTTGATGACTTGTGGACTTCAACTCCCAGAATTCCTCAGCCAGGCACGCTGGTTGAGGAATTCTGGGAGTTGAAGTCCACAAGTCATCAAAGGGCCAGGTTTGAAGATCCCTGCTATAGACTTTAAGAGGAGTGGACTTCAACTCCCAGAATTCCTCAGCCAGGCACGCTGGTTGAGGAATTCTGGCAGTTGAAGTCCACAAGTCATCAAAGGGCCACGTTTCAAGACTCCTGCCCTATACCACATCCAAAGCACAGCACTGTGCTAAGAGAAATAGGATAATCAGACAGACCAACCATCTGTGAAGTTTCTCATTGAAACCTACCTACAGACAGATGGAGTGTTCTTTGATTACAAGTTCAAACCTATCCTCTCATTTATTTTATTTTATTTATTTTTATTTTTATTCCATTTATATCCTGCCCTTCTCCGAAGACTCAGGGCGGCTTACAAGCTTAGCAGTAGCCTTCATTCTATGTATATGCCTGCTTGTTAGGGCTTTCACACACACACCCCAAGCGGCATTATTACAAATTCAGCTTAATTGCCCCCAACAATCTGGGTCCTCATTTTACCTACCTGGGAAGGATGGAAGGCTGAGTCAACCTTGAGCCTGGTGGGATGCGAACCTGCACTAATTGCAGGCAGCTGGTGTTACTTAAGGAGGCATTAGCCCACTGCCCACTGCTCCACCAAGGCTCTAGAGAATTCCTTAACTTCAGGTGTCTGCTACAAATCCCTATCTCCGTTCCATTATAGAAGTAGCCTTCTTCTAGATCAGGGGTCTTCAAACTTGGCCCTTTTATGACTTGTGGACTTCAACTCCCAGAATTCCTCAGCCTGTGTGCCTGGCTGAGGAGTTCTGGGAGTTGAAGTCCACAAGTCATCAAAGGGCCAAGTTTGAAGACCTGATATAGACTTTAAGAGGAGTGGACTTCAACTCCCAGAATTCCTCAGCCGGCGTGCCTGGCTGAGGAATTCTGGGAGTTGAAGTCCACAAGTCATCAAAGGGCCAAGTTTGAAGACCTGATATAGACTTTAAGAGGAGTGGACTTCAACTCCCAGAATTCCTCAGCTGGCGTGCCTGGCTGAGGAATTCTGGGAGTTGAAGTCCACAAGTCATCAAAGGGCCAAGTTTGAAGACCTCTGTGCTAGATGTTCCACTTTCTAATCTTACCTGTAGACTGTAGACCTGTAGACTGTCTTCCTGACAGTCTCTCACCCAAAAGTGAGGGGATCCAGCCCTTGGTAGCTTTCCCAAGATTATCCACGATCAATTGGAGGCTTAAGGGACCGAGGTCTTTATTTCTCCCACACTAAAACAAGAAAAATATTGCACTCACAATGTTCATCAGGGTGAGAAGGTAGTTCTGCACGTGTTCTTTGCCATGAAATCGGACCACCGAGTCATCTACTCCGAGGAGAACCTCAATATTGTAGTCATTTTCTCCGGTGTGTCTGCGTCGCCTCAGTGTTTCGTTCAGTTCCTGCTCTATGCTTGCATAAGTGGACTCCAGGCGGAGCAGATCAGATTCTGAGTGGAAGGGAGGAAATAAATCCAAGGATTAGAAGTTAATTACCATTATCCACAGCTGGACCGTTGTTCTCCACAGAGGATATCCCACATATGTAATAGAGATGTTGTCAGCTCAGAAAGGAAACACCACACGCACATTCTGGGATTGCATCTGTACATTCGTTCATCTGGAATCTTAGACGGTGAGACTCAACGTCAAGAGAATGATTAAGCAACATAAATTCAGTCAGAGATTAATCCAGAACAGCTCTGATCTTTATCCAGGATGACTGAATCTGATTCTTTACTGATATTATTTTTGCTGCTTATCTGGAGACTGTGAAGACTCAAGAGCACCTCAACAGAGTTTTAACACTTCCTCAATTGTGGATCTTCAGAATCTAGGCCCACTGGTGTTTCTCAGCACCTCTAGACATTATTTAGTTATTAGATTTTTTTTAATCCTGCCTTTATTACTTTAACTGAAGGCAACAGACATACATTATGCTTCTTTCTCCTCCAATTTTCCCCACAATAACCCTGAGAGGTAGGTTAGTGGCTGGCCCAAAGTCATACAGTTGGCTTGGTTTCGTAAGGAGGACTAAAACTCAGAGTCTCTTGCTGCTTGGCCCAAACTCACCTAGCTGGCTTTCAATTCCTAAGGTGGGACTACAACTCACTGTCTCTTAGTGATTGGTCTAAGTCACCCAACCAGCTTTCATGCCTAAGGTAGGACTAGAACTCACCGTCTCCTGGTTTCTCGGCCGGCACCTTAACCACTACACCAAACTGGCTATTGAAAAAGATATTCACGCAGGAAGCATCAATAAGAGAAGTGTTTCCATGGCTGTTAACGCAAGACTAGGAAGCAATTACATACACTGGCAAAAGAGCAATTATTATAACCAGGGCTTTTTTTCTCATAGAACACTCAGAACGGAGTTCCGGCATCTTTTTTGGATGAAACCTTGTAGGGTAGGCAAGGCAGGTTGTATGACATGTGTGAGAATCAAATGCACAGGTATAGTATAGGTGGTACCTTGCTCAATAGTAGTAACTGTGAGAGGGATCTCGGAGTCCTAGTAGGCAATCACTTCAATATGAGCCAGCAGTGTGCTGCAGTGGCCAAAAAAGCCAACACAGTGCTAGGCTGTATTAACAGAGGGATAGAATCAAGATCAAGTGAAGTACTAATACCACTTTACAATGCTTTGGTAAGGCCACACCTGGAATACCGCATCCAGTTTTGGTCACCACGATGTAAAAAAGATGTCGAGACTCTAGAAAGGGTACAGAGAAGAGCAACAAAGATGATTGGGGGACTGGAGGCTAAAACATATAGGGAACGGTTGCTGGAATTGGGTATGTGTAGTTTAACGAAGAGAAGAGTGAGGGGTGACATGATAGCAGTGTTCCAATATCTCAGGGGCTGCCCCAAAGAAGAGGGAGTCAAGCTATTCTCCAAAGCACCTGAAAGCAGGACAAGAAGCAACGGATGGAAACTAGTCAAGGAGAGAAGCAACCTAGAACTAAGGAGAAACTTCCTGACAGTTAGAACAATTAACCGGTGGAACAACCTGCCTCCAGAGGTGGTGAATGCTCCAACACTGGAGGTTTTTAAGAAGAGACTGGACAGCCATTTGTCTGAAATGGTCTAGGGTTTCCTGCCTGAGCAGGGGGTTGGACTAGATGACCTTCCAACTTATTATTATTATTATCAGTTCCGGCACCTTTTTCTTTTACAAAAAAGCACTGATTATAACCCTCATTCTCACTAAAGCTAGCAAAAAGAAAATTAGGGAAATAAACTGTAGCTAACATGCTCATTTTGAGAAACAGGCAAAGCAAGCTTCTGTTTATTTAAATCAAAGCAAATGAATGAAAGAATAGACACTTGGAATAAGGTTTGAAGAATATCATGATCACATGACTGCTGGATGCTACAAACTGCTGCAGATGCAAATTGGTTGCCAAGCAACCAAAATGTCATGATGTGGTTTATGGGGTGTGTGGCTAACTTCAAAATCAGGTCGTAAGTAGCTCTGGGGAGACCCGTCGTAACTTCAAATGGTCACTAAGCGGCCAGTCATTATTCTGAGGACTACCTGTATTTTTAAAATGTCATGGCAGACTTTCCAGAACCCAGCTGAAATTCTGACCACTGCATCTGAAAAAGGAATCTTAGCATCTTTTAAAAAACTAATTGCCTTGGTCCATATGTTGCTCTAAATCAGGGGTCTTCAAATCTGGCAACTTTTAAGACTTGTGGACTTCAACTCCCAGAATGCCCCAGCCAGCATTAAAGAGACCACTCTGTTGTCGTTCTAGATCAGAGGTCTACAAACCTGGCAACTTTAAGACTTCTGGACTTCAATTGATCTTTCTGGCCTGGACTGAGGGGGTTTTAATTTAACTTTAAATTTTAAATTTTAATTTGTTTTAATTGTGGGCTAGTCTTAATTTAATTCTATTTTAATTGTATTTATTTGTATTGTTTAATTTGCCCTGTAAACCGCCCTGAGTCCTTCGGGAATAGGGCGGTATATAAAATCAATCAATCAATCAATCAATAAATAAATTCCCAGAATTCCCCAGCCAGCATTAAAGAGACAGCTCTGTTGTCGTTCTAGATCAGAGGTCTGCAAACTTGGTAACTTTAAGACTTGTGGACTTCAACTCCCAGAATTCCTCAGCCAGCAGATCAGTCCACAAGTCTTAAAGTTGCCGAGTTTGGAGACCCCCTGCACTCACCTTTGGCTTTGTGCAACTATTGTAGGGTTAATTGGAAAAACCAGCCTTTGCATGATTGCTGCTACATGCGAAGCCATAAAACATGGTTTACAGAGCACAAGAATTTGTTTCTGTTCATGCTTTGGCACATCTGCATGCAGACCTCATGAGGTCATCTCAATTGACACCCCTCTCCCCAGTTTTAGAGCTGATTAGCCTGGAAAGAGAACCCACTTATGCAATGTGAAAATTAACCCCTTTCTCACCCTTTTCCTCAACATATGTCTGCTAGTGCTCCCGAAAAGCAAGTGAATATTGCTTTTGGATATTAAAAGTGAAGCTTGCTATGCAATTAACAAGTCAGGCCTGTATTTTGTTATCTGGTGCTGGGTGAAGTGTCTTTGCTTCGAGCAGTATAATTAGAGGCTTCCACTGATTTTATACATCAAAGCCTTACCATCTACCATCAGCTGAACTTAGCAAACCTTAGCAACGAAACACACCAACCGTTGGAGATTCAGCTGCAGTTTATTCCCTGCCTAGCACATTATCCAGATCAGAAAGCGTGCAGAATCCAAAGCGTGCACCCGTATGCTTGATCAAAAGCTTAATGACTGCATCAAAAGGAACCCAATCATTGCTGCGGTCCCCTTTCCATGTTTTCCAACTGAATTGCCTTTGGCTAAGTTGAATCTTTCTGGCTCAGAGGCAGTCTGAAAACTTATCAAAGTTGGACCGGCTTTTGAAAATTTCACAGGGGAACCTGCTGTTGCAGTGTTTTGGGTGTATTAACTGTGAATGGTTCCTTCGCCCTATCTGTCGGTCTGTGTTAGCATTGCTTTATACTCCTTTGGTAAGGCCACGCTTGGCATATGGCATCCGATTTTGGTCACCACAATGCAAAAAAAGATGTTGAGACTCTAGAAAGAGTGCAGAGAAGAGCAACAAAGGTGATCAGGGGACTGGAGGATAAAACTTTGATGAACAGATGCAGAAACTAAGTTTAGTCTAACAAAGAGAAGGATTAGGGAGTGACATGATACGGGTCACGGTCTACAACTATTTGAGAGATAAGAGAGAGGTCAACCTGTTACCCAAAGCACCTGAGGACAGGACAAGAAGTAACAGACAGAAATTCAACCTAGAATTAAGAAGAAATTTCCTAACAGTGAGAACAGTTAATCAGTGGAACAGCTTGCCACTGGAAGTTGTGGGTGCTCCATCATTGAGGTTTTTAAGAAGAGATTGGACAGCCATTTGTCCAGAATGATGTAGAGTCTATACCAGAGGTCTTCAAACTTGGCCCTTTTATGACTTGTGGACTTCAACTCCCAGAATTTCTCAACCAGGCACGCTGGGTGAAGAATTCTGGAAGTTGAAGTCCACAAGTCATCAAAGGGCCAAGTTTGAAGACCCCTGGTCTATAACGATGATATAGGGTCTATACCAATGGTATATAGGACTAGGGGTGACATTTATTTTGTTTTTATTTTTATTTTATTAAATTTATATACCGCCCTATACCCGTAGGACTCAGGGCGGTTTACAGGGAAAATTAAAAACATAACATACAAAAATTAAAATCAATTAAAACAATTAATTAATTCAAGTCCCTGAAATTTAAAACTAAAACCCAATAAAAAATTAAAACCCCTCAGCCTGGGCTAGACAGCTCGAAGAGACAAGTTTTCATGATACCACTGTATCAATATTTGAGGGGGCTCCTACAAGGATGACAAGGGTCCAGCTATTTTCCAAAGCACCAAAAGGCAAGACAAGAAACAACGGTTGGAAAAAAACCAACGAGAGAAGCAACCTAGAAATAAGGAGAAATTTCCTAACGGTGAGAGCAATCAACCAGTGGAATGGCTTGCCTCCAGAAGTTGTGGGTGCTCCATCACTGGAGGCTTTCAAGAAGAGACTGGACAGCCATTTGTCTAAAATGGTATAGGGTCTCCTGCTCAAGCGGTGGGGTTGGACTAGATGACCCCAGAGGTCCCTTCCAACTCTATTATTCTATATTCTCAACTCAATAGTCCCTCAGTTTCTTTCCTTGACATCCCCGCCTCAAACATTGAGATTTTCCTGGACCTGAGAAAGTTAGCGTCACAAACTAGCGTCACAATTCAACCTCAGCAATTTTCAGGCTCAAAAATAAAAAATAAAGAATGCACGGCTGGTATAGCATACAAGTGGGAAATTTAGAGCCTGGCTCTCTTGTTTCTAAAAATTGCTGCGACTGACCGGCAGAGGTTTGCTGGGGTGCCACGTCCAGTGGAAATATAGAATCAAGCCTACTTATGGGATGAATGAGAGACCCCGAACAGGCAGGGCAGAACAAAAAAGTACAGCAGTCTATCCCACACCGGGCTGGTGGGTTTGGCTGCCATTTCCCTCT
>NC_138209.1:6535580-6575580 GCF_964194415.1 Vipera berus | reverse complement strand
CTGCTAGGAGTTAGATAAGAGTCAAAGGAGTTCAAGGGAGGTTGGACTTAATTCGCTTGTGATTATGTAGGGATTCTAGGCTGATCCCTCTTTTAACTCCACCCCCACGTTCTGCCTCCTTCTCCATTTTAAGTCAGAGCTTCCCGCAGCTGGATAAATTATTCAAAATTGGGTAAAGCTATTTTTTCTTTGCATGAGAACACATGAACCCTTTACCCAATCACAACAGCGACAACATCCCTGTGAGGTGAGTTGGGAAAGGAAAGGGTGAATGGCCCAAAGTCACCCAGCTGGCTTTCATGCCTAAGGCAGGATTGTTGTTGTTAGCTGCGAAGTCGTGTCTAACCCATCGCAACCCTATGGACAACGTTCCTCCAGGCCTTCCTGTCTTCTACCATCTTCTGGAGTCCATTTAAGCTCACGCCTACTGCTTCAGTGACTCCATCCAGCCACCTCATTCTCTGTCGTCCCCTTCTTCTCTTGCCCTCAATCTTTCCCAGCATTAGGCTCTTCTCCAGTGAGTCCTTCCTTCTCATTAGGCGGCCAAAGTATTTGAGTTTCACCTTCAGGATCTGGCCTTCTAAAGAGCAGTCAGGGTTGATCTCCTCTAGGACTGACCGGTTTGATCGCCTTGCAGTCCAAGGGACTCGCAGGAGTCTTCTCCAGCACCATAGTTCAAAGGCCTCAATTCTTTGGTGCTCAGCCTTTCTTACGGTCCAACTTTCACTGCCATACATTGCAACTGGGAAGACCATAGCCTTGACTATACACACTTTTGTTGACAGGGTGATGTCTCTGCTTTTTAGTGTGCTGTCTAGAGTTGCCATGGCTTTCCTCCCCAGGAGCAAGCGTCTTTTAATTTCTTAAGGCAGGATTAGAACTCACCATCTCCTGGTGATTGGCCCGAAGTCACCCAGCTGGCTTTCACGCTTGAGGTGGGACTACAATTTATTGTCTCCTGGTGATTGGCCCAAAGTCACCAACCCTGGATTTCATGGCTAAGGTGGGACTAGAACTCACCGTCTCAGAAAGTTCCAGAAAGGGATTTTGTTTAGCATCCTTTCATAGGAAGAAAGAGCCATCTGTCTCAACTCTAAAAAAGAAATTATTCTGTGGATGCTACACAACCAGACTTTCTGAATTATGGGTCTAGTTCCTACCAAGGTTCTTTTTTTAGTGACAAAAATAGTCTATTAGAGTTACACTACTACCAACTCTTCTGAAATTTTATTTAGGACATTTTTGACTTGCCAAAGGGAAACATTATTTAAATCAGTTTTCTTTCTTGGTGATTTAAAGCTCCCCTTCAACATCACAACCGAAATAGATCCACACTGGTCCTTGTCTGGTTGAAGAAAGGCTCTCCTGTTAAAGTGGGAACCCTTTAAACTCAGCCCCAAAAGCACACACCAACTCCAGGCCTGCCTTCTATTAAATCCACTCTGCCTAACAGCCAGGCCTGTTCTGTAGTTAACAGTCTGATAGTTTTCATTCATTCATTCAATTTTCTATAGCCGCCCATCTCAATCGATGGCTGACTCTGGATGGCTGGCAATTTTTAAAAAAAACCACACAACTACAATTAAACACTAAGAACATTTTAAAACAATAAAAGCAATAAACAGAACAACAGAGTGGGAAGGGACCTTGGAGGTCTTCTAGTCGAACCCCCTGCTCAGACTGGAAACCTATAGAGGCAGTGTCATCCAAGATTACTCGCTGAGTACAGTCTGTCCGCCAGTTACAAATCCATCTGGTGGTGATGCTGTCTATCCCATTTTTTTCCCCCTAGCTTATCAAGAAGTAGGTTGTGGTCTACTTTGCTGAGTGCCTTACTGAAGTCTAAGCATACTATGTCCACAGCATTTTGCTGGTCTACTAATTTAGTCACTTACTTTGTCAAAGAATGAAATAAGGTTGGTTTGGCAGGATCTGTTTTTAACCAACCCATGCTGACTTCTAGTTATAACCTTACTTGTTTCTAGATGTTCGCAGATCTCTTTTTTGATTATCTTTGTACACTATCTTCCCAGGTATCGATATTAGGCTGATATGTCTGTAAGTTTTCTGGGTCTGTTTTTTCTTTTTCTTTTTCTTTTTTCTTTTTGATTTCCAATAAAGACCAATCTTAGTCTGCTTGGCCTCTGAATGAAAGGACTTGGTCTCTAATCTTTTTTTCCAACAGTCTGACTGCTTAGCCCGAACCAGAAACACACTACTTAGGAAGTAGTGTTTTGATAACCAGATTGAAAACACACAGGGCTTTGGCTAGATGTGTCTACACCAGCTGAGAAATTCCACTGTGGTACTTCAAAAATAAATCTTAAAACAGGGTGCCCACCCAAAGGGTGATGTCATCTCTGGAATCTGTATTAGATAACTGAGGCATTTATGGAGGTGTCCTAAGTTATGAATGTCTGCAATTGCTTATCCACTAAGCATATGTGAAGAATTTCTATGTGCTATTTTCTTAGCTTGGCATGCAGCTGTTATTCAGGGTAATCTATATTAGAATGTAATGTGGAAAGCATTAATATATATTAATCCATTATTACTACACTACACTACACCACACTATACTACACTACTACACTACGCTACACTATATTATACTATACTATACTATTACTACAATATACTATACTATATTATTCTATACTATTACTACACTACACTACGCTACGCTACACTATATTATACTATACTATACTATTACTACAATATACTATACTATATTATTCTATACTATTACTACATAACACTACACTATACTACACTACGCTACACTATATTATACTATACTATTACTACAATATACTATACTATATTATACTATACTATTACTACACTACACTACACAACACTATACTATACTACACTACACTATATTATACTATACTATTACTACAATATACTATACTATATTATACTATACTATTACTACACTACACTACACTATGCTACACTACACTACACTATACTATACTATACTATACTATTACTACAATATACTATACTATACTATTACTACAATATACTATACTACACTATGCTACACTATATTATACTATACTATTACTACAATATACTATACTATATTATACTATACTATTACTACACTACACTAGACTACACACACTACACTACACTATACTATACTGGTAGTCCTCAACTTATGACTACTATCGAGCGCAAAATTTATGTTGCTAAGAAATTTGTTAAGTGAGTTTTGCCCCATTTTACAACTTTTTTTGCCACATTTATGAAGGGAATCACTGCAGTTGTAAAATTGGTAACACGGTTGTTAAGTGAATCCGGCTTCCTCATTGACTTTGCTTGTCAGAAGCTCTCAAAAGAAGATCACATGACCCCAGGATGCTGCACCCGCCATAAATACTGTATGAGTCAGCTGCCAAGCATCCCAATTTTGACCATGTGACCATGGGGATGCTGCAACGGTTGTAAATGTGAAAAATGATCATAAAGAACTTTTTCCAGTGCCGTTGCAATTTTGAACTGTTGTAAACGAACTGTTGTAAGCCGAAGACTACCCGTATAAACATAATTTTAAAAGAACAGATAAATTAATTAAAAAGAAAACCAAAACCAAACAGACTCAAAGGGCAGACTCGATGGACTATGAGGCCTTTCCCTAGGTTCCATTTTCTCACATTTAACAGAGTAACAGAATAAACCAAGTTGGAAGGGACCTTGGAGGTCTTCTAGTCCAACCCTCAGCTCAAGCAAGAGATCCTATACCAGTTGGACAGTGGCTGTCCAGTTTCTTATTCTTAAAAACCTCCAGTGATGGAGCATGCACAACTTCTGAAGGCAAGCCATTCCACTGATTAATTGTCCTCACTGACAGGAAATTTCTCCTCAGTTGGAAGTGTTGATCACATTCTGAGCCGCTACTCAAACAACTTTCCCCTAGGGAGCCATTGTGGATTTTTCTTTTTTATGGAACATTTTTCTCCACATCTCTTTAGAAATTTTCGCCTTAGTTCTAGGTTGGTTCTCTCCTTCATTAATTACCAACCCTTGCTTCTTATTCTGCCTTTAGGTACCTTCGGATCTGGGATAAGATAAGGAACTGCAGCAAACCCTATACTATTTGTCCAGAATGATGTAGAGTCTATACCAGGGGTCTTCCAACTTGGCCCTTTTATGACTTGTGGACTTCAACTCCCAGAATTCCTCAGCCAGCATGTCATAAAAGGGCCAAGTTGGAAGACCCCTGTCCTATCCCATTTCAGTCAAATGGCTGTCCAATCTCTTTTTAAAAACTTCCAGTGTTGGAGTAATGAAGGCAAACATTTCCACTGTATTTTGCTTTACAGCATCTCTCTCTCTCTCTCTCTCTCTCTCTCTCTCTCTCTCTCTCTCTCTCTCTCATCTGTCTATCTATCTATCTATCTATCTATCTATCTATCTATCTATCTATCTATCTATGTCTGTCTATCTGTCTGTCCATCCATCCGTCCATCCGTCTATACGTCTGTCCGTCTATCTATCTATCTATCTATCTATCTATCTATCTATCTATCTATCTATCTATCTATCTATGTCTATCTGTCTGTCCATCCATCCGTCCATCCGTCCATACGTCCATACGTCTGTCCATCTATCTATCTATCTATCTATCTATCTATCTATCTATCTATCTATCTATCTATCTATCTATCTATCTATCTATCTATCTATCTATCTATCTATCTATCTATCCATCCATCCATCCATCCATCCATCCATCCATCCATCCATCCATCCATCCATCCATCTATCTATCTATCTATCTATCTATCTATCTATCTATCTATCTATCTATCTATCTATCTATCTATCTATCTATCATGTATCTAGATCTATTTATCATCTGTCTGTCTGTCTATATCTATCTATCTATCTATCTATCTATCTATCTATCTATCTATCTATCTATCTATCTATCTGTTTTATCTTATCTATTTTAATCCCACTTTCATATTCAGTAGCTTAAAAAATAGAGCTGAATGTCACAGAATCAGAAGCATGAATATCTATTTTAACGAAAGGGGGGAAAAACACACACACTCCAGGGTGAATTTTTCTGACAGTTCAAGAGCTAGCTATCAATGGAAACAGCTGTTTTAAGAGCCCCTGAAAAGCATACCAAACAATTTCTAGCAAACATATTCTAGCCAATCAGTTGATAGAAAGACAGGTGTGGAGAAGAGATAAATCTATTTGAGGAATGATCTCATATATAGGCATTCTTTCGCATAGATTTGGCAAATAGTCTGAATCCTTTACTCTTTTCTCAAAACAGCTCCTGTTTTAGTACACATCTCTGCCCTTTCCACACCCTTCTGGCTATGTTTGCATTAAACAGAAATACTTAAAGATACATTTAGCAAACTTTTTTTAAAAAAACCAGCACGTTGAAGGACTAACCTCTGGACAAATAGGGTTTTGAACTCTCAGGTTTGATGGAGTTGCTTGATTGGGCTTTCATTTTTAGCTCGTTTATTCAAAGTTTGGAACAGGAACAGAGTTAGAAGGGACCTTGGAGGTCATCTAGTCCAACCCCCCCCCCCGCTCTCGCAGGAGACCTGTACTATTTCTGACAGATGGTTGTCCCGTCTTTTCTTAAAAGCCTCTAGTATTGGGGCACCAAAGGAAACTTGTTCCGCTAGTTAATTGTTCTCACTGTTTGTTAGGAGTTTTCTCCTTAGCTCTAGTTATGGCTCACCAAATTTAAATGTATCTACCACAGTCGGTCTTTTAAATTTGGTGGGCCGCATTTTGAACAGACAGGAGAGAAATAAAATTTAAATGTATCTATTATAGTCAGCCTGAGCAGCGTGATGGCCTAGTGGTGAAGACTCTTACCTTCCGCTTGGAAGGTGCTACGAACTCTGTGTGGCATCAGGAAGGGCATCCGCCCAGTAAATGCTCATCTCCATCCAGTCACCCCCAAACTCTACCCCAAATAATTAAGGGATTACAAGGTCCTAAAAAGGGAGGGTTTTTTTTTAAAAAATTAGAGTCAGTCTAGGCAGGGGTAAGCAACCTTGGCTCTTTTATGACTCGTGGACTTCAACTCCCAGAATTCCTGAGCCAGCCATGCTGAGGAGAAATGGAGAGGTTTCCCTGCTGAGCCATGCTGGCTCAGGAATTCTGGGAGTTGAAGTCCATGAGTCATGAAGGAGCCAAGGTTGCCTAACCCTGGTCTAGGGCCATCCCAGAACCATTTCATCAGTGAATGTTTTCCAATAGATTGCTAAGGGATTAACCATTCAACAACCCTGTGTCTGAAATTTTATAGGGTCTCTTGCTCAAGCAGGGGGTCCGACTAGAAGACCTCTGAGGGGCCCCCTTCCAATTCTACAATTCTACATTCTGTGTTCTATCTAAATAAGAGCAAAACTCATTCTCCCTTTCTTTCTTCATTTTTTTTTTTTTTGGCAGCAGTTGGGGTCAATTTTTGGAGAACATTCAGTGGTACATTTCGAAACCTCAGGGTGCCATTTTGTTTTGGCCAAGGCCCATTGGATTATATAGAGCTATCATCGTGAGGCATTCTTTTGGAATGAGGTCACCAGACTGCCATTTTGATTGCTCAAACTGGTAATCAAGAAATCCCTCAAATTCTTATCCATTTTGGACACCATTCGACTGGAAATATCTTAGCCCACGTCGTCTTCTTAGGAGAATCTCATCTTCCAGGAATGTTATTTGTGTTAAAGACTGAGGGGCGATATATCTGTACAAATTCCCTTGGGCTAAGCGGTGTGAGGGTGTTATTGCATCTGCGTACAACTTTTTGGAGGATAAATATGTCTTTGTGATTTCCTGCAACCCCATCAACACACACACAGACACACATCTTTGAAAAAAAAAGAAAAGAAATGCAACTACATTGTCGTCCTTGACTTACAACCACAAAATTTATGTTGCTCAGTGAGACATTTGTTAAGTGAGCTTTGACCCATTTTTCTTGCCACATTTGTTAAGCGAATCACTGCGGTCGTTAAATTAGTAACCCAGTTGTTAAGTGAATCCGGCTTCCCCATTGACTTTGCTTGTCCGAATGTGGCAAAAGATGGTCACATGATCCTGGGACACTGCAACCGTCATAGAAATGAGTCAGTTGTAAATCACGTGATTGAGGGGAGGCTGAAACAGTCATAAATCAAAAAAATGATCCTAACTCACTTTTTTCAGTGCCATTGTAACTTTGAATGGTCACTAAGTGAATTGTTGTAAGTCGAGGCCTACCTGCATTAGGTGAGCTTTGTCCCCATTTTACAACTTTTCTTGCCACGGTTGTTGAATTAATTGCCATAGTTGTTAAGTTAGTAACACGGTTGTTAAGCGAGTCTGGTTTCCCCATTGACTTTGCTTGTCAGAAGGTCACAAAAGAGGATCATGTGACCCGGGGACCGTCATAAATATGAGCCAGCAGCCAAGCATCTGAATTTTGATTACGTGACTGTGGGGATGCTGCAACGGTGCTGTGAAAAAATGGTCATAAGTCACTGTTTTCAGTGCCGTTGTAACTTCGAACAGTCGCTAAATGAATTGTAGTAAGTCAAGGATTACCTGTACTTATTTCTCTGCTTTTTGTAAATTAAAGAAAATAAAGCAAACATTCCTTCAATACCATCCCAGTCAAATGGTTCTCCAGTCTATTTTTAAAAATTTCTAGTTATGGGGCACCCACAACTTCTGAAGGCAAGCCATTCCACTGATTCATTGTCCTCACTGACAGGAATTTTCTCCTCAGTTGGAAGAATTGATCACATTCTGAGCCGCTACTCAAACAACTTTCCCATAGGGAGCCATTGTGGATTTTTCTTTTTTATGGAATATTTTTCTCCACATCTCTGAGCTGGATCCAGTTCATTTTTGAATGCAATCTTTTTTTTTTTTGCAACTTATTCCATCCAACCAAATATGGTCACTTTCTGTTTAATTTTTGCAGCAGTTTCTTGCTCATGGACAAGCAGGTGGACAGAGTTATGATCCGTTCACACAATTTATTACCAACAAGCCACTGGGTGTATTGAATAAAAAGCTCAACATCTCGTGAGATCATTTGTGTGAATCTCTAGAACTTTTGGAAATTTTGGCGATGTCATGAGGTTTGGGACATTTTTAAAAAAATTATATTGATTTTCCACTAGGTCTTTAATCATCAACTCTTGGTGTTTTGGATCTAACAATTCCTGTGGGTGCCATATTATTGACTCTTAGTCTGGGAAAATGTAACATTCTCGGTCTGAAAAGTTTCCTAATTTTAAATTTAAATGAAAAAATGCCCATTTTTTTGGGACAGAGCCAATTTCTTTGGGAAAGTGGACTCTTCTTTTGATCTAGTCTTCTAAGTGGCATTTCTTTTACATTTTTCTACAAAATGTAAAGAAACTCTCTTAGCAGAAATCTGAACCCAAATCTATCCCTGTTTTATGTCTTGGTCACGGCAAAAGAGACAGACAGGTGAGGCTGGGAACCAGGTGTGACAAACAGTGAACCTAGGCACCAGGTATGACAAACAGTGACGTTAGGAACCAGATATGACACACAAGGTAACAGTAAACAACAGCCTAATTAAGGAACCACAAGAAACACTCCCATCAGCACAGACAGAGTAAACCACTAGTATATAAAAAGAGAACGATGTATTTTCCAAAGCCTCTGAAGGCCAGACAAGAAATATCAGATGGAAACTGATCAAGGACAGATTCAACCTGGAAATAAGGAGAAATTTCCTGACAGTGAGAACAATCAACCAATGGGACAGATTGCCTTCAGAAGTTGTGAGAGCTTCCTCACTGGAAGCTTTCAAGAAGAGACTGGACTGCCACCTGTCAGAAATGGTGTAGGGACTCCCACTTGGGCAGGGGGTTGGACTAGATGACCTCCAAGGTCCATTCCAACTCTTCTCTTCTCTTCTCTTCTCTTCTCTTCTCTTCTCTTCTCTTCTCTTCTCTTCTCTTCTCTTCTCTTCTCTTCTCTTCTCTTCTCTTCTCTTCTACTCTACTGTATATCCAATTTCTATTCTATTCTATTCTATTCTATTCTATTCTATTCTATTCTATTCTATTCTATTCTATTCTATATCCAATTTCTATTCTATTCTATTCTATTCTATTCTATTCTATTCTATTCTATTCTATTCTATTCTATTCTATTCTATTCTATTCTATTCTATTCCATTCCATTCCATTCCATTCCATTCCATTCCATTCCATTCCATTCCATTCCATTCCATTCTATTCTATTCTATTCTATTCTATTCTATTCTATTCTATTCTATTCTATTCTATTCTATTCTATCACTGATGATGTCACCTAGTTTGGTAATGAAAGGTCTGCAAGAAAACAACCAAGCTCAGAGAACACCAAGGATCTCACACAGAGTCACTCCGTACCATGGAATTATTAATGGACCCAGTCAACACATTGTCTATTAAGCACTTGTTTGTAAAAATAGAAAATTAATAAAATATTTATATATATTAAAAAAAACCCATACTATTGTGCTGTTATGGTGGCACGATCTTTGCAAATGCCAAAATTTGGGGAAGGGATGGTGGTGCGTGAGAGATGTAAAATATACCAGACTTTTGCAAACAAGCAATTCTTTACCGACATGGAATCGATCTTCCCAGCACGGTGCCCAGCATGAGTCGCGATGAGAGACAACTGGGCATTGCAGGCCAAATGTCTATGGAGATTCTCAATCAATCTATCACTCTCTTGTTTCTTTCTTTGAAAACATTTTCCTTCTCATCCAAGAAGAACTGAAGAAGCTTCCCGGGTCAGAGAAGTGAAATGTTTTCAAAAAACCCAAGAAAGTCCAGTTGCCTTTTGGGGGGGAAAAAAGCACTTTTGGGACAAATTGCAGGCCAATACAGATTGAAAAAGGCCATTTTAGGTCAATCAATAACAAGAGCAGAAGGGTGAGATCAGATCAGCCATTAATGCATGTCGGAAAGAATGCTCTTATTCAGCAGCCCTTGATTTGATAAATAATATTTTTTTTCCCTCCCTCCTACACTTCACCACTTTGCCCACAAAGCCTCATAGAATAAAACTTGGACAGCATCAATCTTCTTTCCACCCCGTAACAGCTACAGCCATTGCTTTAATGGCAGAGCCCAATAAATGCTAAGGGTTTTCGTTTTTATTAGCTTAGCTGTAACCAAATGGGGTTTGCCACTGTTTAATCTGGAGCCACTCTGCCTTCTCCAAAAAATATTGATTATGTCAGCTGGTTTTTCACGACTGCATTTCTTTGATAGGAAAGTAATTAAAAGTAAAATTAATTAAAAGTAATTAAAAAGCCCTCCCTGCCAGTACAGGTAGACCTCAGCTTATGAGCCCAAAATTTCCATCGCTAAATGAGAAAATTGTTAAGTGACCTTTCTTGGTATAGCAATAGTGCTATAGCACTTAGACGTGTATATCACTTCATAGTGCTTTACAGCCCTCTCTTAAGTATAGAATAGAAAAACTAAGTTGGAAGGGACCTTGGAGGTCTTCTAGTCCAACCCCCTGCTGAGGCAGGAAACCCTATGCCATTTCAGACAAATGGCTGTCCAGTCTCTTCACAGTCCTCTCTGAGTGGTTTACAGAGTCAGCATATTGACCCCCCAACAATCTGGGTCCTCATTTTACTGACCTCAGAAGAATGGAAGGCTGAGTCAGTCGTGAGCTGGTCAGGACCGAGCTCCTGGCAGTGGGCAGAATTAGCCTGCAATACTGCGTTCTAACCATTGTGCCACCACGGCTCTAGTTGTTAAGTTAGTAACATGGCTGTTAAGTGAGTCCAGCTCCGCCCTTTGTCAGAAGGTCACAAAAGGGGATCACTCCAGATGCTGCAACCCTCATAAATATGAGCCAGCTGCCAAGCGTCTGAATTTTTATCACTTGACCATGGGGATGCTGCAACGGGACGTAAGGGCAAAAAATGGTCATAAATAGGTTTTTCCGATGCCTCTGTAACTTTGAATGGTCAGTGAACGAATGATCGTTAAGTTCAGGATGTGCTGCGTTCCAAATCAGAAGCCAACTAACTCATGAAGTCAACAAGGGTCTTGTGTCATTTGCTTCTTGCTTTCATGGGCACCAGCCAAGCCAAAATGGGTAACTATCAGATGCCTTCCCTAGTTAACTTAAGGGCTGGATGATGCTAAAACTCAACGTCTCTAACAAGAATACATCAAAGGGACTCCTTGCCCGACGTGGGAAAGGCAGACAGAGAAGATGGTGTTTGAACGGAGCTTGTGGAGATGCTTCATCAGACATCAGAAGCCAATGTCCCCATTGGAAAAGTGGTTGCAGCAGCTGAAAATGGACTAGCCTGGGCCAAACTTTCCTGGGTTTGAAATCTACCTGGGTGTGAGGAACAAGCTGGAAAAATAAACTTTTCAATTTAAGGCCCAAATTTGAAGGTCAGCCAGTGGTCACTCCCCTGACCACATTAGAGGACTTTATTTTTTTTTTAAAAAAAAAAGAAAAGAAAAAACGGACAGGCATCAGTTTAATGCACGCTGATCTTCTTGTACAATGTTCAGACGGTCCGTTGGACATTGGAGTAGAGATTGTTCCTGAAATATTTAAAAGCCTATTAGCACCGATGAACAAGGATGCTGTTAACACAAATATCTGATTTTTAAAAGCCTGAGAAGAAAAGTGCATTAAAGAGATCTGGCTCAACAGACATCCTTTTAAAAAAAAAAAAAAAAACAAATACGATTGTATCCATTTCTTAAAACTGACTTTAAAAGCACTAATCATAAATCATTGGGAAAAGGAAGGTTTGTTTAGAAGAACAAAATGCACAAACGTGGCTGTGGTGGAACTCAAACTAAGAAAAGTGGATTTTCTGAGCGGCTGAATCCTAGGTTTATTGATCCATGGAATATAATGTTAAGTAAAAACTCTTTTCGTTGTTATTCTCTTTCCATCAAACTTACTCCAAAGCTGAGAAGTGTCCATAGAGCTATGGAAGATGGCAAAGCAAAAATAGGTAGAGTTTTTTTTTTCCCTTTTTGTCCCAAAGATGCTTTCCAAAAAGGCAACTGGACTTTCTTGTTTTTTTCCTCAAAAGTGTTTCACTTCTCATCCAAGAAGCTTCCTCAGTTCTGTTCTTCTTCAGAACTGAAGACGTTTCTGGATAAGAAGCAAAATATTTTCGATGTGAAAAAAAAAGTCCAGTTGCCTTTTGCAAAAGCACCTATGGCAGACATGTCAAGCACAAGGCCCGGGGGCCAGATCCGGCCCGCGAAGTGGTTTCATGCGGCCCGCGAAGCCATCCTGGAAACAGTGAGGGAACGGCCCCCACTGCCTTGGCCCTGGCCCAGAGACCCTCCTCCTGCCAGAGACCCCCAGATCTGTCCCACTCCTGCCCAGGCCCCCATAGGCACCCTTGATGCGAACGATGTAGAGTTGGCCACGCCCACCCAGTAGGCCGTACGCACACTAGCCACGCCCACCCAGTAGGCCACGCCCACCTGGCCCTCTGAGGGCAACTGCAATGCTGATGCGGCCCCCTCAATGAAATTGAGTTTGACACCCCTGACCTATGGGACAACCATGACCTGGCTCACTAAGAATTTCCATAGATTTTTCTTCTTCTTTCTGTTAACTAAGGCCTATGAATTTTGATGGAAGGGATACATAAGTAGAGAGAGAAAGACAGTAAAAAAGAAATAAACATGATGTTAATTGTGGTTTGGAGATCCTGATCTAACTCTTTTTAAAGGACATGAACCCATGACATAGCTTTTGAATCATTTCTGCACATTGAAACAACAGCCTAACTCATCCTTAGCTGGTCCAGTTTTACGTTGTGCCTTCTGCATCCTCCTGACAGAAAAGTCTTGGTGTAAATCCATCCTTAGTTGGTCCAGTTTTAAACTGTGTCTTCTGTCTTCTCCTGACAGAAACGTCTTGGTGTAAATCCATCCATAGCTTGTCCAGTTTTATGTTGTGCCTTCTGCCTTCTCCTGACAGAAAAGTCTTGGTGTAAATCCATCCTTAGCTGATTCAGTTTTATGTTGTGCCTTCTGTCTTCTCCTGAAAGAAAATTCTTGGTGTAAACCCATCCATAGCTGGTCCAGCCTTGAAGTAGTGTCTTCTGTCTTGGCCTGACAGAAAAGTCACTTAACAACTGCCTTGCTTAGGAACAGAAATGTTGGGTTCAATTATGATCGTAAGGTCGAGGTCTACCTGCATTCAAAGAATGGGCCATTAATGGCATCTACAGGTAGTCCTTGACTTACAATAGTTCATTTAGTGACTGAAGTTACAACACCCTGATAAAAGGGATTTGTCACCGGTGCAGCCTCCTCATGGTCACATGATTAAAATTCAGATGCTTGGCAACTGGTTCATATTTATGACGGTCACAGTGTCCCAGAGTCCTGTGATCACCTTTTGCGGCCTACTGATGCATAAATTCAATGGGGAGGCCGGATTCATTTAACAACCGTGCTTTGAACATAACAACTGCAGGGATTCACTTAACAGCAGTGGCAAGAAAGGTTGTAAAATGGTGCAAAACTCACCTAAGTACTGTCTCGCTTAGCAACAGAAATTTTAAGCTCAATTGTGGTGACATTCCTGTTTAGAAATGCATTCAGGCAGCATCAGCGGAGAAGATTTGCCTTAAAATGCAAAACGGGTAACTTCTTTCTCTCGACTGTCTATAAAAGAAGGGTAGATCGATATTCAAAAATACAACTTCGCATAAATTCTCTTGACGTTATTTTAGAAAGCGGATTTAGTGACCCATTTGTCCGTTGTGTTGTGTTGGAGCAGGAGAAGCCATTCAGAAAGCAAATCAGAAAGTTGGACAAATCTAAAAATTGCACATTATTTTCTCTCTATAAACAAACACTCTCCATGGCAACGGAGGAAAAGGAGAACATGTCAAGGTCTCCCTCAGATAATTAATTGACTTTTAATTAAGTCGGCAGCTTTCTGGAATTTCATGGCGACAGTTGTGGGAGTGCTTGAAGTCTCCAGAGTTCACTTCGAGGGATGCAAAAATATTCTGCATGAATGCATAGTAACGGGTGTCTTTCTAACATCTGCGTCAAAGCCAACAAACTTTACAGGAAAAAAAATATATTTTTTTTAAAAAAAGGAGGATTAGCGTAAATATAAAGCTTTGGGAGAATACTCCCTAGGAAAACCATTTTTTTTTAATCCAAGAGAGATGTTTTATAAATCATCTGTCATGAGCCAGTATCTGTCTGAGAAGACCTTTCCCCAAAGTGTGCATGTCTTCTTCAGTCCCAGCACTTGAAATTTAACAGGATGGTATGTTGGGGAAAATGACATTAAAAGCTGAATTGTTCGTTTAGGTCTTCATTAGGCATTCCAGAGAAGTGGTGAAGAAGATCAACACTATGCCTTCCTTCCTTCCTTCCTTCCTTCCTTCCTTCCTTCCTTCCTTCCTTCCTTCCTTCCTTCCTTCCTTCCTTCCTTCCTTCCTTCCTTCCTTCCTTCCTTCCTTCCTGTAAGAGTTATGACTGTTTTCCATTTCTACCTCAAGTGACAGCAAGTATGGGCTGGGGCTGTGTTTTTTTAAGGCAGTCTACCAGGGGATGCCCTGGATTGAAACAGCAATCGGCTCATATCAAAGGTGTGTTAACAGAAACCACATGTTCTTGAAGATGCGCATGATCACAACTGTGCAGACAGAAGCCCTGGCTAGCATCACTGACAAAGCTGAAGACCAAATTAAAATCTGCACAGCAAGACATCTTTCTCTCTTTCTCCCCCCAGCCAGTTTCAACTTGAGACTGATAGGCAAAAGAGCCATCTCTGGAGACAGAAGCCATCCATTGTTCAGATTTCGACATTTTCATACCTACAATTTGACCTGACAAACGGGAACAGAATTGTCATTGCATGTGCTCAAACTCATGTTTTCATGGGTTGGCTTCCAACTCTGCTACTTTTACACATGTATCAAAATGTCTCAGGGAATTATGTAATAGGGACAGCTTGTATTATGACGGCATCAGGATTTATTCCAAATTTCCAAATCCTGGTGTGTGTGTGTGTGTGTGTGTGTGTGTTTAAAAAAACAACCCTCAGAGTGTATATTAATCCATTTTATCTTTTCCTCAGTTGGTGGATTACAGAATAACAGAATAATAGATTTGGAAGGGACCTTTGAGGTCTTCTAATCCAACTCAGTATAGTCAAGGCTGTGGTCTTCCCAGCTGCAATGTATGGCTGTGAAAGTTGGACCATAAGAAAGGCTGAGCATCAAAGAATTGAGGCCTTTGAACTATGGTGCTGGAGAAGACTCCTGCGAGTCCCTTGGACTGCAAGGCGATCAAACCGGTCGGTTCTAGAGGAGATCAACCCTGACTGTTCTTTAGAAGGCCAGATCCTGAAGCTGAAACTCAAATCCTTTGGCCATCTAATGAGAAGGAAAGACTCACTGGAGAAGAGCCTCATGCTGGGAAAGGTTGAGGGCAAGAGAAGAAGGGGACGACAGAGAATGAGGTGGCTGGATGGAGTCACTGATGCAGTAGGAGTGACCTTAAATGGACTCCAGAAGATGGTAGAGGACAGGAAGGCCTGGAGGAACATTGTCCATGGGGTCGTGATGGGTCAGACATGACTTCGCAGCTCACAACAATCCAACTCTCTGCTCAGGACAGAAACCATTTCAGACAAATGGCTGTCCAGTCTCATCTTAAAAACTTCCACTAATGGGGCACCCACAACTTCTGGAGGCAAGTTGTTCCACTGGTTAATTGTTCTAACTGTCAGGAAATTAGTTCTAGGTTGCTTCTCTCCCTGATTAGTTTCCATCCATTACTTCTTGCCCTGCCTTCAGGTGCTTTGGAGAATAGCTTGACTCCCTCTTCTTTGTGGCAACCCCTAAAATATTGGAACTCTGCTATCATGTCTCCCCTAGTTCTTCTTTTCAATAGACATACCCAATTTCTGCAACCATTCTTCATATGTTCTAGTCTGCAGCCTCTCAATCATCTTTGTCGCTCTTCTCTGCACTCTTTCCAGAGTCTCAACATCTTTTTTATGTAGTGGCAACCAAAACTGGATGCAGTATTCCAAGTGTGGCCTTACCAAGTCTTTATAAATAATATTTCACTTGATCTTGATTCTATCCCTCTGTTAATGCAGCCTAGGACTATGTTGCTTTTCTTGGCAGCTGCTGCACACTGTTGGCTCATATTTAAGTGATTGTCTACTAGGACTCCAAGATCCCTCTAGCAATCTTTTAGAGATCCATCTAAGAATTTACATATCTAAGCACGGATTAAGGGGTTGTAAATCAGTGGTGGTTGATTGAATAATGAAAGACCAGACATGCAACACACACACACACAAACAGAGAGAGAGAGAGAAGAGAGAGACAGAGAGCTGGATAGAGAGCCAAAGAGAGAGAATTCAACTGCCTTACAACAAAGAAAACAAGGAGAATTTCACGTCAAGCTTCTTCCTCTTTGGAGGAAAAATGAACTTTCTTTTTCATCAAATCCGAGTGATTATTTACAAAAACCTTCTTGGCAACAAAATTACTGTGGACAAATGCTCCAGATGTCTTTTGCTGTTGGAGTTCCTAGTGGCTGTTGACATGTTTCATCCTTAAAACAAACACAAGTGGCAAATGAAAGCAACGGAGGTTGAGTTGCATCACCCCTGGGAAAAAGTTCTCCAGAACGTAGGAAGAAGCATTTTCACAGCTTTTAAATCCCACTCGGCTGCTGTCTTCATTTAATAAGGGCTTCCCTCCAGTTTTCATTCTCTGCACATTTAACACATTTGTTAAAGAGATTCCTAAAAATGTTCATAGGTCATTGCTTGAAAGATGTCAGTCGCCTTCCGTAACCGACTTCGTTCTTTCTTCTGCCCCGTATTATAAATCCATTTGCAAGTAAGTAGGAATAAAAGACACCTCCCAGTTATAACTGTTAATGTTTCGAGCTTGTCAAGAACTTGAGGTTAACAAAGAGCTGGGAGCAATGAGTAAGCACACGTGGCTTTGTTATGCTATCCCTTGTGATAGGTTGTAAATTAGCCACATCTATTTACCGCTTGTGGACAGAAGGACTGTTTTAAGATATCCAGAAGATTTCCTAATGGCTGTTTTGAGGGCATCTGTAAAACAGGTTCTACCTAGCCAACCTTGGCTGATCGTGGCAAATCTAAACAAGGGTCAATCCTAGTTAGTACTTCAATGAGAAACCACCAGGAGGTTCCAGGTCTCCAAGCTAGACTACGAAGTAAAACAAAACAACTCAGCACCAACACTGGAGGTTTAAAAGAAGAGACTGGACAGCCTTTTGTCTGCTTGAGCAGAGGGTTGGACTAGAAGACCTCCAAGGTCCCTTCCAGCCCTAGGATTCTATGAGTCTATGAACCAACCTGGAACTAAGGAGAAATTTCCTAGCAGTGAAAATAATTAATCAGTGGAACGACTTGCCTCCAGAAGCTGTGGGTGCTCCATCACTGGCGGTTTTCAAGAAGAGACTGGACAGCCATTTGTCCAAAAAATGGTATAAGGTCTCCTGCTTGAGCAGGGGGTTGGACTAGATGACCTCCAGGGCCCCTTCCAACTCTGCTATTCTCTTTTCTGCATTCTTATTCTAACGTAGAAGGAAGAAGCAAAAGGCATCCTGGGGGGACATGCATATACATATTTATATACAGACACAGACATATAAAATATACCCGGACATGGACACATACTTCCAAAAACTCTGGATGGACGCAAGTGAATCTTTACATGAAACAGGACACTCAGGAATGGTTTGACAGCTTGGTCTGGCACGTCAGACCGAAAATTCTATTTAGGGAAGGAAAGACGGTGATGTGAACAGTCCCATGATTCATTACATTGCATCAGAAGAATTGCTTGAGTTTGACCTGCATCTGGCAAATATTTATTCAAGCATGGTTCATCTTTGAGGGAGAGGGGAGGGGGTTGGGGGGGTTGGGAGTGGAATGCAGCCACAAGTTTATGCACTTGGAAAGTAGATAATTCATAAAGGGTAATTGGCCCAGATAGTAATATATGGCTATTAAGAGTTGGACCATAAAGAAGAGTGAGCGCCGGAGAACTGATGCTTTCGAATTGTGATGTTATTGGGAAAGATGGAAGGCAAAACGACACAGCTTAGTGACTGAAGGACGAGAACAATTGAGAGACTTTGAGGTAAAGGGCTCCAAACTGACTCATCTCTAGCTGACAATAAAATAGGAAGGGAGGCACAACAACCAAGCATATGAGGACCCTCAGTGCAAGGATGTTTTTGAGGAATAAAATATCACTCGATGTCTTATTCCTCAAAGAGGGAAGAAGTAGCCTAGAATAGAAGAAGCTTCTCGGATGAGAGGCGAAACGTCTTCAACAACAACAAAAAGTTGGAAAACGTTCAGAGAAAAGCAACTAACTAAAACATATGAAGAATGGCTGTGGGATTTGAGTTTGGCTAGTCTAAAGAAAAGGAGAAACAGAGGGGACATGATAGCAGTATTCCAGGATTTGAGGGGCTGCCACAAAGAAGAGGGGGTCAAATTATTCTCCAAAGCACCAGAAGGCAGGACAAGAAACAACGGATGGAAACTGATCAAAGAGAGAAGCAACCTGGCATTAAGGAGAAACTTCCTGACAGTGAGGACAATTAACCAGTGGAATAGCTTGCCTTCACTAATCATGGGTGCTCCATCATTGTAGGTTTTTAAGAAGAGGCTAGACAGTCACTTGTCTGAAATGGTATAGGTTCTCCTGTTCGAGTGGGGGGCTGGACTAGAAGACCTTCAATGTTCCTTCCAGATTCTATTCTATTCTATTCTATTCTATTCTATTCTATTCTATTCTATTCTATTCTATTCTATTCTATTCTATTCTATTCTATTCTATTCTATTCTATTCCATTCCATTCCATTCCATTCTTATTCTTATTCTTATTCTTATCTATTCCATTCCACTCCACTCCATTCCATTCCTAATAATTCTTATTCTTATTCTATTCTATTCTATTCTATTCTATTCTATTCTATTCTATTCTATTCTATTCTATTCTATTCTATTCTATTCTATTCTATTCTATTCTATTCTATTCTATTCTATTCTATTCCATTCCATTCCATTCCATTCTTATTCTTATTCTTATTCTTATTCTTATTCTTATTCTTATTCTTATTCTTATTCTTATTCTTATCTATTCCATTCCACTCCACTCCATTCCATTCCTAATAATTCTTATTCTTATTCTATTCTATTCTATTCTATTCTATTCTATTCTATTCTATTCTATTCTATTCTATTCTATTCTATTCTATTCTATTCTATTCTATTCTATTCTATTCTATTCTATTCTATTCTATTCTATTCTATTCTATTCCATTCCATTCCATTCTTATTCTTATTCTTATTCTTATCTATTCCATTCCACTCCACTCCATTCCATTCCTAATAATTCTTATTCTTATTCTATTCTATTCTATTCTATTCCATTCCATTCCATTCCATTCCATTCCATTATTATTCTATTCTATTCTATTCTATTCCATTCCATTCCATTCCATTCCATTCCATTCCATTCCATTCCATTCCATTCTATTCTATTCTATTCTATTCTATTCTATTCTATTCTATTCTATTCTATTCTATTCTATTCTATTCTATTCTATTCTATTCTTATTCTATTCCATTCCATTCCATTCCATTCCATTCCATTCCATTCCATTCTTATTCTATTCTATTCTATTCTATTCTATTCTATTCTATTCTATTCTATTCTATTCTATTCTATTCCATTCCATTCCATTCCATTCCATTCCATTCCATTCCATTCCATTCCATTCCATTCCATTCCATTCTATTCTATTCTATTCTATTCTATTCTATTCTATTCTATTCTATTCTATTCTTATTCTATTCTATTCTATTCTATTCTATTCTATTCTATTCTATTCTATTCTATTCTATTCTATTCTATTCTATTCCATTCCATTCCATTCCATTCTTATTCTTATTCTTATTCTTATCTATTCCATTCCACTCCACTCCATTCCATTCCTAATAATTCTTATTCTTATTCTATTCTATTCTATTCTATTCTATTCTATTCTATTCTATTCTATTCTATTCTATTCTATTCTATTCTATTCTATTCTATTCTATTCTATTCTATTCTATTCTATTCCATTCCATTCCATTCCATTCTTATTCTTATTCTTATTCTTATCTATTCCATTCCACTCCACTCCATTCCATTCCTAATAATTCTTATTCTATTCTATTCTATTCTATTCTATTCTATTCTATTCTATTCTATTCTATTCTATTCTATTCTATTCTATTCTATTCTATTCCATTCCATTCCATTCCATTCTTATTCTTATTCTTATTCTTATCTATTCCATTCCACTCCACTCCATTCCATTCCTAATAATTCTTATTCTTATTCTATTCTATTCTATTCTATTCTATTCTATTCTATTCTATTCTATTCTATTCTATTCTATTCTATTCTATTCTATTCTATTCTATTCTATTCCATTCCATTCCATTCCATTCTTATTCTTATTCTTATTCTTATTCTTATTCTTATTCTTATTCTTATTCTTATTCTTATCTATTCCATTCCACTCCACTCCATTCCATTCCTAATAATTCTTATTCTTATTCTATTCTATTCTATTCTATTCTATTCTATTCTATTCTATTCTATTCTATTCTATTCTATTCTATTCTATTCTATTCTATTCTATTCTATTCCATTCTATTCTATTCCATTCCATTCCATTCCATTCCATTCCATTCTTATTCTTATTCTTATTCTTATCTATTCCATTCCACTCCACTCCATTCCATTCCTAATAATTCTTATTCTTATTCTATTCTATTCTATTCCATTCCATTCCATTCCATTCCATTCCATTCCATTATTATTCTATTCTATTCTATTCCATTCCATTCCATTCCATTCCATTCCATTCCATTCCATTCCATTCCATTCCATTCCATTCCATTCCATTCCATTCCATTCTATTCTATTCTATTCTATTCTATTCTATTCTATTCTATTCTATTCTATTCTATTCTATTCTTATTCTATTCCATTCCATTCCATTCCATTCCATTCCATTCCATTCCATTCCATTCCATTCCATTCCATTCTATTCTATTCTATTCTATTCTATTCTATTCTATTCTATTCTATTCTATTCTATTCTTATTCTATTCTATTCTATTCTATTCCATTCCATTCCATTCCATTCCATTCCATTCCATTCCATTCCATTCCATTCCATTCTATTCTATTCTATTCTATTCTATTCTATTCTATTCTATTCTATTCTATTCTATTCTATTCTTATTCTATTCTATTCTATTCTATTCTATTCTATTCTATTCTATTCTATTCCATTCCATTCTTATTCTTATTCTTATTCTTATCTATTCCATTCCACTCCACTCCATTCCATTCCTAATAATTCTTATTCTTATTCTATTCTATTCTATTCTATTCTATTCTATTCTATTCTATTCTATTCTATTCTATTCTATTCTATTCTATTCTATTCCATTCCATTCCATTCCATTCTTATTCTTATTCTTATTCTTATTCTTATCTATTCCATTCCACTCCACTCCATTCCATTCCTAATAATTCTTATTCTTATTCTATTCTATTCTATTCTATTCTATTCTATTCTATTCTATTCTATTCTATTCTATTCTATTCTATTCTATTCTATTCTATTCTATTCTATTCTATTCTATTCTATTCTATTCTATTCTATTCTATTCTATTCTATTCCATTCCATTCCATTCCATTCCATTATTATTCTTATTCTTATTCTTATTCTTATCTATTCCATTCCACTCCACTCCATTCCATTCCTAATAATTCTTATTCCATTCCATTATTATTCTATTCTATTCTATTCTATTCCATTCCATTCCATTCCATTCCATTCCATTCCATTCCATTCCATTCTATTCTATTCTATTCTATTCTATTCTATTCTATTCTATTCTATTCTATTCTATTCTTATTCTATTCTATTCTATTCTATTCTATTCTATTCTATTCTATTCTATTCTATTCTATTCTATTAACAATGTCCGGTTGCATCTTGAAAAAGCACCTGTCAAGTTTCCGAGGTATGGGCTTTTCAAGTGACTCTGAGGCATTGTTTACCTTAAAAGTCCTTTATTAGCCTAATACACCGGCAAATGCTAACATTGAATGTTATTGCTTGACAGCACCTTTGGGACTGAACAGGACACCCTAATTTCTGTGTGGACCTGGGCTAAACACTTTGCAGCTAATCTAGAATGTTTGTAATACAAGATCGATCCAGTTTGTGACCTACTTGACACAAAGTCAAATGACAATGCCGCCGGATCTTGCTCTGCTCTAGGCTAGGAAAGAAGTTAAAAATCGGCCAGGAAGTAACACATTATCTTTTAGCAATAATTAACAGACATGTAACTGGGGCTTTCACTCCCCAAAGGAGTAATGAAAGGTTGCGTTTTAAAAGTGATGCAACTCTTCGTCAAGCTAATTGTTTCTTTTTTCTAAGCGTGTCAGGAGGTTGTTAAAAAAAAGCTGCCCTCTTGAAGCTCAGCAACCATTCATTTATGCTCAATCTGCTGTTTTCTCCTCCAAGATGAAATGTTAAAGAGCGGTTCAACAGCATACAAAAAAGACAAGTGTTGTGGTTTGTTTGGTTTTTTTTTAAAAAAAGAAAAACAACATTTTGATCCTCCATGTGGGACGGCTTTAAATTGAGCCGAACAACTGGCAAAGAGTGTAGAATTTTAAGACAGGCCAGCTATGATGAAGATAGCGGCTGTAATGTGTACCAATTTTAATATCAAGTTATTCTTCAAGAGTTGCCCCATGGAGAGCATGATTAGATAAGGTAGTCCTTGACTTACAACGGTTTGCTTAGTGACCATTCTAAGTTACAACAGCCCTGAAAAAAGGGACTATTTTATTCACTTAGGATCGTTGCAGGATCTCCACGGTCACGCGATCAAAATTCGGACGCTTGGCAACTGACTCGTATTTACGACGGTTGCACCGTCCCTAAAGAAGAGGGAGTCAAGCTATTCTCCAAAGCACCTGAAGACTGGACAAGAAGCAATAGATGGAAACTAAGCAAGGAGAGAAGCAACCTGGAACTAAGGAGAAATGTCCTGACAGCGAGAACAATTAATCAGTGGGACAACTTGCCCTCAGAAGCTGTGGGTGCTCCAACATTGGAGCTTTTAAAGAAGAGATTGGACAATCATTAGCCTGAAAGGGTAGAAGTCAGGGGTAGGCAACCTTGGCTCTTTTATGACTCGTGGACTTCAACTCCCAGAATTCCTGAGTCAGCCATGCTGAGGGGAAAGGGAGAGGTTTCCATGCTGAGCTATGCTGGCTCAGGAATTCTGGGAGTTGAAGTCCACGAGTCATAAAAGAGCCAAGGTTGCCTACCCCTGGCCTAGGCCTAGGCCCCTTCATGACTTGTGGACTTCAACTCCCAGAATTCCTGAGCCAGCCATGCTGAGGGGAAAGGGAGAGGTTTTCAAGCCGAGCCATGCTGGTTCAGGAATTCTGGGAGTTGAAGTCCACCAGTCATAAAAGAGCCAAGGTTGCCTACCCCTGGCCTAGGCCGCTTTATGACTTGTGGACTTCAACTCCCAGAATTCCTGAGCCAGCCATGCTGAGGGGAAAGGGAGAGGTTTCCATGCTGAGCCATGGTGGCTCAGGAATTCTGGGAGTTGAAGTCCACAAGTCATAAAAGAGCCAAGGTTGCCTGGTATAGGTCGATAGGCTTTGCTGGATGAGCAGACGGTTGGACTAGACGACCTTCAAAGGTCCCTTCCAACTCTGTTATCCTCTTATTCATGGAATGATATGCAAGGAGAATCTGTGTTGCACATTATCTTCCTGAAAAACTCTGGACGATTTCCATCACTAGTTTCATGGACAGAAAACTTCTTACATTCGGGAGGAAGTCATCATTGCCAGAGAACCGGCTCTTGCCAATATCACAGAACATCGAACAGCCGAGTTGGAAGGGACCTTGGAGGTCTTCTAGTCCAGCCCCCTGCTTGAGCAGGAGAACCTATACCATTTCAGACAAATGGTTGTCCAGTCTTTTTTTTTTTTGAAGGCCTCCGGTGATGGAGCACCCACAATTCTGAGGGCAAGTAGTTCCACCGATTAACTGATTTCCTCGCTGTGAGGAAATTTCTCCTTAGCTCTAGGTTGCTTCTCCCCTTGGTTAGCTTCCATCCGTTGTTTCTCGCCTGGCCTTTGGGCGCTCTGCGGAAGAGGTTGACCTCCTCGTCTTTTGGGGAGCCCCCTCAAATATTGGAAGACTGCTATCATGTCTCCCCTAGTCCTTCTTTTCATTTGATTAGACCCTACCCAGTTCCTGCAATCACTCCTTGGTATGTTTTAGCCTCCAGCCTGCTAATCATTCTCATTCTAATAATATCATACAGTGGGAGAGGGAGAAAAATTGGTGGGTTTCCCATTCCCCTTGCTCAATCGTTCTTGGCCAAGGAGAAGAACACTAATGACCTCCTGCCTGGTTTTGCAACTGAAATCATGTTTTGACTTAATCCTAACAGGACATCCCCTTCCAACCACTCTTTCTGAACTCAGTCATGAGAGATACTTGCCCTAAACCACACACACACACACACACACACACACACACACACACACAGACAAACACACTTAAGACATTTTAAGAAGAATTGTGCAATCAGACACTGTCAATAAGGAGGCCGGCCCCTTCTTCACAAGCTGGATCCTGCTGTGAAATTGATGGTGTCCTTCGAGGTGATTTACCCACATCCTAGCCTACTGAGAAATATTCCCACGGGGACACACGCTACGTTCTCACATGAGTCATTTCCCTGTAGGTTCCTGTTTGCTTTGACTTTACTGTTGCCTCTGTGATCGCTCTCAAGGGAAATAAGATAATTTCCCTTAGGGTTTTCTGTAAAAAGGCCAATGAAAGAGGGAGGCCGAGTGGCACAGGCTGGGTTTGCTTCCCTGCAGACAAATTTCCCGAGACAGTTGACAAACAGGTTGTCTACTACACAGGGACTTGATTCCCATATAAGAAGACTAATGTGGGAACTATTACAGGGCGAGGGCAGAGCTGATGAGATCTCACCAATAAATATTTCTGTAGGAGAAGAAGAAAGGAGTATTCAAGCATCAGGTCATAATAGAATAATAATAGAATAGAATAGAATAGAATAGAATAGAATAGAATAGAATAGAATAGAATAGAATAGAATAGAATAGAATAGAATATAGAATAGAATAGAATAGAATAGAATAGAATAGAATAGAATAGAATAGAATAGAATAGAATAGAATAGAATAGAATAGAATAGAATAGAATAGAATAGAATAGAATAGAATAGAATAGAATAGAATATAGAATAGAATAGAATATAGAATAGAATAGAATAGAATAGAATAGAATAGAATAGAATAGAATAGAATAGAATAGAATAGAATAGAATAGAATAGAATAGAATAGAATAGAATAGAATAGAATAGAATGTAGGGATGGAATAGAATAGAATAGAATGTAGGGATGGAATAGAATAGAATAGAATAGAATAGAATAGAATAGAATAGAATAGAATAGAATAGAATAGAATAGAATAGAATAGAATAGAATAGAATAGAATAGAATAGAATAGAATAGAATAGAATAGAATAGAATAGAATAGAAGCTGGAAGGGACCATGGGGGTCTTCTAGTCCAGCCCCCTGCTCAAGCAGGAGAACCTACACTGTCTCAGACAGGTGATTGTCTAGTCTCTTCTTAAAAATCTCCAGTGATAGAGCACCCACAAATATTGGTGGCAAGCTGTTCCACTGGTTGATTGTCCTCATTGTCAGGAAGTTTCTCCTTAATTCCAGGTTGCTTCTCTCCTTGGTCAGTTTTATCTTACCCAATTGTCTCAACTATTTTTTAATTTTTGTATTCGATTTTTATTGTGTATTGCCCTGTTCACCACCCTGAGTCCTTCGGGAGAAGGGTGGTATAGAAATCAAATTATTAAATTAAATTAAATTACTAACTTTCATGGTTTTAATCCCAACTTAACTTGTGTGGACCTCATCCCTTATTCAAGACAGCGGCCCCCAACCTTTTGGGCACTAGGGACCAGTTCCGTGGAGAAATATTTTCCCATGGACCAGAGGGGGCTGCCTGCATCTTGTGGATGGAGCTTCGCTTGTTTGCATGGCCCAGTTTTGGGTATGCCATGGACCGGTGCCAGTACACCAACTGGGAGTTGGGGACCCCTGATTTTAAGAGACTCCTAAAGGAGCGTGCATGTGCATTAACATGAGTTTCCTCCCTGTCACATTTTAGTTTTTTTTCCTTTTCTTCGTTCGAATGTGAAATTTTTGGAAGAATAAATAAAAATAAGATAGCGTTTGCCTCTTGACTGATGTGTTATAAAACTGAAAAGATGCACAGAAGCTGTGCTATAAGTAGAAAGAGACATGCAAAGCTCAGCCGAAATTATTCGTATTATTTTTAAACCAAATACTTGGACAAGATTCCACTCCACGGAGGCTTGGGGGGGAAAAATGCCTTAACTTTACTTTCTGTTGGCAACAGCCAATGAGCTTCGGCAGTATGCAAATATTTGCATCTGGAAAAATTACAGGGAAAACCCACAAAATGCTACCCAGATTGTGGAAACCGGGGCTGTTCCTCCTGGCACCAGACTAGTTCTTGCCCATAAATCTTGGCCAGTTGGAAAAAGAAACAACCAAAAAAAAAATGCCCATAATATCCTAGAGCTTGTGGAACAGCAGGGAAATGTTGCTTTGTGCATGCTACCCAGATTACTTTCCTGATTATCATGCAAAAGAGGGAGCTTACGGTTGTTGTTGTTGTTGTTGTTGTTATTATTATTTTCAGTTTGGAATTTTGTAATGCAGCCGTGGGGACTCACATGCGTGTGTGAAGCTCCATTTGTGCTACCTTCAGTAAAAGGATGAACCAGATTGTTGGAGGCAATATGCTGAATCTGTAAACCACTTAGAGAGGGCTGTAAATCACTGTGAAGCAGTATATAAGTTTAAATGCTATTGTCTATCTATCTATCTATCTATCTATCTATCTATCTATCTATCTATCTATCTATCTATCTATTTTATCTATGAGCCATGATGGCGCAGTGGTTAGAACGCAGTATTACAGGCTAATTCTGCTGACTGCCAGCAGTTCAATTCTCAGCCTTCCATCCTTCTTAGGTCAGTAAAATGAGGATCCAGATTGTTGGACAAAATATGCTGAGTCTGTAAATCGCTTAGGGAGGGCTGTAAAACACTGTGAAGCACTATAAAAGTCTACATGTTATTGCTATTGCTCGCTCGCTCTGTCTGTCTGTCTGTCTGTCTGTCTGTCTGTCTGTCTGTCTGTCTGTCTGTCTATCTATCTATCTATCTATCTATCTATCTATCTATCTATCTATCTATCTATCTATCTATACATCTATCTACATCTATCTCTATCTTTCTATTTATCTATCTTTCTATCTATCTATCTATCTATCTATCTATCTATCTATCTATCTATCATCTATCTATCTATCTATCTATCTATCTATCTATCTATCTATCTATCTATCTATCTATCTCTATACATTATCTATCTATACATCTATCTACATCTATTCTATCTTTCTATTTAACTATCTATCTATCTTTCTATGTATCTATCCATATCTATCTATCTCTCTGTCTATCTATCTCTCTATCTATCTATCTATCTATCTATCTATCTATCTATCTATCTATCTATCTATCTATCTATCTATCTATCTATCTCCATATCTATCTATCTATCTATCTATCTATCTATCTATCTGTCTGTCTGTCTGTCTGTCTGTCTGTCTGTCTGTCTGTCTGTCTATCTATCTATCTATCTATCTATCTATCTATCTATCTATCTATCTATCTATCTATCTTTCACTTTACTAAATATATATGTCATCCATTTCACTGGGCAACTCTGGTTGCCATAACCAGAGCATCAGAGCCCCACCTCTTTTACATACTCTATTCAATTTTTGTGTTTCTCCATCTTCAGCATGTTGGCAAGTTCTACCACCCAATGTTGCCAAATCTGATTGTAAGAGGATTCAGTGAGCACATGTTAACACTGCACATAAAATAAAAATGCAGTAGCAATTTTATGATCTACCAAAGTCACTGAAGCCCAAAGAATCTTTTTAATATATGGCCTAGAGGGTAAATTTTTTAAGAACACGATCTGATGGAAGATATCTCCTGAAAAGAACCATTCTGCCTCTTCTTCTTTTGCCCTGCCAATGTTAATAATGCTGTTTAGTGCAACCTTTACTAAATCTGGCAAAAGGATATGATTATGCCCAATCAAGAGCCTTGGTGGAGCAGTGGGCTAATGCTTCCTTAAGTAACACCAGCTGCCTGCAATTAGTGCAGGTTCGAGTCCCACCAGGCTCAAGGTTGACTCAGCCTTCCATCCTTCCCAGGTAGGTAAAATGAGAACCCAGATTGTTGGGGGCAATAAGCTGACTTTGTAATAATGCCGCTTGGGGGGGGGCGAAAGCCCTAATAAGTAGGCATATACATAGAATGAAGGCTATTGCTAAGCACATTGATTTGTGATTCTTAGATTGTAAGCCGCCCTGAGTCTTCGGAGAAGGGCGGGATATAAATGGGATTAAAAATATATATATATTTGCCCTTGGAATCTTGTGTCATTCGGAGGATTTGATCAATATTTGTATATTTGTAGCTCATGAGTTCTTGGCGCTTTCTGAGCTGGGTGGTTTTCTTGCAGATGTTTCATGGCCCAACTAGGTAATATCATCAGTGCTACTAGGACTGATGATGTTACCTAACCAGATAATGAAATGTCTACAACAAAACAACCAAGCTCAGAAAACACCACACAGGGCATTTTATTCTAATGCAATGCTGATTTTTTTTTAAATATGATATTTAAGATTTGGGGTCGTTCACTGTTTAAGTAACTGATGGGCTCGCTCTGATGAGACTCAAGTGTAGGGAAGGACTAGGCTGAGCCCAAGGGAGGGGTCAATTTTTTTATTATTTTTAATTCCATTTATATCCCGCCCTTCTCCAAAGACTCAGGGCGGCTTACAAGCTTAGCAGTAGCCTTCATTCTATGTATATGCCTGCTTATTAGGGCTTTCACACACACCCCCAAGCGGCATTATTACAAAGTCAGCTTAATTGCCCCCAACAATCTGGGTCCTCATTTTACCTACCTGGGAAGGATGGAAGGCTGAGTCAACCTTGAGCCTGGTGGGACTCGAACCTGCACTAATTGCAGGCAGCTGGTGTTACTTAAGGAGGCATTAGCCCACTGCTCCACCAAGGCTCTTTGAATGTGTCATCAGTCTCGAATCCCTTCGCAGCCACAAATGATCTAAGTCAGAGTTCCCCAACCTCCTGTCCATGGACTGGTATCGGGCAGTGGCATGCCAGCAACTGGTCTGCACAAACAAGCAAAGCCCCATCTGTGTAATGGAGGCAGCACAGAAAAACCACAGACGCTCCGGTCCGTGGAAAAACCTTTCTCCACGGAACCGGTCCCTGGTGCCCAAAATGTTGGGGACCTCCGATCTAAGTCCAGCCAACCTTGAATCCCACTGATTCTTATCTATTGCCAATTTGCTTTGACAGTTAGCTGTTCAGATTGATAAGCTTGCAATAAACCTTTATATTCATTTGAACTGCCCGGACTTACTACATTTGGGAGTACACTTCCCATAAACAGAGGGCAAGTATAGAATTTGGATGTCTGCTTCCTAATTGAAGGACACTTTTTATGATCGCGGCTCTCCAAACTACCACGAGCCGTTTTACACAAAGGAGTCCCGATTCCCACCGAGGGTGGAATGGCAGAGTGTGAGAAAAACAGAGTCTCTTGCCCACTTGGGAACGTTTGTGAATCTTAGTAGCTAGCAACAAATAATGTATCTCTCAACACTTGAAAAATGCGAGCAATTTTTATTAGTTCGCCAAGTCCACCGAGAGAGAAATAGAGACTTTGCTAAGAGACTCTGCCAACATCTGCCCAGTGCTTTCTCAGTTGTACCTCTACATGCCTAATGCACAAAGCCAAATAAATTGTGGGAAATGTGGGGAAAAGGTGAGTTTCCAGCCAAAAAATTCATGCAGACCCATTAGATTGTTCACGCTGACTGTGCAAGCATTGAGGGACTGGGCATGCTGGGATACCGCTGAACAACCTTTTATGGTCTGTTCCCTAACTAGGTTAAGCTAACAATTGCAGGTAGTCCTTCACTTACAACAGTTCATTTAGTGACTGCCACAAAGTTAAAACGGCGCTGAAAAAAGTGACTTATGACCACTTTTCATACTTATGACCCTTGCAACATCCTCATGGTCACGGGATCAAAATTCAGACGCTTGGCAACTGACTCATATTTATGACGGTCACAAGGTCCCTGGGTCAGGTGATCATCTTTTGCAAACTTCTGACAAGCAAAGTCAATGGGGAAGCCAGATTCACTTAACAACCGTATTACTAAAAACAACTCTTTTTGTTTTGTTACTTTGTATTTTAACTTTTTAAAAAACTTAATAAAGCTGGTTTTTAAAAAAAACAATCACCAGTGCTGTTATTTAACCTCTGGTATAACAATAACAATAAATAATAATAATAATAATAATAATAATAATAATAATAATAATAATAATAATAATAATAATAATAATAATAATAATAATAATAATAATAATACAAAGCCAGAATTGAGAAGACAGCAACAGACAGTAAGTGCCACCTATGCAAAGAAGCTGCAAGGAGATCGCACAGACTGACTGCAAGCAGCGGCCTGACAAAGTAGCAACAATGGTTCATTGGAAGATCTGCAAGAAATATCATTTGCCTGTAAGCAAGAACTGGTGGCATCATAAAATAGAGAAAGTCATAGAAAATGATAAAATTGAACTGCTCTGGGACTTCACAATTCAAACAGATAAGCACCTGCAACGTAACACTTCGGACTTAACAGTTGTCGATAAGAAAGACAAAAAAGTCTGGCTAGTGGACGTGGCAGTGCCTGGAAAGAGCAGAATAGACGAGAAAGAACTGGAGAAGATAACAAAATACAAAGACCTACAAATAGAAATAGAACGACTGTGGCAAAGACAAACAAGGGTAGTACCAATAGTAATAGGCGCCTTGGGTGCAATCCCAAAACAACTGGAGCACCACCTGAACACCATCATCGGCATTGACAAATTCGCCATTAGTCAATTGCAAAAGGCAGCCTTACTAGGAACTGCTTCCATCCTGTGACGATATGTGTGATATCATCAAGCATCCACATCTGCCTATCCCAGGTCCTTGGTAGGGACTCGATAGGTAGACAAAAATGCCAAATCCAGTCTGAACATCTGGCTGACTGTGCGAATAATAATAATAATAATAATAATAATAATAATAATAATAATAATAATAATAATAATAATAATAACAACAACAACAACAACAACAACAACAACAACAACAACAACAATAATAATAACAATAATAATAATAATAGCATAACTGGGAACAGCGATGTGGGAAGACCCCCAAAATAATATGGACTAGTAACTCTGCTTCTAAATTCAAAAAACGAAGGAAGTTTCAAATCTATAGGAAGGTACAGAAGAGTCTAGACTTGCTGATTGTCTGAAATCATCCAGTCGCTTTTATTTAACTTTTTTTTTTTTTTTGGCTACCAGGAACAAGCTGACCCTGGGTGACCCTTGGCAGGACTTGGCTCAGCTCCCATTCCAGCCAGACAAAACTTTCTTGATTTTTCCAGCCAGACCCAAATCTGTTCAGATATTTAGGAGATGTTTGTGTGTGACAGCCAAATGGGAGAAAGACGTTTTCTAGTGACTCAGAAGATGTTGGTGAACACGTCAGGAAGACGTTCTGGCTGGCCAACACAGCTTAATTGCCTGCCTCAGTTTCTTTGGAGCTGTTCCCTATTTATTTATGAAACGGGACTACCCAGTAGTTTGGCTCTGGAAGAAAATTTCCTCAAAGGATTGCTGTTCTCTTACGTGCCGCACTGGGTAGAGAATCCTCTTTTAGGCCATGTTCCTTCTTTGAGTCCTCTTCCTTGCCAGGTTGAATGGGGACAAGATTCCAACTGATCTTGGCTGGGATTTGTAGCTGTTCTTCTCCATTTATTTATTTATTTTTAATATTCAAAGTTTTATTCGTTCCTACGGTACCATCGAAATACAAAAGTAAAGAGCGGAAAAGATGGCGGAGGGGAGAGGGAGTAGAGAAGTGAGGTAAGGGAGAAAAAAAAAAAGGCATTGACTTCCGATTTCCTTTGGTGCAATAGAGCAGAGGTCCCCAACCTTTTGGGTACCAGGGACCGGTTCTGTGGAGAGAGGTATTTCCGTGGACCGGAGAATGCGTGGTTCTGTGTGTTGCCTGCATCCCACAGATGGGGCTTTGCTTGTTTGTGCGGACCAGTTGCTGGTATGTCCACGGCCCGGTACCGGTCCACGGCCCGGAGCTTGGGGGCCCCTGTAATAGAGTATCAACTTCAAACCTCAACTTTTTTACTTTTACAAAAGAATATCAGCTAGGGACGCGGTGGCTCAGTGGGTTAGGACGCTGAGCTTGTCAATCAGAAGGTCGGCAGTTTGGCGGGTCGAATCCCGAGTGCTGCGTAACAGAGTGAGCGCCTGTTACTCATCCCAGCTTCTGCCAACCTAGCAGTTCGAAAGCACGTAAAAATGCAAGTAGAAAAATAGGGACCACTCCGGTGGGAAGGTAACGGCGTTCCGTGCGCCTTTGGCGTCTAGTCATGCCGGCCACATGACCACGGAGACGTCCTCAGACAAGCGCTGGCTCTTCGGCTTTGAAACGGAGATGAGCACCGGCCCCTAGAGTCGGAAACGACTAGCACGCACGTGCGGGGGAACCTTTACCTTTACCTTATCAGCTAGCCATTTCAATAAAATCAAGTCTATCTAACTGGGTAAAGCCCAAGGTTTAAAAAAAAGAAAAAAAAATACGAATACTTTTATTGCCACGTGGAAACTGCTTCTAGATTTTGTGCTTGAGGTGGGGAAAAAAATGAAAATTTTGATTGTGGGCTTAACTGTTCTTCTCAACGATCATTCTAACTGCTTGGTTATCAAAGGAACGGTCCTTCTGAATAGAATGCAGAATATACCAACGAAGAAGAATGTTTGTAGCTCCGGGTTGAGATGAAGTTTTGAGTTTGCTTGTTTTCTCACAGACGTTTCATTAACCTAACTAGGTAACACCATCAGTGCTAGTAAGGAGTGCTGTTTGCTTCTCAGTTTATATTCTGGTATCTTGGTTTCTCAAGAATACATGGATTTTTTTAAAAAAAATCCGGAGAGAAGAAGCTGAGAACTGTGATTCCTGACCTCCTAACAGAATAACAGACTTGGAGGGGACCTTGGAGGTCTTCTAGTCCAACCCCCTGCTCAGCCAGGAGACCCTATACTGTTCTGGATAAATGGACCTCCAATCTCTTTTTAGAAACCTTCAGTGATGGAGCATTCACTATTTCTAGAGGCAGGTTGTTCCACTGATTAGTCGTTCTCACTGTCCAGAAACTTCTCCTTAGTTCTAGGTTGCTTCTCTCCTTGATTAGTTTCCATCTGTTGCTTCTTCTCCTGCCTTCGGGCACTTTGGAGAATAGCTTGACTCCCTCTTCTTTGGGGCAACCCCTGAGATATTGGACGGCTGCTATCATCTCTCCCCTTCGTCCTTCTCTTCATAAAACTAGACCTACCCAATTCCAGCAACCGTTCTTTGTATGTTTTAGCCTCCAGTCCCCTAATCATCTTTGTTGCTCTTCTCTGCACCCTTTCTAGAGTCTCAACATCTTTTTACATCGTGGCAGCCAAAACTGAATGCAATATTCCAAGTGTGGCTTTACCAAGGCGTTATAAAGTGGTATTAACACTTCCCGTGATCTTGATTCTATCGCTCTATTCATGCAGCCTAAGACTGTGTTGGCTTTTATTTGGGGAGGGGGGGGATCAACATTTGAAATAAGATACAGGGGTCCTTGGTGCTCTTGCTTGTTTTCTTGCAGTTTCCATGACCCAAACTAGGTAACATCATCAGTGCTAGCAAGGAGTGCTGTTTGCTTACTAGCACTGATGTTGTTACCTCGTTTGGATAATGAAATCTCTGCAAGAAAACAAGCCAGCTCAGAGAGCACCAAGGACCACACAGTCCTCCTCCTCCTCCTCCTCCCACACCCCATTCTCTTCTAGCACTGATGATGTTACCTAGTTGGGTAATGAAACATCTGCAAGAAAACAAGCCAGCTCAGAGAGCACCAAGGACCACACAATCCTCCTCCTCCTCCTCCCACACCCCATTCTCTTCTAGCACTGATGATGTTACCTAGTTGGGTAATGAAACATCTGCAAGAAAACAACCAAGCTCAGAGAGCACCAAGGACCACACAGTCCTCCTCCTCCTCCTCCTCCTCCTCCTCCTCCTCCTCCTCCTCCCACACCCCATTCTCTTCTAGCACTGATGATGTTACCTAGTTGGGTAATGAAACATCTGCAAGAAAACAAGCCTGCTCAGAGAGCACCAAGGACCACACAGTCCTCCTCCTCCTCCTCCTCCTCCTCCTCCTCCTCCTCCTCCTCCTCCTCCTCCTCCTCCTCCTCCCACACCCCATTCTCTTCTAGCACTGATGATGTTACCTAGTTGGGTAATGAAACATCTGCAAGAAAACAAGCCAGCTCAGAGAGCACCAAGGACCCCTCATTTCAACCCTGAGCTACAAATATTCTCCTTCATTGGAATAAGATACAGAATAACAGATTCGGGAGGGACCTTGGAGCTTTCTAGTCCAATCCCCTGCTCAGACAGAGAAGAATTTCTATAGAAATAGAATGAATGAATGAATGAATGAATGAATGAATGAACGAACGACCGATGCCTCCCTCAAGGTAACAGTAAGGCAATTCAGTAGACCTAAGAATTGCAAGCAAGGAGAAAGAACCACATGGTATACAGTGTCAGCCTGCAGCTCAAGAAATCCTAAGAGTCAAACATGCAGAGACCCAAAACAAAATTCCAGAAGACAACTTTTACATTTCTCCTATCCTGCTCTGCTACAAACTTCAAATTTTCATGCGCTTGCTTTCAGCGTCTTCCCAAATTCAGCTGCTGAACGTAAGATGAGGCACTATGAATTCGCTTCAAACAATGATGCTTCCGTGATTCCCCAAGCCTATCGATCTGCAACCCTTGAAAGTAGCTACGTCTTTTCCCAGGATGACTCAGCAACTTTAAAGGGGATCCTAATAGGCGTGTTGGCAAACCTTTCCCAAGATTGTTTTATACCGCATGGGACCACATACCCTTTCGTCTCCTTAAAGCCGCTGCATCTTTTTACTGCTTCGGAAGCTGTCAGCTTTTCTGTGACCCGCAGGATGCAGGCATAGCCGATTTATAACATAGCTGTGCATGCTGACAGCTGCAAACATTGAATATATTTGCACCTCTGTGCATTCTGGAGCCTCTTTTATGGAATCCTACTTAAGTTTCCCCCAGTCTATGGCAGAACAAGGGCTTACTCTTGAGTAAACTTGTGATTTCTGAACAGATTTTGGCGTGGCTGGAAAAAATCAAGAAATCAAGAAAGTTTTGTCTGGCTGAAATGGGAACCTAACCAGGCCCTCCCAAGTGTCACCCAAGGCCGGATTGTCTCTAGAAGCCAAAAAAAAAAGTTAAAAGCAACTGGATGATTTTACACAACCACCATGTCTAGACTCTTTTATATCTTCCTATAGATTTGAAACATCCTTCGCTTTTTGAATTAAGAATCAGAGGTACTAGTCCATATTATTTTTTGAGATCTTCCCCCCCTACACCAATCCCATTTATGCTATTCAAGTTGCTGTTGTTGGTTGTTACAAAACCAGGGGTTAAATAACAGCCCTGGAGACTGTTTTTTTAAACCAACTTTATTATTATTTTTTTTAAAGTTAAAATACGAAGTAAACAAGCATTCCTCGATCTGTTATTCAACACAAAGACTTTGATGTCTCTATTTCTCATGGATCAATATGACCTTTTCTTCTATGCTCTAGATTAGTTTTAGGGACCCTGCTTCCTCTATTGATCCATGCCCAATTGGATCTCTGATATTGATCTGAAGCACCGATTCCCAGCCAAAGAGATTCCTAAAAGTACTGAGCAACCGAACTGAATCACGCCAAACATTTTCCAACAAAGGAAAGCGACAAATACAGGTAGTCCTCAACTTACGACCGCAGCCAAGCTGAAAATTTCTTTGCTAAGCAAAACAGTTAAGTGGATTTTGCCCCCACTACAGTCGTTAAGTTAGTAGCACGGATGTTAAGTGTTATCGGGCATCCCCCATTCATTTGGCTTGTGAGAAGGCCGCATACGGGGATCACCCAAGACCCCAGGACACTGCGACCGTCATAAGTATGAGTCAGTCGCCGAGCATCTGAATTTTAATCCCGTGCCCACGGGGAAGCTGCGACGGTTGTAAGTGTGCGAAAAATGGTCCTAAGCCGTTTTTTTTTCCCCAGGGCTGTTGCAACTAACAACTAAATGAATGGTTGTAACTTGAGAACTACCTGTGGCGTATAAACCCTGAAAGAAAGAATGAAAGAGATGGTAAATGAAGGATCCATAGACAGAAGCTATACCTTTACTTTGAATATCAGGGAGACTATCGGATGAATTCTGGGCAACTGCTGACCTCCTATAAACTCTGTGAAGGCGTCCTCTCTCCTCCTCCATTTGTTGGCCTTTCTCCAGGGGCTCAATGAAAAATTCCTCTTCGCCAACTTTGATCATGCCAGCCTAGAGACAGAGCAAGAAAAATAAATAAATAAAAGGAAGAGGACTTAAGCAGAGAAAGAATCCAGACTGAGTCCTCGACCTATAACCCCATTGGTTTAGCCTCCGTTCAAAGTTACAGTGGCGTTGGGGGGGAAAAAAAGTCGGTTTAATGACCATGTTTTCACTCTTAACGACCGCTGCCACATCCCCATCGTCGTGTAATCAAAATTCAGACGCTTGGCAGCCGGCTCATATTTATGACAGTTGCCGCGGCCTGGGGTCACGTGATCTCCTTCTGTGACCTTCCGACAAGCAAAGCCAATGGGGGAAGGAAGATTCACTTAACGTAAGGTAATGTAACGTAACGTAAGTTAATGTAATGTAACTTAATATAATGTAATGTAACGTAACATAACGTAACTTAATGTAACATAACGTGACTTGACTTGACGTGACGTAACTTAACGTAACATAACATAATGTAATGTAACTTAATGTAACGTAACTTAACATGATGTGACGACTTGACTTGACGTGATGTGAAGTGACATAACGTGACTTGACTTGACGTGACGTAACTTAACGTAACATAACATAATGTAATGTAACTTAATGTAACGTAACTTAACATGATGTGACGACTTGACTTGATGTGATGTGAAGTGACATAACTTGACTTGACTTGACGTGACGTGACTTAACTTAGATTAACTTAACTTAACTTAACTTGACTTGACTTGACTTGACTTAGCTTAACTTAACTTAACTTAACTTAACTTAACTTAACTTAACTTGACTTGACTTGACTTGACTTGACTTCCCTGTTAGTAATTTAACAATCCAGTGATCCACTTAACAACTGTGGCATGGAAAGTCATAAAATGGGGCACAACTCCCTCAACCAATGTTTCACTTATTAGCAGAAATGTTGGGCTCAGCTTTAGGTCGTAAGAATACCTATTATAGCTATGTTTCAAAAGTGCACTTCAGCCAGCAGTAATACGGGAACAGCCTTGTGCAATTTTGAAGAGGATTCGGGTTTTCTTGGCAGCTGCTTGATTAATCACGAAAGGAAGACAGTAGAGAATGTCAAAAGAGAAGCAAAGAGAATCAAGTTTGCAATAACCTTCCATTAAAAGCTTCCCTGGCAAATCTGAAAAGCAGATTAATTCTGCAAAATGTGCTCTGGCATTAATCCTGTCCGGGGAATTGCGTTTCCTTTCTCAAAAAAGCAGTGCAATCGTTTGGCATACGCCTGGGTCAGGGGCCGGTTGGAACCGAATTAAAGCTATTCCTGGTGCTTTAATCAATATGGGATGTAAACACACACACACACACAGAGACACACTGCAATTTAGCACTGTTAGCAACAATCACTCTCCCCAGCTTACCTCAAATTCATTCTAGCTGCACAAAAAGACACAATCCCCCTTGAATCAAGTTTAGCTCCTGGGCACTATGTAAAGGTCCACTGACAGATAATCCTTGACTTACAATCATCTGTTTAGTGACCGTTCCAAGTTATAGGAGCATTGAAAAAGTGACTTACGACCGGTTCTCACACTTAGGACCATAGTCACGGGATCAAACTTCAGAAACTTGGCAACTGACTCATATTTATGACAGTTGCAGTGTGATCCCCTTTTGCAACCTCTTGCCAGCAAAGTCAAGGGGGGAAGCCAGATTCAAGTAACAAGCGTTTGACGAACTTAACAACTCGCCGCGATTCACTTAACGACTGTGGCAAACCAGGTCGTAAAACGAGACAGCTCACTTCGCAACTTAGGAGCAGAAATTTTAGGGTCAGTTTACGTTTCTCAAAAGCAATAAGCAATTTATGGTGTAGATGTTGTTTTTTTATTTATTGTTTTCATGTTTTTTTTTTCATTGTCTTATCATTGTAGAAATGCAAGCGGCCCAGAGTCTCTTGGTTGAGTTGGGCAGAGCTATAGAAAATGAAGAAATAAATTAATATGGAAGCAATTTCTCATGGATTTATTGGTGATTTCTCATCCCAACTGACCCCTCTGGGAGTTTCAGATTGTGCAATCCCTTTCCCATCCCGACCCTGTTGATTCTTTTCAAGATCAGCCAAAGTCAGCCTGGGGTTGCCAGTAATGACAATTCATCGAACATCTGGCTGTTCTTCAGAAGCCTCAGTTCATCACTTTCTTGAAATTTCCAAATGTTATACATAAACTGAATGTATTTTTGATCGATTAAGTTTGCAGAGAAGAGCAACAAAGGTGGTAGAGAGTCTGGAGCATAAATCACTGAATACTTTATATGGGGATTCCTAAGTGTGATTAGACACGCAAAGAATTTGTCTCTGTTGTGGAAGCCCTCACTGTACGTGCAAAGCAACAGAATAAGGATAATCGTAATCATAATACCAATAAGAAAGGGTGAGTAAAGAAGATAATAAGAAGGATGAATAATAATACTTACAGCCATACCACATGGGCAAATACACAATAGACGTTAGACATCACTGTGAGAATTAGGTGTTCAGCAGAGTGATGACATGAGGGGGGAAAAACCTGTCCTTGTGTATAGTTGTCTTGGTGTACAATGCCATATAGGGAAGGAGTTGAAACAGTTTATGTCCAGGGTGCGAGGGGTCTGCAAATAACTCCTCAGTTCTCCTTTGGCCCACAGGGGTCTGCAAATAACTCCTCAGTTCTCCCTTGGCCCACACAATATATAGATCTTCTATGGAACACAAGCTGGGTGCAATTTTTATCATTTGTTGAATGGTTGAGGGACTAGACCAGGGGTCTTCAAGCCTGGCTGAGGAATTCTGGGAGTTGAAGTCCACAAGTCATAAAAGGGCCAAATTTGAAGGCCCCTGATATAGACTTTAAGAGGAGTTGACTTCAACTCCCAGAATTCCTCAGCCAGCATGCCTGGCTGAGGAATTCTGGGAGTTGAAGTCCACAAGTCATAAAAGGGCCAAGTTTGAAGACCCCTGGTCTAGACTCTAGCTTATTGAAGAGAAGGATTAGAGGGAACATGATAGTACTTGACGGGCTGTCACAAAGAAGAGGGAATTATTCTCTAGTCTAGGGCACCAGAAGGTAAG
>NC_138209.1:6493080-6530580 GCF_964194415.1 Vipera berus | reverse complement strand
TCATTAATGATTTGGACGAGGGGATAGATGGGGAACTCATCAAATTTGCAGATGACACCAAGCTGGCAGGAATAGCCAATACTCCAGAAGATAGGCTTAAGATACAGAAGGATCTGGACAGACTCGAACACTGGGCACAATCTAACAAAATGAAATTCAATGGTGAAAAAAGTAAGGTTCTACACTTAGGCAGGAAAAATCAAATGCATAGATATAGTATAGGTGGTACCTTGCTCAATAGTAGTAACTGTGAGAGGGATCTCAGAGTCTTAGACAATCACTTCAATATGAGCCAGCAGTGTGCTGCAGCTGCCAAAAAAGCCAACACAGTGCTAGGCTGCATTAACAGAGGGATAGAATCAAGATCAAGTGAAGTATTAATACCACTCTACAATGCTTTGGTAAGGCCACACCTGGAATACTGCATCCAGTTTTGGTCACCACGATGTAAAAAAGATGTCGAGACTCTAGAAAGGGTACAGAGAAGAGCAACCAAGATGATTAGGGGGCTGGAGGCTAAAACATATAGGGAACGGTTGCTGGAATTGGGTATGTGTAGTTTAATGAAGAGAAGGGTGAGGGGTGACATGATAGCAGTGTTCCAATATCTCAGGGGCTACCACAAAGAAGAGGGAGTCAAGCCATTCTCCAAAGCACCTGAAAGCAGGACAAGAAGCAACGGATGGAAACTAGTCAAGGAGAGAAGCAACCTAGAACTAAGGAGAAACTTCCTGACAGTTAGAACAATTAACCGGTGGAACAACCTGCCTCCAGAGGTGGTGAATGCTCCAACACTGGAGGTTTTTAAGAAGAGACTGGACAGCCATTTGCCTGAAATGGTATAAGGTTTCCTGCCTGAGCAGGGGGTTGGACTAGATGACCTCCAAGGTCCCTTCCAACTTTTTTATTATTATTATTATTATTATTATTATTATTATTATTATTATTATTATTATTATTATTATTATTATTATTATTATTATTATTATTATTATTATTATTATTATTATTATTATATAACCCCCTTCCCAAGCAGGAGGTCCTACTCCATTCTGGATAAACAGCTGTCCTTAAAAACCTCCAGTGATAGAGCATCCACAACATCTGGAGGCAAGCCGTTCCACTGTTTAACTATTTTCAGTCTCAGGAAATGTCGCCTTAATTTCTAGGTTGGATCTCTCTTTGATAAATTTCCATCCATTACTTCTTCTTTTGCCTTCAGGTGCTTTGGAGAATAAGTTGTGCCCCTCTTCTTTGTCATAGCCCCTCAAATATTGGAAGACTGCTATCATGTCACCCCTAGTTCCTACTTTTCAGTAGACTTCATCTCCCAGAATTCCTGAGCCAGCCATGCTGAGGGGAAAAGGAGAGGTTTCCAAGCTGAGCCATGCTGGGTCAGGAATTCTGGGAGTTGAAGTCCACGAGTCATAAAAGAGCCAAGGTTGCCTAACCCTGGCCTAGGCCTAGGCCCCTTCATGACTCGTGGACTTCAACTCCCAGAATTCCTGAGCCAGCCATGCTGAGGGAAAAGGGAGAGGTTTCCAAGCTGAGCCATGCTGGCTCAGGAATTCTGGGAGTTGAAGTCCACGAGTCATGAAGGGACTATAATTCCCCATGTCGGCTCAGGAATTCTGGGAGTTGAAGTCCACGAGTCATAAAAGAGCCAAGGTTGCCTAACCCTGGCCTAGGCCTAGGCCCCTTCATGACTCGTGGACTTCAACTCCCAGAATTCCTGAGCCAGCCACACTGAGGGAAAAGGGAGAGGTTTCCAGGCTGAGCCATGCTGGCTCAGGAATTCTGGGAGTTGAAGTCCACGAGTCAGAAAAGAGCCAAGGTTGCCTACCCCTGGCCTAGACCTACTCATCCCTTTGTATGTTTTAGCCTCCAGTCCCCTAAGCATCTTTGCAATGAATAAAGTAGAATCCGTTCATAAATCAATAAAGTAATTAAACTGATTACAATAAAGTAGAACCAGTTCGTCTGGCTGTGCTTCTTCTTCAAGAAGACACGGTTTGGTGCAGCAGGAAAGAAAAGAAAAAATCCCATTCAGAGGTCACAGCCTGCATTGATTATTTCACTGAAATAAGAATCCACCCTGATGGATTTCACAGTAAAAAGGCAGCTGGGAAGAAAGCCAGTTCTCTTCCACTCTGGAGAGGGGAATAAGGGATTGTTTCTCAAGCAAGAGAGAGGGCTTGTATTACTGCTTTTAGCCAGGGCTGGTAACACAGCACTTGAAGTCTGCTGTGCATTCTGACCTTAAGAAAACTACCTTCAAAGCAATAAAACCAAACGTTGGGACATCAACTCTGGAAAGAGTGCAAAGAAGAGCATCAAAAATGATTAGGGGACTGGAGGCTGACAAGTGGGTGTGGGTGTGCAGTTAACAAGTAGGCTGGCTTGGTCGCTCAACAGTGAGAAACTGGTGAAGCGGGCACAGCAGTGCCTGCATTTTCTGCGTCGCATGAGAAAAGCACATCTTCCTTCCCCTGTCCTAACCACTTTCTACAGAGGGATGATAGAGAGCATCCTGTCATAAAGCATCACAGTCTGGTTTGGAAGCATCCCTGCTTCAGACAGGAAGGCACTGCAGAGAGTGGTGAGGACAGCAGAAAAGATCATTGGCAGTTCCCTCCCTCCCATCCCGGACGTAGCACAGAAGCGTTGTTTGAACAGGGTCCGTAAGATTATCTGGGACATCACACATCCTCCCCACGACATGTTTTCCTTGTTACCTTCTGGGAGGAGGGGGCTTCGTGGTATCCGAAGCAGAACATCCAGATTCAGCCATAGTTTCGTTCTATACAGCATTAACCTTGTGAACTCTCAAGTTTCCTCCTTCCGTTATAAATTCAAGATGGACAGTATTTAATATTTTATTGTTATGTATATGTAGGGGTGCGGGTCTGTACCTAAGTTGTATACGGTATGTTTTAGCTGTGTGTCATGTATGCGTTTCACTTTGAGAGCGGGCAACTAAATTTCATTTTTGATATGTGCCGTTGTGCCCACAGTTTAAAAAAATGACAATAAAGGTTATCTTATCTTATCTTATCTTATCTTATCTTATCTTATCTTATCTTATCTTATCTTATCTTATCTTATCTTATCTTATCATATCATATCATATCATATCATATCATATCATATCATATCATATCATCTTATCATCTTATCATCTTATCATCTTATCTTAAAACACATGGCGAATAGTTGAGATCACTCGGGTTTATCTGTGCGTTCCGAGTCACCTGAATCAGGGTGCAATTGGTTGTGGAATTGCTGAAAGGGCTGTGTGGTAGACAAGAGATGGGTAGTATCTTATCCCTCCCCCTTCTGTTGAGAGAGGACTGTTCAATTTTAATGAAGATGGCCTCTTTGACCCCTCTTTCAAAAAAGTGATCCTCTCTATCCAGAAAGTGGTGTGAGTCATCTTCCAAGGAGCACTGCTTCTGTTTCAGAGACTTGTTTCTCACCACACATGCTCAAGGTAGCTCTGGAACTAATGCAAACCCAGCAAATCAGCAACTTCATTTCATTTTACCGAAGCATGGAGAAATGCTACTTTGCCCAAAGCATCATTCAAGCGAAGCATCTGTTGGAAATTTGCAATTCATAAAACACAGAGCATCTTTGGACTCACACCCGACTTCGGATGACTTCAAGGGCGTGGAACTACATCTGGTGTCAGGATTTGGGTGGCCCGTCACTGCTTAACATACAGGAAGACCGAGATTTAATCCACGACAACTCGAACTGGAAAATTGTCACATTTGGGAAGCCATATAGCAAATCCCTGTTAATCCATCCCATTGATTTATCACAGTTTAAATTATTGTCCCACTACGGATGAGAGATGTATCAAACTCCGTGCCCCAATGGTGCTTAAGTGTGGTGGAATCACTAGTGGGATCTGGGATGACCAGGAAGGAAACAGAGCATTTGAAACTCTTTGGGGGGGGGGCGGGGAGGAAGGATGAGAAAGAGGCTGTGTCTTGATTATGGTAGGTATAAGTCAATCTTATACCTTACATGAGTGAAGATGAACAGGTACGATTGTTCTCGTCATACCACAACTGAGCCAAAATTTCTATTGTTCAACAAAGCAGTTGTTAAGTGAGTTTGTCCCATTTTATGACATTTTTTGCCACAGTTGTTAAGTGAATCGTTGCAACTGTTAAAGTTAGTAACACGGTGGTTAAGTGAATCTGGCTTCCCCATTAATTCTGCTTGTCAGAAGCACAACAGCTGATCACATGACCCCCGGGACACTGCCACCATCATCAAGACATGTCTGAATTTCTATTACATTACCAGGGAGATGCTGTAGTGGTTTTGCAGATGTGAAAAACGGCCACAAGTGACTTTTTTTAAATTGCAGTTGTAACTTTGAATGGTCACTAAAGGGATGGCCGTATGTTGAGACTACCTGTAGGTTTACAATCAGGGTCTGCCCAGAAATCCAGGTGCATCTTGTTTGTTCTGTTTGCTTAACGCGGGAGGTTAGATGCTTAAGAATCTGTAGCAGCTGTGCAATTCTGGAAAATGGATGCAGCTGCTTTAATAATCCCAAGCACTGCACAGCCGTAATCTTCTTTTCTCCTAAGCCAGTGATGGCGAACCTTTTAGAGACCGGGTGCCCAAACTGCAACCCAAAACCCACTTATGTATTATCGGGTGCTGGGTGGGCGTGGCCCATTGGATGGGCGTGACCCATTGGGTGGGCGTGGCTGCATTGGTAACAGCAGACTGGTTGGGAATAAAAAGTTCAATCAATCAATTTCAACTTTGCAGGGGTGTTTTTTTCCCCGCGAGAAGTTGAAATTGATTGATTGATTGAACCTGGGTTTTTTTGCACACGACAGCGGAGACCTAAAGCAAAAAGGTTTTATAAAACCCAGCTGAAGGCCTAGGACTGGGCCGATGGTGTGTGTGCCCACAGAGAGGGCTCTGCGTGCCACCTGTGGCACCCGTGCCATAGGTTCGCCACCACGGTCCTAAGCTATGGAGGATCATTAAAAGCCCTGGTGGCGCGGTGGTTAGAATGAAGTACTGCAGGCTAGCTCACTGCTCACTCCAGGAGTTCGATCCTGACGGGCTCAAGATTAACTAAGCCAGGGCTTTTCAACCTTTTCACCCATTGTACCACTTTTAGGATATGGCAACATCCAAGTACCACCAGTCGCCTAGCAAGGTGTCAAAAATTTGATGACCAAAAAAAAAAAAAGGAAAAAAGTGATGAAGTACAGGTAGTCCTCAACTTACAACATTTTGCTTAGTGACTGTTCAGTTACAATGGCACTGAAAAAAGTGCCCCCACCCAAGCCACAGCCGAGCAAGACACCTGCCTGCCCGCCCGGCGGCGCTCTTCCTCTTGTCCGAGGTTTTCATTGTTGTGAGCATTTCTGTTGAGGATTGGCAGCGGGGGTGGGGTGGGGGGTGTTTGGTTTTTATTTTCCCCCCCCCCGTCTGCTGGGGGGTTGCAGCAGGTTGTGGTCACTTCACATGACCCTGGGACACTGTGACCATCATAAATATGAATCAGTTGCCAAGCTTCTGAATGTAAATCACAAGACCCGGGAGATGCTGCAACATTCCAGCTGATCGGTGCTTCTTCTAGGCTCAGCGGAAGCGCCAGGATCAGTGCCGAGCTCCAGCTGGATCCTGGTGCTGATCCTGGCTCTTCCGCTGAGCCCTGACAGCCCTGCAGCTCCAGCCGTCTCTCGCTCAGGCTTGTGCAGTGCTGCCAATGGTTCAGCTCATTCCCCTCCCCCGCTATCACTTTTCTAGGATGGTCGCGTACCACCTGCCAGGTGCCAATGTACCACAGGTGGTACCCGTACCACTGGTTGAAAAGCCCTGAGCTAAGCCTTCCATCCTGCTGAGGTTGGTAAAATGAGGACCCAGATTGTTGGGGGCAATATCCTGACTCTGTAAACCGCTTAGAGAGAGCTGTAAAGTATTGTGAAGTGGTATATAAGCCTAAAGTGCTATTGCTATCATTGAACCATTAAAAGCTCCGTCTGCAACCATGTTCAGCAAACCACGTTCAGCAAACCACGTTTCAGGAACCACGTTCACCACGTTCAGCAAGTCTTCCTCCTTGCTGTTGCTCAAGTTTTCTCCGGCTGTGTTCACAAGAACCCACTTCTCCTGTTTACTGAAAATACGTACTTTCTGGGTTCGCGCAATAGCTCAGCTGTAACTAACTGAACATGCCAAGTTCACACTGGCGCAGGTAATTACAACAGGTTCACCCAGGGTACAATTCACGGGGCTGTACAAAGCATTTGAACAAGATGCTTGGCGAAGCGCGAGAGTGCCAGCCGGATGCAACATATGAGATCTTTTTGCTAAATCTTGCCGTCTCGATTGGCTGGATTCTTGCAGGATTTCTAATCTGGTTACTGAACAAGCCTATTTTCTGGATTTGCACTACAGGTAATCCTTAACTTACAACCACTTGTTTAGCGACCGTTCAAAATTACAGCGGCACTGGAAAAAGGGTCTTACATCTAGTCCTCGCACTTACGACCATTGCAGCACACAAACCCACACAGTCACATGATCAAAATTTGGGCACTTGGTTTATAACAGTTGCAGACACCCCCCCAGGTCACATGACCGCCAGCTGGCTTTTGACAAGCCAAAGCAACAGGTGAAGCTGGATTTGCTTAACAATTACATGATTCACTTAACTGTCACAGTGGTTCCCTTAATAACCGTGGCAAAAACGGCCCTAAAAATCAGTCGTGACTCAGTTAACAACTGCCTTGTTTAGCAATGGAAAATCAGCAATGGAAAATCAGGAGTCACTTAATTACCCGCCTTGCTTAGAGATGGAAATTCCAGTCCCAATTGTGGTCATAACTTGAGGACTACCAGTAAAGGATCATGTCCACAGAGCCCTGGCGGCGCAGTGGTTGGGATGCAGTATTGCAGGTTAACTCTGCCCACTGCTAGCGGTTCGATCCTGACCGGCTCAAGGTTGACTCAGCCTTCTATCCCTCCCAATAAAATGAGGACCCAGATTGTTGAGGGCAATATGCTGAGTCTGCAAATCGCTTGGAGAGGACTGTAAAGCAGGATATAAGTCTAAGTGTTCTAGCAATGTAACTAGTTAGAGTGCAGTATTGCCAGCTAATCCTGCCCACTGTTCGAAGTTCGATCCTGATCGGATCAAGGTTGACTGAGCCTTCCGAGGTCAGTAAAATGAGGACCCAGATTGTTGAGGGCCAATAGGCTGACTCTGTAAACCGCTTAGAGAGGTCTGTAAAGCAGGATATAGTGCCAAGTGCTCTAACTATTGCTTTCTAAGCTGCGGCAAGCTCGGTAGTTAGAATGCAGTATTGCCAGCTAATTCTGCCCACTTCCAGGAGTTCGATCCTGATTGGATCGTCGTTCGATTCTCACTGGCTCGAGGTTGACTCAGCCTTCCATCCTTCCAAGGTCAGTAAAATGAGGACCCAGTTTGTTGGGGGTCAATAGGCTGACTCTGTAAACCGCTTGAAGAGGGCAGTAAAGCGCTGTGAAGCAGTATATAAATCTAAGTGCTCTAACTATTGCTTTCTAAGCTGCGGCAAACTCGGTAGTTAGAATGCAGTGTTGCCAGCTCATTCCGCCCACTGCCAGGAGTTCGATCCTGACTGGATCGTCGTTCGACTCTCACCGGCTCGAGGTGGACTCAGCCTTCCGTCCTTCTGAGGTGGGTAAAACGAGGACCCAGATTGTTGGGGGGTCAATAGGCTGACTCTGTAAACCAAGGCTTTTCAACCAGTGGTACGGGTACCACCTGTGGTACTTTGGCACTTGCCAGGTGGTACGCCACCATCCTAGAAAAGTGGTAGCGGGGGAGGGGAATGAGCTGAACCGGTGGCAGCACCGCACAAGCCTGAGCGAGAGACGGCTGGAGCTGCAGGGCTGTCAGGGCTCAGCGGAAGTGCCAGGATCAGCTCCAGGATCCAGCTGGAGCTCGGCGCTGATCCCGGCGCTTCTGCTGAGCTCAGAAGAAGCGCCGATCAGCTGGAATGTTGCAGCATAAAAACCAAACACCCCACCCCACCCCACCCCTGCTGCCAATCCTCAACAGAAACGCTCACAACAATGAAAACCTCAGACTGAAGAAAGAGCACCGCTGGGCGGGCAGGCAGGTGCCTTGCTCGGCTGTGGCTTGGGGGGCACTTTTTTCAGTGCCATTGTAACTTCGAACAGTCGCTAAGCGAAATGTTGTAAGTCGAGGAGTACGTGTACTTCGTCGCTTTTTTCTTTCTTTCTTTCTTTTTCTTTTTCTTTTTTTTTTTTTTTTGATCATCAGGTTTTTGACACCTTGCTAGGCGACTGGTGGTACTCGGATGTTGCCATATCCTAAAAGTGGTACAAAGGGTGAAAAGGTTGAGAAGCCCTGTTGTAAACCACTCGGATAAGGCTTGTAAAGCACTATGAAGAGACGTGTAAGTCTAAGTGCTATGGCTATGGCTATTGCCACGCCTTTGGCCCCTCTAAATAGCTGCGCTGAAAAAGGAGGAAAACCTCTGGGTTCCATCAGTCCAAGGGCTGAGGCTTCAGGGATAGTAACTCCTGTTGACCCGCCAAGACAAATAGGCAGGGAGGTGAAGAAATTGGTGGGGGTCCAACGTAAGAGGCTTGGCGCAGAGACAGCAGCCCTCTCTGCAGACAGCCCTCCGGCCTTGAACTTGTCAAAGAGTGGACATAAAAAACGGGCTTTTATAAAAACTACGGCTGCCCCGACCTAAAAAAACACACACGCACACTCTCGAGGGCCAGAGAGACACAGTCCCCTTTCTCCCGCTCTGTTGGTTTAAGGTGTGATCGGGTTCAATGGCTGTGCGAAACCTGCGTCACAACATACCTGCCGCTGGCTTTTTTTTTTTTTAAGCCCCGAGATGAAAAAAACCCAAAACCTGTCAGAGTCACCCTGAACACTGCCCGATTTACAGAGAGGGGAAAAGAGAAGCTGAAAGAAACTGCTTTTTGCCCCTGGCTGCTCTCATCAAAACATCTCTGTAGTAAGTCGGTGATGGTTTCCCCCCCCCCCCCGCCTAATTCCATTGCTGGAAGGGATGGAGCTGTGGGTCGCTTTAAAGGTGGGGAGGGGAGGTGTTGGCCAAGCATGACACCTGTGCTTTTTTTTTTTTTATCCACAGTTGGATGCGGGAGGGCCAGCCTGCAGAGGAAACTCTGCAACTCTGCTCAGCTGAGGTCTTAAAAATGCTTCTTTGGGGACCCACTCTCTGATTTGATACAGCAATGAAACAGGACAGGCACGGACTCCAACAGATCGTGAAGACTGCACGAAGGCCAGAACAGAACAGAACGACAGAGTTGGAAGGGGACCTTGCAGGTCATCTAGTCCAACCCCCTGCTCAGGCTGGAAACCCTATATCATCTCAGACAAATGGCCATCCAGCCTCTTCTTAAAAACCTCCAGTGCTGGAGCATTCACCCCTTCTGGAGGCAAGTCGTTCCACTAATTAATTGTTCTCGTTGTCAGGAAGTTTCTCCTTAGTTCTAGGTTGCTTCTCTCCTTGATGAGTTTCCATCCATTGCTTCTTGTCCTGCCTTCTGGAGCTTTGGAGAATAGCTTGGCTCCTTTGTGGCAGCCCCTGAGATACTGGAAGACTGCTATCATGTCCCCCCTCGTCCTTCTCTTCATTAAACCAGACATACCCAATTCCAGCAACCGTCAACCAGCTTGCCTTCCATAGAAGACCTGGATATTGCACAGGTCAGAAGGAGATCTGAGTAGATATCTGCAGGTCCTGTCACAACCTGGACATAAACTTTTCAACTCCTCTCCTTGGGATGCTGATATAGGGCATTACATGCCAAAACAACTAGCCTCAGAAAAAGATTTTCCCCTTGTGTCATCCGTGCTGTCTAATGTCATATACTGTGGATGCACTATTATTATTTATCCTTCTTATTATGTTATTTACTGTCCCCTTTTATCGGTATTATTATTATTATTATTCTGTTTCTTTGCATGTACCAGTGCTTCTGTACCAGAGACAAATTCCTTGTGTGTCTAATCACACTCGGCCAAATAAAATGCAGTTAGTCCTTGACTTACAACAATTGAGCCCAAAATTTCTGTTGCTAAGCGAAACATTTGTGAAGTGAATTTTGCCTCGTTTTATGACCTTTCTTGCCACCATTATTAAGTGGATGACTGCCATTGTTAAGTTATTAACACAGTTGTTAAGTGAATCTTGCTCCCCCCCCCCATTGACTTTGCTTGTCAGAAGGTCGCAAAAGGGGATCCTATGATCTTTGGACACCTGCAATCGTCATAAATATGAGTAGGTTGCCAAGCAATTTTGACGCTGTGGGGAAGCTGCAACGGTCATAAGTGTGAAAAATGGTCATAAATCACTTTTGAGAGTGCCATTGTAACTTTGAATGGCCACTAAATGAATTGTTGAAAGTTGAGGACTAGCTGCATTCACTTCAATTTGACTGAATCATCTGGGGCATAGGAAATGCGACAGAGATGTTTTTTCATCTGATAGATCTATGGCAAAGCTGGAAAAATCTATTCTCCTCCATCTCTTGGTGTTAGATTGTCCACAAAGTCATGGCCTCAACAACGTCAGAGGCCACGTCTGATGGGATAAAGTCCACCAGCGTCTAAGGCAGACATGTCAAACACAAGGCCCGGGGGCCAGGTCCGGCCCACCAAGTGGTTTCATGTGGCCCGCGAAGCCAACCTGGTAACAGTGAGGGAACGGCCCCCACTGCCTTGGCCCTGACCCAGAGACCCTCCTTCTGCCAGAGACCCTCAGATCTGTCCCACTCCTGCCAAGGCCCCCATAGGCACCCTTGACACGAATGATGTAAAGCTGGCCACGCCCACCCAGTAGGCCATACGCACTCTAGCCACACCCACCCAGTAGGCCACGCCCACCCTGGCCATACCCACCCGGCCCCCTGAGGGAAACCGCAATGCTGATGCGGCCCTCAATGAAATTGAGTTTGACACTCCTGGTCTAAGGAGAGAAGATTTGCCAGCTGTGGGTTGAAAGGTGGAGTGGCCACTGTCACATCTGGAGTTGCCATGTATCCACTCTTCACCCGCCACATTTGCAAATCATTGAAAGATCTGTTTTATTTTAATCTTGGTGACAAGTTGTAGATCAGCAATCTATAGACACCCAATCTGTGTTTTCAGAATAGAATAGAACAGAACAGAACAGAACAGAACAGAACAGAATAGAATAGCAGAGTTGGAAGGGGCCTTGGAGGTCATCTAGTCCAACCCCCTGCTCAGGCAGGAAACCCTATACCATTTCAGACAAATGGCTATCCAGTCTCTTCTTAAAAACTTCCAGTGTTGGAGCATTCACAGCTTCTGGAGGCAGGTTGTTCCACTGGTTAATTGTTCTAACTGTCAGGAAGTTTCTCCTTAGTTCCAGGTTGCTTCTCTCCTTGACTAGTTTCCATCCGTTGCTTCTTGTCCTGCCTTCAGGCACTTTGGAGAATAGCTTGACTCCCTCTTCTTTGGGGCAGCCCCTGAGATATTGGAAGACTGCTATCATGTCCCCCCCTCGTCCTTCTCTTCATTAACCTTGACACACCCAATTGCAGCAACCGTTCCTTATATGTTTTAGCCTCCAGTCCCCTGATCATCTTTGTTGCTCTTCTCTGCACTCTTTGTAGAGTCTCAACATCTTTTTTACATCGTGGTGACCAAAACTGGATGCCATATTCCAAGTGTGGCCTTACCAAGGCATTGTAAAGTGGTATCAACACTTCACGTGATCCTGATTCTATCCCTCTGTTAATGCAGCCTAGCACTGTGTTTATCATTCAATGTATACAGGTAGTCCTCAGCTTATGACCATAATTGAGCCCATGTTTCTGTTGCTAAACAAGGCAGTTGTTAGGAGTGACTTTTGCCCCATTTTACATCCTTCCCCCCCCCACACACACAGTTATTATGCAGCTCAGTGCAGTTATTAAGTGAATCATGCAGTCGTTAATTGAATCTGCCTTCCTCCATTGATTTTGTTTTTTGGAAACCCATTACAAATGGTAATTGTGTGACCCTGGGACACTGCAACTGTCAATAAAAGAGATCTTGCAATGGTTGCGTGAAAAATGGCCATAAGTCACTTTTTTTCAGCGCTGATGTATCTTCAGTCACTAGGCAACCTTGGCTCTTTTATGACTCATGGACTTCAACTCCCAGTCCTATGCTGACTCAGGAATTCTGGGAGTTGAAGTCCATGAGTCATAAAAGAGCCGAGGTTGCAAGTTGCAAGTTGAGAAGTTATGTCTGAAATGTTATAGGATTTCCTGCTTGAGCAGGGGGTTGGACTAGAAGACCTCCAAGGTCCCTTCCAATTCTGTTATTCTGTTATTCTGACTAGTTGTAATGCAAGCTCAGAGAGTGGGCTTATTCAGTAACTGAATAAGAAATCTTGCAAGAATCCAGCCAACATCTGTCTCTCCAGATGAGAGCTTTAGGAAAGGATCCTATTCCTTGCATCTGATCTGCATTTGTTTGATTAGCACAATAGTTTGTGTCATCTCCTTCCCAACGACTGGAAGAACTATGCAAATATTTTAATTTGGGTTGAGATGATTAGTTGAACATATGTAGAACGGAGTCACTCCAGAAACCTCCAAACTACTTACACACCCTGGAGTAGGACCCCACAAAGAGATTCCTTTGAACAACACTGCAACCACTTTCAGGATGCACTTTTCAATGGGGGAAAAAAATAACACTATGAATGATTATCAGGGATAAGAAAAAATGGTTTCCAATGCTTCAATGAAATAGGTTTTTTTAAAAAAAAATACTGTCAGAGAATTGCGCAGCCGGTGTCCAAATTAAGTCAGAGGCATTGAGAGAAACTTGTAGTTTTATATAAATAAATATAGTTTACAACTACAGTATACATAAAGCAAACTAGATAGTCAGGAGCATCATGAGGTAAATCACGGAGCACACAGTGCACACAGAAGAAAAAGGCGGGAAAAAAGGAAAATTCCCGCTCCACACCCACAGCAACCAATCACAGCGCAGATTGCCTCACGCAGGAGCCAGCATTCTGCTACCAATCAACCACAACTGTGTGTTCGGGCTGACTGCACAACCCCACTGCTCCAGGGATCCGTGACAATTTGTCACAGCCAACTCACCACGGCCAATTCACCACGGCCAATTTGCCACAGCCAACTAGCCATGGACCAACTCACCATGGGACAAGAGTTACACTAATATCAAAGAAATAGTGGAACAGAATCATTAAAGAAAGGATGCAAAAGGAGGGACAGAATGAAATGGGAACGGCAGACATTAAAATATGTTTTTATTTATTTTAAAGAATTGAACTGAATTGTTAAAATTGTCCCGCAGCGCGTTGTCCCACGGCCCATTGGTGGTGGCGAGTTGTTCTGCAGCAAGTTGGCTGTGATAAGTTGTCCTATTCTGCTGCTCCAGCTACTAAATTTAAATATCTTAACAAGTACCTAGTTTCCTTAGCTGCTCATCGTATAATCTGGAGGCTAAATCATATGATGAATGATTAAGGGAAGCTTGTGTGTTTAGCTTAATGAAGAGAAGGCTCAGGGGAGACATGCTAGCATCTGCCAATACTTGAAGAGCTGTCACAGGGAAGAAGGCCTTAATTTACTCTCCATAGTACCTGAGTGCAGGACAAGAAGCAATGGGTGGAAACTCATTAGAGGAAGATCCAACTTAGAAATAAGGAGGAATTTCCTGACAGTAAGAACAATAAATCAGTGGAACAGCTTGCCTTCAGAAGTTGTGGGTGCTCCATTAGTGGAGGTCTTCAAGAAAAGATTGGACAACTAATTGTCCAGGATGGTTTAAAGACTCCTGTCTTGGGCAGGGGTTAGACTAGAAGTCCTAATTCTATAGTATTAACAATATAATTGACATTAATACTTTTATAAGTCAGACCAAGTGAAAAGAATGATTTAATGTCAGAAAAATCCAGATTCCAGTCTCCACTTAAGTTACCAAAGCTCAGAAGTGGACTGTTAGCCATCACATTATCTCTTGACCCAACCCACCTAATATGGGGGGTAAAATAGAAGGAGAGAGTAGTACAGTATATTGGGTGAAATATTAATCTTATTAAGAAAAAGTAAATAAAGATGGATTATATTTTCTAAGTGTGCCTCATCGGCATGAGTAAATCTGCACAGGTTCTGTAACCCACTCTTGTGATCCTGTTAGCAACTGGAAAACAAAAGAGCCAAACTTTTAATATTAACTTTTAATCCATCCTTGCCTTTTAAAATGTAAATGCCATATACTGTTTTGCTGCTTTCCTAGTTTTTTACTTGCACATCAATCAAAATCCCTTTCTGAGAGAGAGGAATAATTATAAAAATTTGATAAAGAAATAAATAAAAACAGAGTTACTTTGGGACTGAAATGGGCAGTTTCTAAATCTGATTTGATATATAAAACCCAGAAATTATGTCTCCTAACTTCCCAAAGGTGTTAATTTGTTCATTTCATTTTGTGGCTAACCATGCAATAAAGGGTTACTGAATATAATTTCCAAATTATATGAGCATCTCTTTCAAATTCAGGTTCATATTTACCTTCTCGACAAAGCAAAGTTTCTGCTGGTTAAAAATGTTCCTGTTGGAAACAGTCTTATATCTGAGCGTAGCTTAAAATGTCAGTATTGGAAAAGGCCATTTTTAGACTATAAGGTCTGTTAATATGTTATGTATTATTCTCTCATCATTAGCCCGGTACATTGATTCTTTCTCAGACATACATAAATTTTCTGGATTTTATCAGGGGAGTCACTGATTTTTTCATTCATCCCTTCTTGGAAACAAGGGAAGGAAAATGAACGAAACCACCTGAAAAACGTCTAATTTCCCATTGCCAAAAGCACTTTTCCCCAGATCGTACTCCATCATAATAAAACCAGATTATATGGCAGGAGGGGAAATAAATGAATTATTGTGTGTGTGTGATTTTTTATCACAGCAGATTTATTACACTCATAGGAAAAAATACAAAACTTCGCCTGCTAATTCCACTTTGCAGCGCAGTTGATTATGGGGTGGGGGAATATACTGAGGGAAGAAGAGATAAACATGCTAGCTATAAAAAGTAGGAGGAAGGAGATTTTTTTTTCCATTTGAAACTAACTTCCCTCCCAATCTCTGCTGCTATGGAGACCTCTTTATTTTTATTTTACTAGAAATTTTATCCAGCCTTTACAGGTAGCCCTTGATGTACGAGCACAACTGCGCCTAACATTTCTGTTGCTAAGGGAGACACTTGTTACATGGGTTTTTCCCCATTTTGCCACTTTTCTGGACACAGTCGTTAAGTGAATCACTGCAGCTCTTAAGTTAGCAATACGGCTGTTAAACAAATCTGGCTTCTCCCATTGACTTTGCTTGTCAGAAGGTTGCAAAAGAGGATCACATAATCCTGGGACACTGCAACAATTATAAATATGGGTCAGTTTCCAGGTGTCCGAATTTTGATCACATGACCACAGGGAAGGCGGCAACTTGGGTCGTAAGTGTGAAAAACGGACATAAGTCCCTTTTTTTCCAGTGCCATTGTAACCATGACCTGGATGACTTGAGAATCTCCATGGATTGGGTATATACCGGTATGTTTATTTCTCTTTTATCACGTTCTCATCATACGCTAAATAATAATAATAATAATAATAATAATAATAATAATAATAATAATAATAATAATAATAATAATAATAATAATAATGCCTGTATTCTGTTCAAGAGTCGGTTTTGCTGATTTTGCCAGGGTTGATTCCCTGCACCCCAAGAGGTCTTCTTCCTAGCAGAGGTTGCAACATCTGGGAAAGGCTGCAAAAGAGGCCAGCTCAAGGCCGTCTCTTTCAACATTTGAGAGTGCTTTCTCAGAAAAAATGAGGTGGACTTGGCACAGACTGTTCGGGATCTTTTCCAACTATAGGAATGAGAATGGTGAAAAAGGAAAGGAAGGAAGAAATCAGACTTATGCGCAAGGAACAGCGTCTATCCAGAAACAGATCCATAATGATTCCAGAGACTGAACTCTAGCATGGATCTAATCACCTTGCCACAGGTCCCACACTGTTCGCTCCAGCCTTCTCGGCCTCTTCACACGTCTGCAGAGCAAGCGGTTGCATGCAAAAGTTCAATTTCGATGGAATTTGGCTTCCAGTCCATTTTGGAAAGAGCCTGACCTTCCAGTCCCGTCTTACTTTCAAATCCCCAAACTTGTATCATAGCTTCCATGGATGCTGTCCAGATATGTTGGCAAGGAGCTAGAACTCCCAGGAGTCTAGCTTGCATTAGGCTGGGAAAATTGGGGATTACATAGTCTCATCACATCTGGAGGGTACCATGTTTTTTTTTTAAAAAAAAGTAATGTAAACGTTCTCCAGTAAAAAAAATACCTGGCTGGGTGAAGCTTATAACTCTTTCTTTTCCAGTCCTTTCACCAGATGGTGAATTGATGTAGCCAGTAGCAGAGGACATTTTTAGCTGAGGGATGAACTGTGCGGTTTTTAGTGTTCTCTGAGCTTAGTTGTTTCCTTGCAGACGTTTTACTACCAAACTGGGTAATATCATCAGTGCACTAGTTGGTAATGAAACATCTGGAAAGAAAAAAAAGCAAGGATCCCACAGATCCAGCTTACTTTGATCTGTCTATAAATGCACTACATCTCATCCTGGCCAATTGATGGCTCAAAAAATATTCAAAGCAGAAACCAAGGCTTCAGATCTTAATGTGCCTTAACACTCAGATGCTTTTACCGTGACTTCCATTCTGTGTTTCTAAGAGCAAAGAGGTTGACAATGGACCGTCCTTATTTTTACCATCCAAATTTTACTATGCCCAACAAGGGTTGGGAGCAACATGTCTCCAAATCCCAGTTAAAGGAACAATGATCAATGATCAGAGAAGCATACATCTCCATCCCTTGCTTGAGAGGACCTAGAACATCTGACTGGCTACTGGAAGAAGGAAAATCTTAGGTGAAGTTTTTCCATGACCTGATCGAGTAACATTATTTTCAAAGTTGACTGTAGCTATCACCACTCATTTTGGTTTACTCATTTATTTATGTATTCTGTTTATTTTTATAATTTATTTTGTTTGTTCGTTTATTGTCAAATCCCAGCAATTCAAGACACAATAAGTCTTAAGCAGGACAAGAAAGAACAGGTAGAAGTTCCTTGGTGGAGCAGTGGGCTAATGCCTCCTTAAGTAACACCAGCTGCCTGCAATTAGTGCAGGTTCGAGTCCCACCAGGCTCAAGGTTGACTCAGCCTTCCATCCTTCCCAGGTAGGTAAAATGAGGACCCAGATTGTTGGGGGCAATAAGCTGACTTTGTAAAAATGCCGCTTGGGGGGGCGGGGCGCGAAAGCCCTAATAAGCAGGCATATACATAGAATGAAGGCTACTGCTAAGCACATTGATTTGTGCTTCTTAGATTGTAAGCCGCCCTGAGTCTTCGGAGAAGGGCGGGATATAAATGGGATTTTAAAAAAAAGTTCGTTAAAGTGAGATCCAATCTAGAACTAAGGAGAAATTTCCTGACAGTCAGAAAAAAATTAACCAGTGGAACTGCTTGCCTCCAGGAGTTGTGGATGCTCCAACACTGGAGGTCTCCAAAAAGAGATTGGACAACCGTTTGTCTGGAATGGTTTAAGGTCCTGCTCAAGCAGGGGGTTGGACTAGAAGACCTCCAAGATCCCTTCCAGTCCTATTATTCTATATGTTGTGATTCAGGGTCAGCCTGTGGGTTTGGCAGTTGGGTCAGACGACTCAGAGGAGGAGGAGGAGGAGGAGGGGGATGTTGAAGAGCTTGCTGAGGGGATTGGACAGCTTGATGAGAGCCCTGAGCCAGGCCCCTCTCATCTGGTCACGACGCAGACCCAGCTGTGTGAGCCTGACAGCATGGATGAGGATGACCCACAGCTGGCCCTGTTCAAGGACGCCCGACGCAGGAGGCAGTCAATCAGGAGTAAACAGAGGAAGGCAATGGGGCTCCTCGGAAGGAGGCAGAGAGAAGCCATGCCCTGAACTGTATTTAAGGGGGAATGCGTGGGAGGGCTGGTTTGCTGAAGGCAACCGCTTGAAAAGCTCCTGTTTCTTGGTTCGTGTCTTGTTCTATTTGTTTTTGTAGCAATAAATTTGGCAGGCATAATTCCAGCCTCTTGCCTTCTTGTAAAAGGGGTTGTCCCTGCCTTTTCTGCAGGGCCGGTAGCAGGCTGGTACAGAACACTATATTCTAATCCAGTTGTAACCCATGATGGTCACTCAAGCATCATTAAGAGGTGAAAAGTTCACTGTGACTTGCTTCCAAAAATCAGAACAGGTCAGGGATCGATCTGAGAAAGCTCCACCTTCATACACCTGATTTCTGGCTTCCCATAGCCTAAAAGCAGAGTGGTACCCAGCCATTCAAGGAGATGCTTTCCAGACTGAATGACACACTCCTCCAGACTCAGTTCTAGCAAATTTGAGGTTCTGCCTCCACTTACAAGTTTGGCACATCATCATCATCATCATCATCATCATCATTATTATAACAGTAGGAAGGGACTTCGGAGGTCTTCTAGTCTAGTTCTGCATTCTCAGAAGCTGTGAGATGGGCGGTACCCATGTCTGATATATAAATAAAATAAATCAATTCTCAGATTTGACCTTGTATTAATGCCACTTTAAAATGCCTTGGTAAGGCCACACTTGGAATACTGCATCCAGTTTTGGTCAAAACGATGTAAAGATGTTGAGACTCTAGAAAGAGTACAGAGAAGAGGAACAAAGATGATCAGGGGACTGGAGGCTAAAACATACAAGGAACGGTTGCTGGAATTGGGGATATCTAGTTTAATGAAGAGAAGGACGAGGGGGGACATGATAGCTGTCTTTCAGTATCTCAGGGGGTGCCACAAAGGAGAGGGAGTCAAGCTATTCTGCAAAGCACCTGAGGGCAGGAGAAGAAGCAACGGATGGAAACTAATCAAGGAGAGAAGCAACCTAGAACTAAGGAGAAACTTCCTGACAGTTATAACAATTAACCAGTGGAACAACCTGCCTCCAGAAGTGGTGAATGCTCCAACACTGGAAGTTTTTAAGAGGCTGGACAGCCATTTGTCTGAAATGCTATAGGGTTTCCTGCCTGAGCAGGGGGGTTGGACTAGATGACCTCCAAGGTCCCTTCCAACTACTTCTTCTTCTTCTTCTTCTTCTTCTTCTTCTTCTTCTTCTTCTTCTTCTTCTTCTTCTTCTTCTTCTTCTTCTTCTTCTTCTTCTTCTTCTTCTTCTTCTTCTTCTTCTTCTTATTATTATTATTATTATTATTATTATTATTATTATTATTATTATTATTATTTGCACAGTCAGCCAGATGTTCAGACTGAATTTGGCATTTTTGTCTACCTATCGAGTCCTTACCAAGGACCTGGGATAGGCAGATGTGGATTTTGGATGGTGTTACAGATATCGTCGCAGGATGGAAGCAGTTCCTAGTAAGGCCGCCTTTTGCAATTGACTAATGGCGAATTTGTCAATGCCAACGGTGTTCAAGTGGTGCTCCAGTTGTTTTGGGATTGCACCCAAGGCGCCTATGACTATTGGTACCACCCTTGCTTGCCTTTGCCACAGTCGTTCTATTTCTGTTTGTAGGTCTTTGCATTTTGTTATCTTCTCCAGTTCTTTCTCGTCTATTCTGTCTCCAGCCACTGCCACATCCACTATCCAGACTTTTTTGTCTTTCTTATCGACAATTGTCAGTGCTTTTTTTGTAAAAGAAAAAGGTGCTGGAACTCACACATGTCATACAACCCGCCTTGCCTACCCTACAAGGTTCCATCCAAAAAAGGTGCCAGAACTCTGTTCTGAGTGTTCTATGAGAAAAAAAAGCCCTGACAATTGTTAAGTCCGGGGTGCTATGTGGCAGGTGCTTGTCTGTTTGAATTCTGAAGTCCCAGAGCAGTTTAAATTTATCATTTTCTATGACTTTCTCTATTTTATGATCCCACCAGTTCTTGCTTACAGGCAAATGATATTTCTTGCAGATCTTCCAATGCACCATTGTTGCTACTTTGTCATGCCGCTGCTTGTCTGTGCGGTCTTCTTGCAGCAACTTACCAGGTGGTCCACTGTTTCTTCAGATGATGATGATGATGATGATGATGATGATGATGATGATGATGATGATGATTGTTGGTGCAGTGTATGCCTCCCAGCATACATAAAGGACAGCACAGCAGGAGGCTGATGGTGCAGATCAGCAGAGGGGCTGGACAGCTCCGGGCGATGACTGCTCACTCAGGATAAGCCTAATGACTTAAGCTGTTGACAGCCACAGGCATGGTCAGCCTGGTGGGAAGCCAGGATCTACACCCATTGTCACCTGCACTGGCAGGAAGCCCAGGTTTGAACTGATTGGATGCCATCCACCTGGGTAGGTACAAATAGACGCCAGGCTTCCCTGTTTCCCCAGTTCGTTCTGTTCAGAATAAACTCATCTTTACCCCAGCTCTGTGTCCGTCTCTATGTGAAGCACGTGACTTTACAGTTGTTGTTGTTGTTGTTGTTGTTGTTGTTGTTGTTGTTGTTATTATTATTATTATTATTATTATTATTATTATTATTATTATTATTATTATTATTATTATTATTATTATTACCAGGTCAAGAAAGCAGAAGCTACCCAGAAACTCTCAAGATTGTATCTGCCCAACCTCCGTGCAACAAGAGATGCCTTCAACCAGGAATTGCTGACTCCCATGCTGGGTTTATTCCAGCTGAGAGAACCAAGCCTCTATGTCACTGCCTGAAATTCCTGGGAATCTTTACCTGAAAGCCTTCCCTTAGAAACAAACAAACAAACAAACAAACAAACAACTCCCCCCCCCAAAAAGAGACCTTGAGCCCAGCATTTTCAGTTAAAAGTCTCTCAAGAGGTCGGAAAAAGTTCAGCCTGAGATTAGAAGGATAACCATGATTGAACTAAATCAGGAGTAGGCAACCTTGGCTCTTTTATAACTGGTGGACTTCAACTCCCAGAATTCCTGAGCCAGCATGGCTAAGCATGGAAACCTCTCCCTTTCCCCTCAGCATGGCTGGCTCAGGAATTCTGGGAGTTGAAGTCCATGAGTCATAAAAGAGCCAAGGTTGCCTACCCCTGGCCTAGGCCTAGGCTGCTTTATGACTCGTGGACTTCAACTCCCAGAATTCCTGAGCCAGCATGGCTAAGCATGGAAACCTCTCCCTTTCCCCTCAGCATGGCTGGGTCAGGAATTCTGGGAGTTGAAGTCCACAAGTCATAAAAGAGCCAAGGTTGCCTACCCCTGGCCTAGGCCTAGGCTGCTTTATGACTCGTGGACTTCAACTCCCAGAATTCCTGAGCCAGCAAGGCTCAGCTTGGAAACCTCTCCCTTTCCCCTCAGCCTGGCTGGCTCAAGAATTCTGGGAGTTGAAGTCCAGCAGTCATAAAAGAGCCAAGGTTGCCTGCCCCTGAACTAAATGATACAATTGTTCGGTTCAGATCACGAAAAAGCCGATGGCTTCGCAAATGATTCCATTTGAAAGAAAATGATAAAAATTTACAAGGTTCGGCCAACATGCTTCTAAATCACCCAAGTTAAGTTCACTCCCTTATTACCAATGCAGGGTAGTCCTTGACATGTGATCGCCACTGAGCTCCAAAATTTCCGTTGCTCAGCGAGGCAGCTGTTAAGTACGTTTTGCCTCATGTGATCACCTTTCTTGCCACGGCGGCTAAGGAAATCACTGGGCTTGTTAACAACGAGGGTTGTAAAGGGATCCTGGGCTTCCCCACCGACTTTGCTTGTCAAAAGGTCGCAAAAAGGGGATGACATGACCCTGGGATGCTGCAACCGTCGTAAATACGAGCCAGTTGCCAAGCATCTGAATTTTGATCGCGTGACCAGGGAGGATGCTGCAGCGGTCGTTAAGGGTGAAAAATGGTCATAAGCTACTCTTCTTTCAGTGCCTTTGTAACTTTGAGTGGTCACTATACGAACTGTTACAAGTCAAGGACTACATGGGTGTATAATCAAGAAGGACGGCATCTCCTTTAAAATATGTGTCTTACCAGGCCATCACAGTTGCTCACGGCGACGGAAGCTCCTGCGACATCCACCAGATCTCCAACGTAAGCACAGTTGGTCCATAGGGATTCCTTCTTCCATAGTCTCTCCGCGACCCCCTTGCCGTGATCCTGATGGACCTCTTCCGTTGCGTTGTAGATCGAGGGGGAATCTTCGTACCACTCCACCACAGCGCCAGGAGCTATTAGACGAGTGTTAGACCTCAGTCGGAGGTGAAATTCTCTCCCGAAAGCGGATACATTAAAGTAGAGTTCCTTGGGTGGACTTGGTGAAACGTCCCTTGCGGATCTCCTGGAGTGCGTTACGGAAACAACGTTGGAAATGTAGCTTCCATCTGCGCTGCTGCGGACTGGGATGGTTAAGGCATATGGTTTCAGGCTGTGCTTTGATGTTTCTGTTTTAAAAAGAGAGAGAATTTATTTATAGGTTGATTCCTTATTCCTTCCCTCCCTCCCTCCTTCCCTCCCTCCTTCCTTTTCTTTTCCTTTCCTCCCTCCATCCCTCCCTCCTTCCTCTTCCTTCCTTTCCTTCCTTCTTTCTTTACTTCTTTATTCATTCATTCATTCTTCCTTCCTTGGTCAATAAGCATAAAATATTCTTGGGACAAAATTTTGTGCAACTGACAGTCTTGGTTTTGGCCCTGTTAAGTTGTCCGGGCCTTGTTTCCTTCAGCCTGAGTAGCATCACTAAAACCTACATAATATGGAATCCTGTCACCATACATGAAATGCCTTCTGTAGAAACTGTGGATGCTTAATCTTAGCTAAAATCTGGCTTTTCCAGGTCTAGGGCACAGAGCCCTCTCACCAAAGTAGCTCTCAAAGACATCTAACCCTCTCCAAAGTCTTATATTGCCCTCTGAGGTGGTCTTCAGAAGGCCACAGTGGCTTGTCTTCCAGATATCGCTGCAATCAGCCAAATAGACAAGCCAAAATTTAGTCTCCCATAGGAAGATTAGTTTATTGTTCCCCATTGGAGAAAGGGAGGGATAGTTGCTAGGCAGGCCAAAGGCAGCACAGAATTTTTAAGAAATCAAGCGCCTAAACGCATTGCACAAGTAATTCCCTTCTATGGTCACTTCATAAAACGTCGGAGATGAAAGACAGGCCAGAGGCATAATTCAAAAGAGGACTGGTAGAAGAACGTGAACAGAGTCCATCTCCAAAGCTTCGTTCCAGGTATCCTGGATTAATGTCACCGGCAAAAAATGTTCCAATCACGTGTGGTCACGTAAGGAATAATGATGGCTTAAGGAAACATAGTGAGCCCACATACTGTAGGCTTGGCTTAATGTACAGGTAGTCCTCGACTTACGACTGCACCTGAGCCCAAAATTTCTGTTGCTAGGCAAGACAGTTGATGGGTGAACTTTGGCCTGTCTTCCGACCTTTCTTGCCACAGTTGTGAATCACTGCAATTGTTGAGTCAGTAATGTTTTTAACGGCGAAGCAATCTAAAGATACTTGAGGGAGAGAAATCCTTCCTTCCACCGGTTAATTGTTCTCACTGTCAGGAGGTTTCTCCTTAGTTCTAGGTTGCTTCTCTCCTTGGTTAGTTTCCACCCATTGCTTCTTGTCCTGCCTTCAGGGGCTTTGGAGAACAGCTTGACTCCCTCTTCTTTGGGGCAGCCCTTCAAATATTGGAAAACTGCCATCACGTCACCTCTCGTCCTTCTCTTCATTAAACTAGACATACCCAATTCCTGTAATGGTTCTTTTTATGTTTTAGCCTCCAATGCCCTAATCACCTTTGCTGCTCTTCTCTGCACTCTTTCTAGAGTCTCAACATCTTTTATATATATATATTGGAAATATCGGAAGGCTGCTGTCGTGTCACCCCAGTCCTTCTCTTCGTTAGACTAGACATCCCCAATTCCTGCAACTTTTCCTAGTGAAGGCCACGGGGGGGGGGGGGGGAATTCAATGAGGTGGGTGCCCACTATCTTATTTCGCGTGATTAAAAGCCCAAACGGTTACAGCAAAATCCCTTATGTTTTCAAGGAGTCTCTCCACGTTAAAGGTGCTTTAACGCAGGCAGATTTGCAAAAAAAAAAGAAAGAAAAAAGCCAGTGGAGAAAGGGCTGTCTTTCCTCAACAAGGGGTGTGTAGGGGGGGGCGTTCCTTGGCAAAAGATTCCTCAAGGGCCATTCAAACTTTTCTTGTAGACTCAGGATTAATGACAGGCCCCTTCATTGCTCAAGGATGTCTGGCTTCAGCTTGCAGACAGCAGCCAAGTCACTTCTTGGAAAGGCATTGAGCCAACGTCAGCTGGTGAAGTTTGAATGTAAGAACTTAGGCTGGAAAAAAAATGATCTGCGCTGTCAGTTTGATCTCCTTCCCCCTCCTCTGGCTACAGATCTTCCAAAGAGATCTAGGATGGCAGATCTTTTCCGACACCAAAGATACAAGGTACTCCTTTTGACTTACGACCTACAACGGAGCAACCACAATATCGGTTGCTAAGCGAGACAGTTGTGAAGCGAATTTTGCACACACACACACACACACACACACACACACACACACACACACACACACGCCCTGGGGCGCTCCTTTACCACTGTTCCTTGTTAAGTGACTCGCTGCGGTTGTTAAATTAGTAAAAGGGTTGTGAAGTGAATCCGGCGTCTGCATTGATTTTGCTGGTCAGAAGGTGGCCAAAGGGGATCGCGTCACACACACACACACACACACACACAAACCCTGTCCTGGGTTATGGCAACTGTCACAAATATGAGCCAGATGCCAAGTTTCCAAATTTTGACCGTGGGGATGCTAGTGGTAAGTACAAAAAAACGGTCATACGTCACTTCTTTTAGCGCCGCTGTAACTTCAAATGGCCACTAAATGACCTTTAGCTGAAGATGTCTTTTATCTTTTCCTCCAGCTGCAAAAGCTACTTTTTCTTCATTATCAGTAAGGTAGGAAGCAACGGATGGGAAGATCAAGCAGAGAAGCAGCCTGGAACTAAGGAGAAATTTCCTGACAGTGGAACAACCTGCCTCCAGAAGCTGTGAATGCTCCAACACTGGAAGTTTTTAAGAAGAGACTTTGGTCTGAAATGCTATAGGGTTTCTTGCCTGAGCAGAGGGTTGGACTAGATGACCTCCAAGATCCCTTCCAGGTCTGTTATTCTATTCTATTCTATTCTATTCTATTCTATTCTATTCTATTCTATTCTATTCTATTCTATTCTATTCTATTCTATTCTATTCTATTCTATTCTATTCTATTCTTATTCTACTCTTATTCTTTCCTATTCTCTCTTCTCTTCTCTTCTCTTCTCTTCTCTTCTCTTCTCTTCTCTTCTCTTCTCTTCTCTTCTCATTCTTTCCTATTCTCTATTCTATTCTATTCTATTCTATTCTATTCTATTCTATTCTATTCTATTCTATTCTATTCTATTCTATTCTATTCTATTCTATTCTATTCTATTCTATTCTATTCTATTCTTTCTATTCTATTCTATTCTATTCTATTCTATTCTATTCTATTCTATTCTATTCTATTCTATATTTTTTTCTTTTCTCTTCTCTTCTATTTTATTATTATTAATCATCGCACAGTCAGCCAGATGTTCACTGGATTTGGCATTTTTGTATTATTATTATTATTATTATTATTATTATTATTATTATTATTATTATTATTATTATCATTATTATTATTATTATTATTATTATTATTATTATTATTATTATTATTATTATTATTATTATTATTATTATTATTATCAGCTGACGGTTGAGCACCGTCTGCCAATGCATAAATTAAGACCTGAGTCATATACCTTCATGACTCAGGTCTTAATTTATGCATTGGCAGACGGTGCTCAACCCCGGAGAATTTTTGCCACCTATTTGCTTTCTGAGGTTCTGGGAATGTATCTCTCAAACACAGATGTCTTTCAAAATAGGGGGTCAAGCTATTCTCCAAAGCACCTGAAGGCAGGAGAAGAAGCAATGGATGGAAATTAATCAAGGAGAGAACCAACCTAGACCTAAGGAGAAAGTTTCTGAAAGTGAGAACAATTAAGCAGGGGAACGACTTGCCTCAGGATGTTGTGGATGCTGTAACAGTGGAAGTTTTTAAGAAGAGACTGGACAGCCATTTTTCTGGAAATGTATAGGGCAGGGGTAGGCAACCTTGGCTCTTTTATGACTTGTGGACTTCAACTCCCAGAATTCCTAAGCTAGCCAAGGTTGCCTAAAAGAGCCAAGGTTGCCTACCCCTGGCATAGGGTTTCCTGCTTGAGCAGGGGGTCGGACTAGAAGACCTCCAAGGTCCCTTCCAACTCAATTATTCTGTTATTCCATTATCCCTACAAAAATTGGAACTGGGAAAGCTATGGTATTCCCAATGACACTCTACTGAAGCATACATTGGACTTGGAAGAAGCCGGAAAGGAAGAGCGTTGATACCTTTGAACTTGGAGATGACTCCTAAGAATACAGTAAATGACCAAAAACCCACCAAGCTGATGGACATTGAACAAATCAATCCAAAATCCTCATGAGAGCCACTCTCCCGGGGGTCACATGGCTACCATTTGCAACCTTCCCAGCTAGCTCTTCCAATATGCAAAGTCAATGAGGGAAGCCAGATTTGCATAATGACCTAACGATTGAGGTAATTGAAATTCGGGAACTTGGCAACTGGCTCCTACTTATGATGGCTGCAATGTCCTGGAGTCACTGGGTCACCTCTTGCTACGTTCCGACAAGCAAAGTCCATGGGAGAAGCCGGATTCACTTTATAACCGCCTTGCTAACTTAACAACTGCAGGGATTCACTTCACAACCGTGGCAAGAAAGGTCAGGACAAACCTCGCTTCCCATCGGCACACGGTTTGGGTGGCTGCGGTTGTGAGGTTCGGTTAGCCAGATGTTCAGACTAAATTTGGCGTTTTTATTCACCCGTCCCGTTCTTCCCAAAAGACCAGGGGAGAAGCAGACGGTGTTTGACGGCCTTAGAGATATTTTTGCAGGATGTAAATTATTCTGCGTGAAGCTGCCTTTTGCAATTGGCTGGTGGGGATTTTGACAATGCTGGACGGTGCTCTTGTGGTGCTCCAGATGTTCTGGGATTGCACTCACGGCGCCTATAGCTATTGGTGCAATTTTTGCTTTCTTTTGTCACAGTCGTTCTACTTCTATTTGCAGGTCTTTCTATTTTGCAATTGTTTTTTCTCCAGTTTTTTTCTCTTGTATTCTACCGTCTCCAGATATTGCAATATCCACTATCCGGACTTTTTTTTTTGTCTTTCTTATCAACAATGATTAAGCTTGGAGTGTCATGCAGGAGGGACTGGTCTCTTTGAATTCTAAAATCCCAGAGTACTTATTATTACTTATTATCAGGGCTTTTTTTTTCTCATAGAACGCTCAGAACGGAGTTCCGGCACCTTCTTTGGATGGAACCTTGTAGGGTAGGCAAGGCAGGTTGTATGACATGTGTGAGTTCCGGCACCTTTTTCTTTTGCAAAAAAAGCACTGCTTATTATTCTGTATGAATTAGTTGAGATTTTTTTTTAAAAAAAATTAGCCACTCAGAGCCTTGGTGAAGGGGAGGGGGGTGTCAAACAAATACTGAATGCAAGTAAAGAAATAATATTGGAAGGATAGTTTGCCCACTGTAGAAGAATGGGTGTTTAAAGTTTCGAATCTTGCAGAAATGTCTAAGATTTCTGCTTATCTGAAGGATCATTCACAGGAAAGATATATTTCAATTTGGAGGAGATGGATAAATTATATTCAAAACAAATATGGGACTAAAAAGTTCCATTTAGCTTATGAGTAGATTTTAGTGGGATATTGTTATTGGTACGTTGTTGGTAGTTATGTTAAAAGAGAGTTAAAGCGCATTATGAATGTGGTTAATTGTATATTATGCATAATTTTTATTTAGAATATGATTATTGTAACTATAATCCTGTATTTAGCTCTGGGAAGTTGGGGGGGGGGGGAAGTGGGGGGGGTTGGGGTGGGAGGGATTTGGGGATATATTGTAAAATTTTGTTTTTGTAAAACTCTTTAATTAAAAAAAAAGAAATAAAATAGCAACTGGCAGAGCACAAACAAATACTGTATGCAAATAAATAAACAACAGAGCAAATAAGCCAATTGATCCAAGCCACTTACCTGTTTGAACAGTTTCTTGATGAGTAGCCTGGAAGAAATCAGAGAAATATTAATTGACTTCTGAGCAGAGGGAAGGATGCTCTAAAAAGCCATTTTTGCAAAGGTATCCTAATAAAGGGACACGGTGGCTCAGTGGGTTAGGACACTGAGCTGGTCGATCAGAAGGTCGGCAGTTTGGTGGGTCGAATCCCGAGTGCCGCGTAGCAGAGTGAGCGCCTGTTACTCGTCCCAGCTTCTGCCAACCTAGCAGTTCGAAAGCACGTAAAAATACAAGTAGAAAAATAGGGACCACTACGGTGGGAAGGTAACAGCGTTCCGTGCGCCTTTGGCATCTAGTCATGCCAGCCACATGACCACGGAGACGTCCTCGGACAAGCGCTGGCTCTTTGGCTTTGAAACGGAGATGAGCACTGGCCCCTAGAGTCGGAAACGACTAGCACGCATGTGCGGGGGAACCTTTACCTTTACCTTTACCTTTATCCTAATAAAAACCCAAAGGTGCTTTTTTTTCCAGGAGGCAACTGGACTGCCTTGTTTTTTCTTTGAAGACGTTTCGCTTCTCATCCAAGAGCCTTGGTGGAGCAGTGGGCTAATGCCTCCTTAAGTAACACCAGCTGCCTGCAATTAGTGCAGGTTCGCATCCCACCAGGCTCAAGGTTGACTCAGCCTTCCATCCTTCCGAGGTAGGTAAAATGAGGACCCAGATTGTTGGGGGCAATAAGCTGACTTTGTAATAATGCCACTTGGGGTGTGTGTGTGAAAGCCCTAATAAGCAGGCATATACATAGAATGAAGGCTACTGCTAAGCTTGTAAGCCACCCTGAGTCTTCGGAGAAGGGCGGGATATAAATGGAATTAAAATAAATAAAATAAAGAAAGAAAGAAAAACAAGAAAGTCCAGCTGCCTTCTGGAAAAAAGCACCTTTGGGACAACCATGACCTGGATGACTGAGAATCCCCATAGATATCCTAGTCGAAGCATCCCTTAAATGCCAGCATAAAGTTAATCAGGTTTTCTGGTCTGTTTCTGGCCAGGGTGAAGACAGAGACAAGAGGCAGGGCACCAAAGAAAGATTGTAACAACTGCTTTTTAGATGCCTTCTGTTCAGGGAAGGTCTAATCAGCTCTACGAATTCAGCAAAAAGGATAAATTTGGGCTAGGTCTGTCTAGATGTCCTTCAGCCTTCTCCTTGACCTTTCTTTCTTCTCCTCAAAGCCACCTTGTCAGGAACTGTAAGGCAGTACAGTTGGCTTAGTAACCATTCATTTAGTAACGACGCTGAAAAAAGTGACTTAGGACCGTTTTTCACACTTACGCCCGCCTGTTGCAGCATTCCCGTGGTCATGTGATTTAAAATTCAGATGCTTGGTAACTGAATTTTGATCACATGATCATGAGGCTGCTGCAATGATCATAAGCGTGAAGTCATAAGTCATTTTTTTCAGTGCTGTTGTAATGTTGAACGGTTACTAAATGAACTGTTGTAAGTCAAGGACTGCCTATTCTATTCTGTTCTGTTCTGATGTTTTTCTATTCTATTCTATTCTATTCTATTCTATTCTATTCTATTCTATTCTATTCTATTCTATTCTATTCTATTCTATTCCTTATTCTCTCTTCTCTTCTCTTCTCTTCTCTTTTATTCTATTCTTATTTCTATTCTATACTATTCATTATTTTTATTCTATTCTATTCTATTCTTATTCTATTCTATTCTATTCTATTCTATTCTATTCTATTCTATTCTATTCTATTCTATTCTATTCTATTCCTTATTCTCTCTTCTCTTCTCTTCTCTTCTCTTCTCTTCTCTTCTCTTCTCTTCTCTTCTGTTCTATTCTATTCTTATCTCTATTCTATTCTATGCATTATTTTTATTCTATTCTATTCTATTCTATTCTATTCTATTCTATTCTATTCTATTCTATTCTATTCTATTCCTTATTCTCTCTTCTCTTCTCTTCTCTTCTCTTCTCTTCTCTTCTCTTCTCTTCTCTTCTCTTCTCATTTCTCTTCTCATTTCTCTTCTCTTCTCTTCTGTTCTTATCTCTATTCTATTCTATGCATTATTTTTATTCTATTCTATTCTATTCTATTCTATTCTATTCTATTCTATTCTATTCTATTCTATTCTATTCTATTCTATTCTATTCTATTCTATTCTATTCTATTCTATTCCTTATTCTCTCTTCTTCTCTTCTCTTCTCTTCTTATTTCTATTCTATTCTATTCTATTCTATTCTATTCTATTCTATTCTATTCTATTCTCTTCTCTTCTCTTCTCTTCTCTTCTCTTCTCTTCTCATTTCTCTTCTCTTCTCTTCTGTTCTATTCTATTCTTATCTCTATTCTATTCTATGCATTATTTTTATTCTATTCTATTCTATTCTATTCTATTCTATTCTATTCTATTCTATTCTATTCTATTCTATTCTATTCTATTCTATTCTATTCTATTCTATTCCTTATTCTCTCTTCTTCTCTTCTCTTCTCTTCTTATTTCTATTCTATTCTATTCTATTCTATTCTATTCTATTCTATTCTATTCTATTCTATTCTATTCTATTCTATTCTATTCTATTCTATTCCTTATTCTCTTCTCTTCTCTTCTCTTCTCATTTCTCTTCTCTTCTCTTCTGTTCTGTTCTATTCTATTCTTATCTCTATTCTATTCTATGCATTATTTTTATTCTATTCTATTCTATTCTATTCTATTCTATTCTATTCTATTCTATTCTATTCTATTCTATTCTATTCTATTCTATTCCTTCTTCTCTCTTCTTCTCTTCTCTTCTCTTCTTATTTCTATTCTATTCTATTCTATTCTATTCTATTCTATTCTATTCTATTCTATTCTATTCTATTCCTTATTCTCTTCTCTTCTCTTCTCTTCTCATTTCTCTTCTCTTCTCTTCTGTTCTATTCTATTCTTATCTCTATTCTATTCTATGCATTATTTTTATTCTATTCTATTCTATTCTATTCTATTCTATTCTATTCTATTCTATTCTATTCTATTCTATTCCTTATTCTCTCTTCTTCTCTTCTCTTCTCTTCTTATTTCTATTCTATTCTATTCTATTCTATTCTATTCTATTCTATTCTATTCTATTCTATTCTATTCTATTCTATTCTATTCTATTCTATTCTATTCCTTATTCTCTTCTCTTCTCTTCTCTTCTCTTCTCTTCTCTTCTCTTCTCTTCTCTTCTCTTCTCTTCTCATTTCTCTTCTCTTCTCTTCTCTTCTGTTCTATTCTATTCTTATCTCTATTCTATTCTATGCATTATTTTTATTCTATTCTATTCCATTCCATTCTATTCTATTCTATTCTATTCTATTCTATTCTATTCTATTCTATTCTATTCTATTCTATTCTATTCTATTCTATTCTATTCTATTCTATTCTATTCTATTCTATTCTATTCTATTCTATTCCTTATTCTCTCTTCTTCTCTCCTCTCCTCTCCTCTCCTCTCCTATCCTATCCTATTGATATGTCATATTTTTAACCACCCAGAGCCCCTTTCTAAGGGAGACGGGTGGGTAAGAAATATGATGAATGAATGAATGAATGAACGAACAAACAAACAAACAAACAAACTATCAAACAATAGTAGCATCCGGTCTGAAATTCTTGGGCGAGGAATAGCTACCATCCCATCCCTGTTTACAAACGCTACTGCATGCAGATGTTAGCCGCCCTGTGCAAGACGTAGCTCCCTCCTCAGTGAGGAAGCCAGCAGCTGTGATTTTAAAACACAAGCAGCTCTCTGAACCATAAGGTTACAATTTATGTGCTTCTTAATTTATGTGGGGACCAGCTGGGGGGGAGGGAGACCTTAAGAGAGTCTCAGACAACTTGGCAGTCACTGTTTATTCAGGAGGGCTAAACAGTTCGCCCATTTTCCCTGCTTTTATGGTCATATAAAGAGAGGGGAGGCACTAGGAAGATAAATATCTATCCATCATCAATATAAAACTGCCTTTCAAAACCACGCCCCGGTGCAGGCAGCTTTTACGGCGTCTCTTTAAACTTGCGCGCTGAAATACTCAGCGAGGTTTACCGCCCTGCACAGGTAAGTCCTTGGCTTACAACCGTTCCTTGGGTGACCGTCTGAAGTTACAAAGGCAGTGGAGAAAAGGACCGAGCACCGTTTTCCACACTTGTGACCGTTGCAGCATCCTCGTGGTCACGTCATCAAAATTCAGGTGCTTTGCAAGCAGCACGGATGTGTATGGCTGTTGTAGTCTCCCTGGGTTCCTGTCATCCCCTTTGGCCGCCTTGCCAGACTTGGCTTCTGACGAGCAAAGTCAATGATTCACTCAAGAACTGCTGCGCTTTGCTTAACGACGGTGGCAAAGTTCACTTAATGACTGCCTTGCTTAGCCAGAGAAATTTGGGGCTCCGCTCTTTTTGCAGCGTGAGGACCACCTGTATCTCCATCCACGCCAGACTGCGAAAGGTAAATAAAGACATACAGGGAGTCCTTGATTCACGCCCACAATTATAAGAATGGTGATCATAAAGTTGGAAGGGACCTTGGAGGTCATCTAGTCCAACCCCCTGCTCAGGCAGGAAACCCTATACCATTTCAGACAAATGGCTGTCCAGTCTCTTCTTAAAAACCTCCAGTGTTGGAGCATTCACCGCTTCTGGAGGCAGGTTGTTCCACTGATCAATTGTTCTCACTGTCAGGAAGTTTCTCCTTAGTTCTAGGTTGCTTCTCTCTTTGGTCAATTTCCACCCGTTGCTTCTTGTCAGGTGCTTTGGGGAATAGCTTGACTCCCTTTTCTTTGGGGCAGCCCCTGAGATACTGAAAGACTGCTATCATGTCCCCCCTCATCCTTCTCTTCATTAAACTAGACATACCCAATTCCAGCAGCCGTTCCTTATATGTTTTAGCCTCCAGTCCCCTAATCATCTTTGTTGCTCTTCTCTGCACCCTTTCTAGAGTCTCAACATCTTTTTTTACATTGTGGTGACCAAAACTGGATGCAGTATTCCAAGTGTGGCCTTACCAAGGCATTGTAAAGTGGTATCAACACTTCATGTCATCTTGATTCTATTCCTCTGTTAATGCAGCCTAGCACTGTGTTGGCTCTTTTGGCAGCTGCAACACACGGCTGGCACATATTGAAGTGATTGTCCACTAGGGCTCCAGGATCCCTCTCACAGTTGCTACTATTGAGCAAGGAACCACCTACAGTATACCTGTACATTTGGTTTTTCTTCCCTAAATGTAGAACCTTATTTTTTTCAATTGAGCCCCAAAGTTTGTGTTGCTAAGCGAGATGTTTGTTAAGTGAGTCTTGCCCCATCTTACGACCTTCCTTGCCACGGCTGTTAAGTGAACCATGGCGGTTGTTAAGTTAGCAACACGCTTGTTAAGTGAATCCGGCTTCCCCATTGGTTTTGCTTATCAGACGGTCGCAGAAGGGGACCCCGGGGACGCTGCGGCCATCATAAATACGAGTCAGTTGCCAAGTGTCTGAATTTTGATCACCTGACCCTGGGGACGCTGCAACGGTGATAAGTGTGAAAGAAAGGCCGTAAGCCCCTTTTTTCAGTGCCATGGTAACTCCGAATGGTCACTAAATGAGGACTATGTGTATGTGAAAGACCTTTAGTCTTTTAAACAGGAAACAGTAAGTCTCTATGCTAAGAGTTGTGTTGATGCACAGCACTCCTTGCCAGTCCCCTGCCTTGCTAAATCAGAATCTGCCTCTCTCTTGCAAAAGGATTGTGAGAAAATTGCAAATATTCTTAAAAGGGAATAACTTTTTTTTCCCTAAGCAATTTCAGTGAAAGATGAGACAAGGAAATGTATTTCGTTTTGCAATGTCCCCTTCTGGTTGGCCTACTGCAAAGAAAGAGGAATGCTTAGAAAGCATTTCGAAATGTTGTATAGAGGCCAAAGTGGGCTTCAGAGATCAGCTAGTCCACCCCCTGTCCAGCACCCATCCAACCCAGGCACAAAAGAGGCATGCGGGGTTTTTTTTGTACCCACAGACCTGGTACACAACCAAAGTTTCATAGTAAAAGAGCAGACAGAGGTCAGAAATGCACACAGTCCTCACTTTACAACCACAATGGACCCCCAAATGGCTAAGCAAAGCAGTTGTTGTTCGTGGAGCTTTGCCCCACGTTATGGCCTTCAATGCCGCAGGTGTTAAATGAATCACTACAGTTGTTAAGTTAGTCAGACGGTTGTAAAGTGAATCTGGCTTTCCCCATGGACTTTGCTAGTAAGAAGGTCGCAAAAGGGGATCACGTGACCCCAGGACACTGCAGCTGTCGTAAATACGAGCCGATTGTCAAGTGTCCGAATTTTGATCATGTGACCCTGGGGATGCTGCATTCGTCTTAAGTGTGAAAAAAAAAGTCACGAGTCACCTTTTTTTCCAGAGCTGTTTTAACTTTGAATGGTCCCCAAACAAACGGTTGTAAGTTGGGGACTATCTTTAACAGTTGTGGGGGGGGGGTGTTTGGGGGGGGGGAATCTGGAGAACCTGAGAATTGATTCATTCATTAATAATAATAATAATAATAATAATAATAATAATAATAATAATGATGATGATGATGATGATGATGATGATGATGATGTTGGAAGGCACCTTGGAGGTCATCTAGTCCAACCCCCTGCTCAGGCAGGAAACCCCCTACCATTTCAGACAAATGGCTGTCCAGTCTCTTCTTAAAAACTTCCAGTGTTGGAGCATTCACGGCTTCTGGAGGCAGGTTGTTCCACTGGTTAATTGTCCTCACTGTCAGGAAGTCCACGAGTCATAAAAGAGCCAAGGTTGCCTACCCCTGTCCTAGACCAAGCCAAACCCCCAAATGCCAGGGAATTCCTGGAAGCCTGTCACTCAGACCTCAATAGACACGTAGAGATAAACCTTAGGTACACCCCATTCAAAAGAGATTTTAAAAGGGTAAGAAGGAAACCAAAAGATCAGAACACATCCTCTCCAGCAGCCTACAATCAGATAAGCAGAGATTAGCACCAGACAAACAGTCAAGCAGAAAACAATATCCTTATCGCGGGGGGGGGAGGGGGGCTACCCCAGAGAAAACTACACCCCCACCAGTGATGGGATTCAGCCGGTTTGCACCGCTTCGGCAGAACCGGTAGCTAATTTTTTTTGTTGCCCAGGCCCAGAACGGACTTCCAGAAGCAGCACCCACACAGAGAACCGGTTGTTCACCTATTTGCATCCCACCACTGACTCCCACCAACATTGGCAGGGCAAGCTACTCTATGTAAACACCCCACACTCACTCAGCCTGATGATGTTACCTAGTCAGGTAATAAAACCTCTGCAAGCAAAGAACTGAACACCCCACAGAGATAACCTTTCAGAAAGTCAAGAAAATAAGTCCCGTTGCCATGACTCAACTTAATCTGGACAAGCTGGACAACTGAGGAGCTGCATCGACATAAACTCTTCAGGACATTCTCGTCATTGGGAGTGTTAGACAGGACCACTTTTTCTGACAACGATCACCTTCAACCAGCGAAGTCTATTTCCAGCTAAAACGAATCTCATCCAATTCTCTTTTCTCGAACTCTCTGCTAATATTCACCTCCCTTGGTTTGGAATAAGCCTCCCCCCCCATACACACACAAACACACACACACACACACACACACACCCCTTTGGCTCTTCTGGATCTGCTAAGAAACCAGCCCTGTAATACCTCACACTCATCACACACACGCACAAGGGCAGGAATGAAAAAGAGAGAGAGAGAGAGAGAGAGAGAGAGAGAGAGAGAGAGAGAGAGAGAGAGAGAGAGAGAGAGAGAGAGAGAGAGAGAGAGAAAGAAAGAAAGAAAGAAAGAAAGAGAGAGAGAGAGAGAGAGAGAAAGAAAGAAAGAAAGAAAGAAAGAAAGAAAGAAAGAGAGAGAGAGAGAGAGAGAGAGAGAGAGAGAGAAAGAAAGAAAGAAAGAAAGAAAGAAAGAAAGAAAGAAAGAAAAGAAAGAGAAAGAGAGTATAAAAGAGAAAAAGAGAAGGAAAAAGAAAAAGAGAACAAGAGACTGAGTGACTGAAAGAAAAAGAGAGAGAGAGAGAGGGAGAGAGAAAGAGACAAAAAGAGTGTGTGAGAGAAAAAGAGTGGGAGTGGGAAAGAAAGAAAGAAATGAATGAAAAAGAAAGAAAGAAATGAATGAATGAAAAAGAAAGGAAGGAAGGAAGGAAGGGAGGGAGGGAGGGAGGGAGGGAGGATGGAGAGGCAGAGGTAAGAGAGAGAGAAAGAGAGAAAGAGCTAGAAAGTGAAAGAGAGGAAGAGGGAGAAATGGAGAAAAAGAGAAAGAGAGACAGAAAAAGAGAGAAAGAGATTGAGAAAGAGAGAAAGAGAAAGAGATTGAGAAAGAGAGAAAAAGTGAGAGAGAGAAAGAGAGTGAGAAAGGAAAAGAAAGAAGACAGTAAGAAAAAAGAAAGAGAAAGAAAGAGGGAGGGAGGGAGGGAAGGAGGGAGGGAGAGAGGGAGGGAGAGGGAGAGAGGGGAAAGAGAGAGGAAGAGAGAGAGGAAAAAGCTAAAGGGTGAAAGAAAGAGGGAGAAACGGAGAAAAAGAAAAAGTGAGAAAGAGAGACAGAAAAAGAGAGTAAGAGACTGAGAAAGAGAAAAAGAGGGAAAGAGAGAGAGAGAGAGAGAAAAAGAGAGTGAGAAAGGAAAAGAAAGAAAGAAAGAAAGAAAGAAAGAAGAAGGAAGGAAGGAAGGAAGGAAGGAAGGAAGGAAGGAAGGAAGGAAGGAAGGAAGGAAGGAAGGAAAATGGAGGGAGGAAGAGAGGGAGGGAAGAAGGAAGGAAGAAAAAGGAAAAGAGGAGGATAGAAAGAAAGAAAGAAAGAAAGAAAGAAAGAAAGAAAGAAAGAAAGAAAGAAAGAAAGAAAAGAAGGAGGGAGGGAGAAGGAGAGGTAGAGGGAGAGAGAGGGCGAAGAGAGAGGGAGAGAACGAGAGGAAAGAGTGAGAGAGGGAAAGAGAAATAGGGAGAAATAGAGAAAGAAGAAAAGCCTGAGAAAGAGAAGAGAGAGAGAGAGAGAGAGAGAGAGAAGGAGAGAGAAAGCAAAGAGAGTGGAAGAAAGGGACAAAGAGAAAAGGCCGGAAAGAGAGAGAGAGAGAGAGAGAAAAAAGAGAAGAGTGAGAAAGAAAGAGAAAGAGAGGGAGAAGGAGAGGAGGGCCCCCCCACCCCCCTACCCCCACCCGGAAAAAAAGCTTTTTT